>NC_086445.1:86929905-87247405 GCF_028390025.1 Pseudophryne corroboree
CAACATTTAAATAGCTTACCAGCCCCTGGCTCGCCCGTTCCCGCTGCAGACGGCGGCGTCCCGGTCCACGGCGCCCGCACTTCCAGGTTCAGCTGACTCCGCCCCTCGGCCGTGATGTCCTTCCATGGACGGGTGATGCCGACGCTGCAGCGGTGAACACAGGAAGTGACTGCGCGTTACCATGGGGATGTTACTACACAATAACAACAGGAATCAGACATATAAAGTGACAAGTAAAATCTGACCGCATCTTGCGGAAACAAGTGATTTAAACATTAAAAATCCCCAAAGTGCACAATAAGACTGCATACTGCAAGGGTGTGAAGTAGAAGGTGATGAACATATCTAAAATCCATTTTTTTTAAACAAAGACCATTCTTTAAAAAAAAATATATATAAGTCCAGTGGTACAGCTATATAAATCCAGTGATCCTGCCGTATAACTCCAGTGGTACTGGCGTATAAATCCAGTGATCCTTCCGTATAATTCCAGCGGTACTGGCGTATAATTCCAGTGATACTGCCGTATAATTCCAGCGATCCTGTCGTATAATTCCAGTGGTACTGGCGTATAAATACAGTGATACTGGTGTATAAGTCCAGTGATGCTGCCGTATATGTGGTACTGGCATATAAATCCAGTCCAGTGATCCTGCCGTATATGTCCAGTGGTACTGCCATATAAATCCAGTGGTACTGCCGTATAATTCCAGTGATCCTGCCGTATAATTCCAGTGATCCTGCCGTATAAGTCCAGTGGTACTGCCATATAATACCAGTGATCCTGCCATATAATTCCAGTGGTACTGGCATATAAATCCAGTCCAGTGATACTGCCGTATATATCCAGTAGTATTGCCATATAAATCCAGCTGTACTGCCGTATAATTCCAGTGATCCTGCCGTATAATTCCAGTGATCCTGCCATATAATTCCAATGATACTGCCGTATATATTTCCAGTGGTACTGCCATATAATTCCAGTGATACTGCCGTATATATATATATATATATATATATATAGCAAAAGAATGTGAAGAGGGGGCGCTTCATAGTGTAAAATCGTTTTATTCAAAAAGAACTCTCAGACAACAACAGTACGTTAATTAGATTTCAAGACTCGTACCGCAAATCAACCAGGGTGGGCTGGTTACCACATGATATAATCAATTACAACTCCCGGCATACCCCGAACCTCGTCTCGTAGGTCACTGGACTCCTGCCTTCCACGTCTAACCGCTAATCAGCGGTGGTCGCGGGTCGGATCACTGGACCACTTGCTTCGGGACGGATGCAGCCGGAGGATGATGACGTCAGAACAGCTCCGCCCTAACGCGTTTCGTCACAGACTTCGTCAGAGGGCGGTGCTGTTCAGACGAGACTACAGGGCTTTTATTTGCCCCTGTTTAATTACATAACCAATCAGTTACAATGACATACAAGGTTTCAGCTGAAAGCGTGCTCCAAAATTAACTGCATATGTTAACCATCTACTTTGATCACATAATGTAGACTGGTTAGATGTTTCTATTTTATCTTAAACAATTACATAAGCAAAGAGTACCTTATAATTTCAGTCTCTTAACTCTATTTTATAACATGAAACCATCCATATAAAAACCCATTACATACAGATGTTATAAATAAAAAATAATAATAAAAAAAAAAAAAAAAATTTTATCATAAAAACAACACATAATAAAAACATTTTTATATTTAGATATATAAACCCACATATATGTCTTTTCTCTACGGGCAATTTGATACCAATAAAATCATGACTTATCCCTTCAGGACTTAGTCACACTCATTAACTTCATATTTGTCACTTAAAAATATTCCAATCATTTTTATATCAAAACATCGCTGTTACAAAACATGATTTTAAAATTAATTATATATATGTGTATGTATTTTATTCAAAAGACATCATAGGTATCTATTTTTTCCTTCTATATATATTTTTCTAATAATAACAATAATAAAGAGGACTACTGTAACATGTAAAGACTGGCTAACAGCTACTAAAAAAAGGTTCAGATATAGGGAGTAATTTCTAGACCTTCATTTAACCCTTTCGGAGTCAAAGTGTCAAGTGCTAGTATCCAATACGTTTCCTTCTTCAGCAATTCTTTGTCTCTGTCACCCCCATTATTCTGGACATATTGGATACCTTTGAAACGAAGTTTGCTTGGATCGCTATGCTGGATTTTTATAGCTGAATTTTCTTTGTTCACTTTTAATAATTTACTTCTTGACACTAAAGATTTCAGATTCCTGGCCTTTCTATATATTATGTTAGGCTGGTCAGGTAAGTGTTGGGACAATAAAGGATCCATTTTTAATAGATGCCAGTTCTTTTGCATACATTTTCGAATACTGGGAACATCTGTATTGTAATCAGTAACGAAAGGGCATACTTTATTCATTATTCTATAGTGTCAAGAAGTAAATTATTAAAAGTGAACAAAGAAAATTCAGCTATAAAAATCCACAACAAGATAAAAGGATGTTATCCGTGTGGAAGTTGTAAAACATGTAAATTGATGGATAAAAAAGGAAAAAACTTCAGCAATACCAAAGGTGACAGAAATTATACTGTAATGAGTTATATGAATTGTAACTCAACATTTGTTGTGTACTTGTTGAGTTGCCCCTGTGGATACCTTTATGTAGGCAAAACTAAAAGAATGTTGAAAATACGCATTTTAGAACACATGCGCAACATTAAAAATAAAGTTACTAATCATAGTGTGCCAAGACACTTTCTGACACATCATGATAGCGATCCAAGCAAACTTCGTTTCAAAGGTATCCAATATGTCCAGAATAATGGGGGTGACAGAGACAAAGAATTGCTGAAGAAGGAAACGTATTGGATACTAGCACTTGACACTTTGACTCCGAAAGGGTTAAATGAAGGTCTAGAAATTACTCCCTATATCTGAACCTTTTTTTAGTAGCTGTTAGCCAGTCTTTACATGTTACAGTAGTCCTCTTTATTATTGTTATTATTAGAAAAATATATATAGAAGGAAAAAATAGATACCTATGATGTCTTTTGAATAAAATACATACACATATATATAATTAATTTTAAAATCATGTTTTGTAACAGCGATGTTTTGATATAAAAATGATTGGAATATTTTTAAGTGACAAATATGAAGTTAATGAGTGTGACTAAGTCCTGAAGGGATAAGTCATGATTTTATTGGTATCAAATTGCCCGTAGAGAAAAGACATATATGTGGGTTTATATATCTAAATATAAAAATGTTTTTATTATGTGTTGTTTTTATGATAAAATTTTTTTTTTTTTTTTTATTATTATTTTTTATTTATAACATCTGTATGTAATGGGTTTTTATATGGATGGTTTCATGTTATAAAATAGAGTTAAGAGACTGAAATTATAAGGTACTCTTTGCTTATGTAATTGTTTAAGATAAAATAGAAACATCTAACCAGTCTACATTATGTGATCAAAGTAGATGGTTAACATATGCAGTTAATTTTGGAGCACGCTTTCAGCTGAAACCTTGTATGTCATTGTAACTGATTGGTTATGTAATTAAACAGGGGCAAATAAAAGCCCTGTAGTCTCGTCTGAACAGCACCGCCCTCTGACGAAGTCTGTGACGAAACGCGTTAGGGCGGAGCTGTTCTGACGTCATCATCCTCCGGCTGCATCCGTCCCGAAGCAAGTGGTCCAGTGATCCGACCCGCGACCACCGCTGATTAGCGGTTAGACGTGGAAGGCAGGAGTCCAGTGACCTACGAGACGAGGTTCGGGGTATGCCGGGAGTTGTAATTGATTATATCATGTGGTAACCAGCCCACCCTGGTTGATTTGCGGTACGAGTCTTGAAATCTAATTAACGTACTGTTGTTGTCTGAGAGTTCTTTTTGAATAAAACGATTTTACACTATGAAGCGCCCCCTCTTCACATTCTTTTGCTAGATCCATTTACCCGAAGGAGTTCCGGGGAAACAGAACGAGGGAGAGCTGCTGTCCAGGAAAATTGAAATTGGACTTTCTAGTGATCAGCATATGAGGAGAAAAAACTTATAATACCTATGGTGGCCACAGATGTGGATCTAATTAATCTATTTGATCAATTGTAGGCAAAACGAGCGCTGGGTCCACATTTCCATATATATATATATATATATATACCCTGTTGCAAAGTGGATTACTGAGGCCATAACTATGCAGGTGTTAAAATTGCATCTGGTATCCACCATTAGTGCAGTGGTACTGCAGTGTCAACGCTAGATGGGCCAGGTGTTTGTGCCACACACACACTTGTGTCACCTAGCTTAGTCATACAGCTACCTCATTGCACCTCTTTTACTTCTTTGCATGATGTGCTGTTTGGGGACTAAATCCAGTTGTACTGCCGTATAATTCCAATGATCCGGCCATATAATTCCAGTGGTACTGGTATATAAATCCAGTCCAGTGGTACTGCCATATAAGTCCAGTGGTACTGCCATATAAATCCAGTGATCCTTCCGTATAATTCCAGTGATACTGCCGTATAATTCCAGTGATACTGCCGTATAATTCCAGTGATTCTGCCATATAATTCCAGTGGTACTGGCGTATAAATCCAGTGATACTGCCGTATAATTCCAGTGATCCTGCCATATAATTCCATATATATATATATATATATATATATATATACACGTGTGTGTGTGTGTGTGTGTGTGTGTGTGTGTGTGTGTGTGTGTGTGTGTGTGTGGGTGTATACATACACAAACACTTTATTTTAGTACATATGAGCCCCCATGTTGTAAGTGCCCTGCTCCCATCCCCCCCCCCCCCGGATTCTTAATCCAGCTCTGTATCTGTCTATCTATCTATCTATCTATCTATCTATCTATCTATCTATCTATCTGTCTGTCTGTCTGTCTATCTATGATATCTCAATCAGTGTATCATCCATCTAGAGTTTCGATCACAGTGGAAGAGCTAAGGAGAGTAATAAGACAATTTATGTAAATTGGTACTTTTTCTCTCATAACTTTATCTCTCTGGAAGCTTTGATAAATACCCCCCTAAAACATTTAAAAAATCATTGACTCTCTCAGTATTGGCGGGATTTACTAAAGTGAAAATGTGGTAAAAATTCTGTTTTCACAGTTTTTACCACATTTTTGTATGTACTTACTCTTGGCCGCCAGGTCTCCGCCACACAGGGTAACACCAGCTTTTGCTGGTGTTACCCTGTAGGAGCCTATGGGGCTTCTTCCGCAATGTGATGTGGAGAGGTTTCCGTCACGTAACCCTTCCAGCATCCCTCGTGGCCGGTGCTGGTCTGCGCATGCGCACTAGGACTCCCAGGTCTTAGTCCCAGAAGTCCAGCAGCTGCAGTGCATCATGAAGGATAGCTCTGATCGCAAGATACATACGCGATTAGTGTCGGCGGGATGTACCGCAACTAAAACATTCACACTATAAAGTATATTTTTTTATTCACAACACTAAAATTGCTAGGCATGGATAAATCTATATCATATATTAAAATGAGTTACAGGATCCCATTGCAAGATTGGAATTTGTGGGTTGTCAACCAGATCAAATTGAGATGAAATGTTGAGTACTTCTGGAGTGCCCTCTATCCACTTTATTAATAACACTGGTAATGGAATGGAGACAATTAGAAAAAAAGCAGCCAAGGTGTTCAAATTGGTCAAACAATCTGCAGATGAAGTGTATTTGCAGATGACATACACTATTTTTTTTTATAACAGACTTTACAATCTCTTTACCAAACTTTCACAAACCCAAAAACATATATTCAGAATCAGGACTTTAACTTATTGACAGACAAAAGAGTATAACTTTTGTGACTACAGTATAAATGTATCCATTATAAAAATGTTGTAAAAACAAATTCAGTTTCATTTGCCAGAACCATCTCAATGTTTGGACCCAGAGCCAGCCCAAGGCATAGGCAAACTAGGCAAATGCATTTGGAATACGTAGGGGCACAAGCAGCTTATGCTGATTAAAATGATATGTGGCATGCCTATATTCTGTGTGTGACTGCGGCTGTATCTGCATACAAAATGCTATGTTACAGTGTATTCCTGGAAATCACTGTAACGTAGCATTTCATATGCAAATACAGCCACAGTCGCACATAGAATATAGGCATGCAGCATATAATTTTAATCTGCAGAAGCTGCTTGTGCATCCTAGCCACATAGCAATGCAAATAAGATGCATTTTCTGCAAAAATGGCACCCGACATTTCAGAATTGCCAGCTGACTCATGTCAGGCATCTCCTGCTGCATGGCATATTGAGGCAAGATGTATGAGGACACATATGTAACCAGGCAGAGGCAAAGGTCACAGTGTTAGTGGCCATGTGAGTACTGTGTGCGGGTGGGTTGGTTGTGCAGTAGTGTTCGGCATAAGGTGAAAGGGGCATTATGTGTGTTATGTGTATAAGGGCACTAATAATGACCAGCATATGTGTAAGGGACATTAGTGTGTCATTTTGTGTATAAGGCCATTAATAATGTGCGGCATATGTGTAAGGGACATTGGCCCTCATTCCGAGTTGTTCGCTCGCAAGTGAATTTTAGCAGATTTGCTCATGCTAAGCCGCCGCCTACTGGGAGTGAATCTTAGCATCTTAAAATTGCGAACGATGTATTCGCAATATTGCGATTACACACCTCGTAGCAGTTTCTGAGTAGCTTCAGACTTACTCGGCATCTGCGATCAGTTCAGTGCTTGTCGTTCCTGGTTTGACGTCACAAACACAACCAGCGTTCGCCCAGACACTCCCCCGTTTCTCCGGCCACTCCTGCGTTTTTTTCGGAAACGGTAGCGTTTTTTCCCACACGCCCATAAAACGGCCTGTTTCCGCCCAGTAACACCCATTTCCTGTCAATCACATTACGATCGCCAGAACGATGAAAAAGCCGTGAGTAAAAATCCTAACTACATAGCAAATTTACTTGGCGCAGTCGCAGTGCGGACATTGCGCATGCGCATTAAGCGGAAAATCGCTGCGATGCGAAGATTTTTACCGAGCGAACAACTCGGAATGAGGGCCATTATGTGTATAAGGGCATTAATAAAGGTTGGCATAATGTGTAAGGCGCATTATGTTTATATAGACATTAATAATGTGTTGTATGTATAAGGGGCATTACTGTGTGGTATTTTGTGTATAAATGCATTACTAATGTGTGTCATTATGTGTATAAGGTGTTCTACTGTGTGGAGTAACGTATAGAGATGGCACTACTGTGTGGTGTAATGTGAATAAAGAGCAATATGGTGTAGTATAATGTGAATAAGGAGAAATTCAGTGTGATGTAATGTGAATAAGGGGCACTACTGTGAGGAGTAATGTATATATGGTAAAGTGGCACTACTGTGTGATGTAACGTGAATTAGGGACACTATCGCATAATAAAATATGAATAAAATTATATTACTGTGTGGCGTAATTTGAATTGGGGGTATTAGTGTGTGGCCAAGCACCTTCTCAGCAAGAACACGCCCCTTTTTTGGCTGTGTGCCGAATGTGCGCACTGCTCCTATTTAAAATATAGGGGGTTAGACCACCAAAATGAGGACTGCTATGGGAGAGGGGTGATGGTGCTGGGAGAGGGGTGCAGGGTCAGAGGCAGAACTAGTGGCGGTGCAATGGGTCACCAGCCACAATCTTGCCTAGGGCATCATATTGGTTAGGGCCGGCTATGTCTGGACCTCATTCAGGTTGGATCGCTACTGAGACAAAGAGTGCGATTTTCTCAACATGCTTCTGCTAAAAAACGTACATGCAGAGCCGCCCAGAAAGGAAAAAGACGCCCACCACTACATTCGGTCGCAGCACATGCGTAGTCATCCAATAATCGGATGATTTGCAACTGAAGCTGAATAAGGCCCTCTGTCTTTATTTTGTATATTCCCCACAGTACCTCTGTGCTACCACAGGTGCTGCTGTGACATTCTGACATTTACTCCTTGCTGCAGGAGTTTATCTGTTTCTCCTGTTAATCGCCTGAACCTAACTGCTATATAGTTCTGCTTTTTTTGTTTTGTTCTCTAAATCCATCGCAGACACAGCAAAAAAAAATCTTGTAGTAAAGACAATGGGCCTAATTCAGACCTGATCGCTAGTGTGCGTTTTTTGCATCCCTGCGATCAGGTAGTCGCCGTCTACAGAGGGAGTGGGAAATCGTTGTGCAGGAGGTGCGATCGCTTGTGCAGAGAGCTGCACAAACAGAAGTTTGTGCAGTCTCTGCACAGCTCAGGACTTACTCAGCCTCTGCGATGATCCGACCCGGAGCTGACGTCAGGAAACCTCCCTTTAAACGCCTGGACACGCCTGCATTTTCACGGGCACTCCCACAAATGGCCTCCTCCTGTCAATCTCCTTGCGATCGACAGTGCGGTTGCTTTCGTCGTCCATCCCGTTGCAGTTCGGCGCTCCCCGTCACTGGCAGAGCCTCGCACCTGTGCATTGTGGTGCGGTGTATGCGCAGTACAGACCCGCTAAAATGCACCTCAGCGATCAGGTCTGAATAACCCCCAATATGCTGTGACTTTACTCACACAGGATTAGTTGTAAACATGAACAAAGTTGCAGATGAAGCGCTACAGAACATGGCATGAGAAAAAAATGAGGCCACTGCATCGTATTACTTCATATGCAGATTCAGACTCAGTCGCACAGCGGTGTACGAATGTCCCACATCAAACCGATCAGTGTAATCTAGCAAATATTTTATGATGTTACCAGTTGTTTTATTTATGTGAATAAGACGCTCATTTTGAGTGAGAAGGATGCTTGATGATGACAGTCTCCAGGACCTGGCATGCTGAGAGGGTCAGTTTGGCACAAGCCACAGTGTATGAGGACTCATCCCGTACAGACACTTTATCTATTGAGCATCATCTTGCCCGGCTTACAAGTTCCAAGGAGTGATATTATTAAAGTCTGGAAGATATATATCACTTTTCAACTCAATTCATTTTATGAAGACACTAAAGAATCACCATTAAGTGGTAATTTTTTAAGTAACCATAATTTATCCGATATTTGCGCATCTGGCAGAGAAACAGTTATCTTTCACTCCGTCTTACACAGACAAGGGCACTTCATTTACTGATACAATTTGCAAGAGTTCAGTTACTGATGGAATTATTGATCTGACAGTAATACTGATATTATTTGACTTAGAGAAATTGATAATGTATAGTTTTATGAAATATAAGATTTTCTACAGATTACAGCTCTTCAAAAAAAGGTTTAATTTACAAGATAAAGTACAGTTACATTCTTATTAACTGTATTTGTTTTAGCAGCGGAAAACACGCAGAGCTCATTGTATTGCTGCACTGCAGTAAACTGTGGATTATACCAAATTAGATGAGGGTATTCACAACATACTAGCATACAGTACAAAAGTGGCTCTCACCATGTTGTGTATTATGTATTGATGGTAGCCACTTGCTGTGTAGGAGATTAGAGATTACTTACCCATCCAGCAAATATCCAGTTCCCCTGGTACCTCGCCCCACCCTCCTGCCCCAGCCATCTCAATCTCACTTCCTTCATCCTTCCCCAGCCATCACTATCGCGCTACTGTCCTGCCCTTAGGTCCCTCAATGACTTGCTCATGTATTTTTTCTGTCTCCCTTCCCCTTAGATTGTAAACTCCTAGGAGCAGGGTCCTCCTCCCTCCAGTTCTCTCACCCCTCTTCTCTTGCACTTTAATTACAGTCCTCACCCACACACTGGCAATCTTCTGGAATTGTAGCCAGTCATCGCTTCTGTTGGCTCTTAAATTAGTAGTCTTGCCACCTCTATCGATGGCATATCTATATTTAGCCGCACATCTGCTTACCATCTTTATGAGGTGTGGGGAATAATTTTCCGCATGTGCAATGCACAGGTAGAGTAGAAACAATCTCACTGTCTGGTTGTGACCTGTAATCTCTGACTAAAGTTCTTGTGAAATGTAAAGACACAGAACCGTGTATACTGTAAGCAGCACTGCAGACCGAAGAAGTCAACATGTTCATGTTCTTCACAAACTCCTTATAGAGCTCAACAAAGGCAACTGGAGAGCCATGATCTTCTACAACTACAAGAGTGGCCTGCGACAATAGGAGAGTTTTGACCATCTGTGAGCTGCTTTTGAGGAGGAAGCAACGTCCCAAACCATTGTCTCTGTACATTCTCGATATCGCCTGCCTACTGAAGTTGAATCTAGATGGGATTTGGTACCAGGGACACACTACCTCCATCAATTATCTAAGTCCCACTGAACTAATGGCGGATACTGGATGCACGTCTAACACCAACACAGCTGTCAAGGCCTCTGTTATCCGTTTTGCAACAGGATGACTGCTGTGATATTTCATCTTCCTCGCAAAGGATTGTTGGACAGTCAATTGCTTAGTTGACGTAGTACAAGTGGTCTTCCGACTTCCCCTCTGGGATGACGATCGACTCCCAGCAGCAACAACAGCAGCGGCAGCAGCAGTAGGCGTACCACTCAAGGATCCTCCAGAAGAATCCCGGTTAGGAGAGGACTCCTCAGTCTTGCCAGGGATATGGTCTGCAGGACTACTGACGTTCCTGACTGAGGAGGAAGTTGACGTTGAGGGAGTTGGTGGTGTGGCTTTCAGGAGCTTGGGTACAAGAGGAAGAAGGGATTTAGGTGTCAGTGGACTGCTTACGCTTTTACCCAAAGTTTCTGAACTTGACAATGACTTCTTATGAATGCGCAGCAGGTGACGTATATGAGAGGATGTTTCTAGGTGGTTATCGTCCTTACCCCTACTTATTACGTATTGGCAGAGGCAACACACGGCTTGACACCTGTTGTCCGGATTTGTGGAGAAATAATTCTACATCGAAGAGGTGGCTTTTTTTATATTTTACCCAGGCATCACAGTGGGCTTAATCATCCCACGGACAACAACTGTTTTCCCCAGTGCCTGATTTAAACAAACCACATCACCATCAGAATCCTCATCGTCAACTTCCTCCTCATCGCCAGCAACACCCATATCCTCATCCTGGTGTACTTCAACAGTGACATCTTCAATTTGAATATCAGGAACTGGACTGTGGTTGCTAATTCCAGCACTTGCAGAGGGTGTGCAAATGGTGGAAGGGGCTACCTCTTCCCATCCAGTGTTGGGAAGGTCGGGCATCACAACCGCCGACGCACTTGGACTCTCCTTGGTGATTTGTGATACCATCATAAAATGCACAGTTCTTTGCTGTGCTTTTGCCAGCTTCACTCTTATCATTTTTCTAGTGGGAGGATGAGGGCTTCCATCGTCATGTGAAGCTGAACCACTAGTCATGAACATAGGCCAGGGCCTTAGCCATTCCTTGCCACTCCGTAAATGGCATATTGGCAAGTTTACGTTTCTCCTCAGACCATTTAAATTTATTTTTTGGGGTCTTTTTACTGAACTTTGGCTTTTTGGATTTTTCATGCCCTCTACTATTACATTGGGCATCGGCCTTTGCAGACGACGTTGATGGCATTTCATCATCTATGTCATGACTAGTTGCAGCAGCTTCAGCACTAGGAGGAAGTGGTTCTTGATCTTTCCCTATTTTATCCTCCAAACTTTTATTCTCCTTTATTTTCCTGGAGTTATATAAGACAATATGCGGCACAGAACAGCGTATATCTACACCACACAGGGCAAATCCTGTAAAAATTATTTGGATTAAATATAAATAACCCCTTTAACTGGAGTAAATAATATACAGCACAGGACAGTACCATTGGACTGGATTTAGACGGCAGTATCACTGGACCTATACGCCAGTACCACTGGAATTATATGGCAGTACCACTGGACTTATACAGCAGTACCACTGGACTTATACGGCAGTATCACTGGACTGGATTTATATGGCAGTACCACTGGAATTATACGCCAGTACTACTGGAATTATACAGCAGTATCACTGGACTTATACGGCAGTATCACTGGACTGGATTTATATGCCAGTAACAATGGATTTATACGGCAGTACCACTGGACATATACGGCAGTATCATTGGAATTATATGGCAGTACCACTGGACATATACGGCAGTATCACTGGAATGATATGGCAGTACCACTGGACATATACGGCAGTATTACTGGACTAGATTTATATGCCAGTTCCACTGGATTTATACGGCAGTACCACTAGACATATATGGCAGTATCACTGGATTTATATGGCAGTATCACTGGACATATACGGCAGTATCACTGGATTTATACGGCAGAATCACTGGACTGGATTTATATGCCAGTACCACTGGATTTATACACAGTACCACTGGACATATACGACAGTATCACTGGATTTATACGGCAGTATCACTGGACTGGATTTATACGGCAGTACCACTGGATTTATACGGCAGTATCACTGGACTTATACGGCAGTACCACTGGACTGGATTTGTACGGCAGTATCACTGGACTTATATACTAGTACCACTGGAATTATACGGCATTATCACTGCATATATACGGCAGTATCATTGGACATATATGGCAGCATCACTGGACATATACGGCAGTACTACTGGACTTATACAGCAGCACAGGGACACCACCACTGGATTGATGCAGCACAACACAGCACCACTGCAATGGACTAGACTTGTACAGCAGCACTGGACATATGGCAGCAGAGGACACCACCACTGTGACTGTACTGATGTAGCACAACACACCACAACTGGACTGATGCAGCACAACACAGCACCTCTGGACTGGACTTATACAGCAGCACTGGACATATGGCAGCAGAGGACACCACCACTGTGACTGGAATGATGCAGCACAAGAATCCACCCTTGGACTGATGAAGCACAACACAGCACCACTGGACTGGACTTATACAGCAGCACTGGACATATGGCAGCAGAGGTCACCAACACTGTGACTGGACTGATGTAGTACAAGACACCACCACTGGACTGATGCAGCACAACACAGCACCACTGGACTGGACTTATACAGCAGCACTGGACATGTGTCAGCAGAGGACACCACCACTGTGACTGGATTGATACAGCACAAGACACTACGCTGGACTGAGCAGCACAAGACAGCACTGGAATCGCCACCCCACTTTCCCTCCCACACAGACACTGAGGACGGAGACACATCCTCTCGCTACACTATCCAATGCCAAAGTGAAAATGGCAGCGACGCGCGGCTCCTTTTATGGTATCCAAAATCCGCGAGAATCCGACAGCGGGAGGATGGTGTTTTGCCTTGTTCTGGTTTCCGAGTCAGGCAGGAAAACCCGAACCGGACTCGGATCTGGGCTCAGGTAGTGAAGTATGGGGTGATCAGTTCTCAGGGAACCGAACCCGCTCATCTCTACACAGAAGTTCCAATGTGAGCCCAGCATGGCCAAGCAGATGGTGGTTTTTCTGTGGCAGGACTGGTCATGTAAATACCGTACCACTCTTACAGGAGACTGGTACACCAACCAACGCCTGTCGCAAGTGCTGAAAGCCATTTCCAGGCACCATCCAAGAACTCACCCTCACGGTAGCTTTCTCCATCTCGACAATGCATCTGCCCACAGGTCCATGAAAGTGGTGGATTTTCTTGCCCATGAATTCATCCAAGAGCTTGGTCTTCTGCCGTACAGTCCAAACCTGGCCCCCTATAACTTCTTTGTGTTCCCACAAACCAAGTGCAAGATGTGTGTGTTTTGTTTTGAGTCACAGGAAACCGCAGTGGAGACCTTCATCCATTATGTAGAAGACATACCTGTTTTGGACTGGTCCAGCTGCTTCACCAAGTTATTTGGGCACATGCAACTTTGCATAGACTCCTCTAGTGAATACTTAGAAAAAATGCAATGTTCACTTTTTTTGTAAATGTAATACTTTTTGTGCATCCGTAAATGTACTGCATACCCCTCATATTATGTACTGAGATCTGTGGCGCTAATTGTTACTTGTGTCCTGTTTATATTTTGGCTATTGTAATGTTCTGTTTTACCCTGTTCTGTCTCACTGTTTGCCTTTGTACGGTGCTGTGGACCACTTGTGGCACTATATAAATAAAGCGTAATAATAATAATAACAACAACAACAACAACAACAACAGTTTGGCTCTCTTTTGTGGCTATGTACAGTAGTTAGAAAAAGCTCACGGAACATCATGAAAAGGTCCACAGCTAGTGGATGAAGCACGTCACTGTCTTCTCCTTCGCTGTTAAGTAAAGCAGCTGTGCTAAGTGTGGGACTGCACATTAAAGAGTTTGTAATCAATGCACCTACAGTAGGTCCAGCCCACTGCCGTTATGATTAACCATCAGGACATCCACAATACATTACTGCTGCTGTGGATTCATAAGAATCGGTGTCCACTAGGCTACTAAACCAGGCTGTCTTAGTTCTGCTGTTAACTGTGACAGCCGTGAGTAGTGTGAGGCTGTGAAATCCAGGAGCTGACCAGCACTACACTTCTGCCCAGAACGCTGAGGGTATACTGTACTTCACTCTCATGATACTTTGAATTAGTGCCAGACTGCCTATCTGGCACTTCTGGCAAATGCAAGAAGGGCCGGTGGGCTGATCCGGTCCACAGAGAGCCGGGAAGGCCACGTGTAGCTCCTGGATCTCTGGTTTGTCCCCTGCTGCTGCTGCCGTCCATAGCGCCCTGTTGCTAAGCAATATGGGGGCGTGCCATGAGTCCACAGCCCCTGACTCATGGCACACCCCCATTTGCAGTGTCCACGCGCCCCTTTGTCCTCGCGCATGCCCACTTTCACGTGCGTGTGCATGGAGGCCAGGGCCGGAAAAAGGCCCCAGTCCGTCCCTGCTATGAATCCATTTACAATGGCAGGGACTGCAGGAGTGCTAATGTCAGCTGATTAGCTATTACAGTCTGGCATGGATTTTTATGGGCAAATGCCTAGGGGCACCTGGGACATCTGGGCAGGCTAGACAACAAAATATTCATTAGCAATTTTGGGGTGGGTCGCCAAATAAAATCTTGCCTATGGCACCAAATCTGTTGGGGCCAACTCTGAGTTTGGTGTTTTCTTTAACTTGCTGTGTGGGGGCATGATGGTCATGCAGATGGGACATGCCCCATCTTACCCATGATTGTGAATATTTGTGGGTTGTTTGGTGCAACTAGTGTGCCCACAGGAGCACTCGTGCACTGCATATGCACCGGCGATCCATAGGATTGCACGGTGCACACACTCCTGCAAGTAAGTCACATGCGGGCACAAATAAATGCAATCACGATGTGTAGGCATGCGGCGGGCTGGATGAGGAAGGACACATGTATGTGTAGGAGAATGTCCTCCATTGTGTGCAGGGTAATGATGGTCAGATGTACAGTATATTTTGCACCTCCTCCTCCTCCTCCTCCTCCTATAAGTCTTGATGCAAGTGACACTGATGATCATGAATAGTATCAAACCAATAGTGGAATATTGTCACTCAAATTTATTAGATATAAAACAAAGGGGATGACAGTATCTGCCCTGTCCTGATCCATTAAAGAGTCACAGAATCAGGCGTCCCTGGGCAGTCACTGTAGTAACTTGGTGGTATAGGCTGGACAGTGTCTGACTGGAACTAGACTACGATATTGGACTGGACTGGACTGGAACCAACTGTATACTGGACCAGACTGGAACTGGACTTAGACCGGACTGGAGTCAAATACCTGAACTGGACCAGAATTGGACCAGACTGGAGTTGAAAACTTGAATCGGACTGGAGTCAGACTTGGATGATACTGCACTGGTGTGAACTTGTTACTGAGTGTAGCTCTGAGGAGTACAGGAGTGCCGGACTAAACAAGACAAGGTGCAATACTGTACTGACTGGATATGGCTGTGCTTGGTCAGAATCAAATGGTCACTGGATATTGGTGATAAGAGATTGTGCTGCTAGGTCCTGGTGTAATGGCTGGACGTGGAGGTATAGTACACACTGAACCAAGTAATTCATGGAGGATACAGGGGTGTTAATCACATGGCAGAGATCAGGATCACTGCAGCAGATTAGGAAAAGCACCAGACCAACAATTTTTAGGAGGGCTGTGGAAAACACTGTAAGCAGGAGCTGGCTGGAGACACAGGTGTAATCCCAAACAGAATTTAAGCTTGTAGTGTAGTTTAGCAGTCAGAAACATAGGCACTTGACAAAGCTGTAGTTGTTGCAGACTTAAAACTAGTGAGCTTACTGGTTTGCTGAAGGCAGATATAAATAGTTGAAGTCTGTGTAGTATTATTGTGGCAGAAGCTGAGTGAAGCACTGTAGACATCAGACAATGCAGACAAGGAATTTCAGCAAGGCAGGATTCAATCACCAGGAACTGTGAAACACAATCAGGAGCCAGGGATAGCAATAACTTGTAGCAAGCAGGAGATGGAAAGTCAGACCGTGACTTGCTAGGAGAATGCCTTATGCTCCAGCACGGAACAAAGGCAGAGAAGGTAAACAAAGGAATTACAGGTCTCTGATTGGTTGTTAATGTCAGTTGAGTCAAAGAGCATTCTGACTGAAGGGAATGCAATCAGCTGACATGCTCCAAGTACGGATGGTGTAATGGTTAGCATTACTGCCTCACTGCACTGAGGTCATGGGTTCGATTCCTGCCATGGCTCTAACTGTGTGGAGTTTGTATATTCTCCCCGTACTTGTGTGGGTTTCTTCCGGGTGCTCCGGTTTCCTCCCACAATCCAAAAATATACTGGTAGGTTAATTGGTTCCCAACAAAAAATAACCTTAGTGTGAATGTGTGTGCATGTACATGTGGTAGGGAATATAGATTGTAAGCTCCACTGGGGCAGGGATTGATGTGAATGGCCAAATATTCTCTGTAAAGAGCTGCGGAATATGTGTGAGCTATATGAATAACTGGTAATAAATAATAAATAAATAAGATGGCAACGTCCATGCAACAGTTCAGAAAACAAACAGAAACCCTGACCTATAGGCCAGATAACAAGGTAAGTCTGATGACAAATATAATAACTTGATTGTTGCGAAACAGGAACATAACAGGGACAAAAATTCGGAGTACCTTTTGCAAACGAGTAAAAATATTTTTTTTCTGAGATAAATGTCTGCATCCCCAAAGCGTGAAACACAAGTGATTTATGGGTCTATTTACTAAGGCTAGGGTGGTCTTCTGTATGCCGAATGTCGGGATCCCGGCACACAGTATACCGGCGCCGGAATCCCGACACCCGGCATACCGACAACTATTCTCCCTCGTGGGGGTCCACGACCCCCCTGGAGGGAGAATAAAATAGTGTGCCCGCAAAGGGGCTCCTTTGCGCTCGCCACGCTGTCGGTATGCCGCGGTCGGGCTCCCGGCGCCGGTATGCTGGGCGCCGGGAGCCCGAGCGCCGGCATACCGTACGACACCCCTAAGGCTAAACCCATGCTGAAACTGCAGTTAGTATCACAGCATTTTAAAGTAGCCTGATGAAAGATATATCAGACATATCTCCTGAATTAGGCTACTGAACACTGCAGATGGCTGTCCTATTTATTAGCAATGGGGAAGGTGGATTTGCTCTATTTACCAAGCATTGATAGGTTAGCTTTTTGGAGTTTTTACTCATTAGCTAATGCCATCTCATTAGCTAACGCCATATCCAGGTGGAGGAAGCCAGGTTGGCACAGTGGGGGAGGGGGGTTGGGGGCATGGCATGGTATAGGTGGGTGGTGCAGGGGGCAAGACAGCTTGATAGCATCATCATGACCTTACCCCACTTTACAGTGAGAGGTTGGGTATCTGCACACTCACTATATCCTGTTCTTATGCTGTGGGTGTAAGGAAATCGTCACCCTACAACCACTCAGGAAGACCCCTTTATTGTATTTCAGACAATGCTCGTTATATATATGGGGGTGCTGTCAACTACAGTATACGTACATTAAGGTTGGGAGGAAGAAAAAAGAGAAGAATCTGTATGGTTGATGCACTAAGAAAAAAGTCAATCATAAAACATAACCTTTATTGAATATGTTAAAATATAATGTTTATACGACCCAGACTACAGTGAAACATAAGAGTTAAAATCAGACAGACTAACACGTATGTGAATCCTATTAGATTGAAAGGTGTAAATAAAGAGTTAAAAAACGTTTCCGCGTGTATTGCTTGTGTCTAATAATTGTTAGATTGTTATACCTATTCCAATGTTACCACAGATCGATCACTTATATTATTTCAAATCAATTATATATTGACTGTCGCAATTAATATTGGTAGTTCACCCTGTCCAGGTTGACAGCTTTAAATGATCAATCCTATCATTTATATACCTACTACTCAGCAGAAATATCTCCCGGGAACTCACTCCACTTATGTAGACTGTGAGTACAAGTAGGTATAGGTATATGAATTTACTCAGATGTGGGAGTTACTTTGATTATTTGTATCAGATGTGGGAGTTACTTTGATTATTTGTATCACCGACTGTTACCACTATAAATTCCTAATGTATATAATCCTGAATAGGAATGGGTTGAAAAGTGGACTTTTACATAACACAGATATCACCTATACTCTAACATAAATCACAGTGGATAATTCGACCATGCATATAGGGGGGGAAGTTACTTAGTCCTGTTGCATATAGGGGAAAGTTGCTGAGGGGACAAATCAGTTCCAGTGATGATGGTGTGGGACTTTAAGGGATATAGCAATCTAACAATTATTAGACACAAGCAATACACACGGACACGTTTTTTAACTCTTTATTTACACCTTTCAATCTAATAGGATTCACATACGTGTTAGTCTGCCTGATTTTAACGCTTATGTTTCACTGTAGTCTGGGTCGTATAAACATTATATTTTAACATATTCAATAAAGATTATGTTTTATGATTGACTTTTTTCTTAGTGCGTCAACCATACAGATTCTTCTCTTTTTTCTTCCTCCCAACCTTAACCCACTTTACATTAGTGATGAGCGGGTTCGGTTCCTCGGAAACCGAACCCCCCCGAACTTCACCCATTTTACACGGGTCCGAGGCATACTCGAATTCTCCCGTATGGCTCGGTTAATCCGAGCGCGCCCGAACGTCATCATCCCGCTGTCGGATTCTCGCGAGATTCGGATTCTATATAAGCAGCCGCGCGTCGCCGCCATTTTCACTCGTGCATTGGAAATGTTAGGGAGAGGACGTGGCTGGCGTCCTCTCTTTTATTAATAATATTTGTGCATGCTTATTGCTTAATATTGGGGACTGGGGAGCAGCTGTATTATATAGGAGGAGTACAGTGCAGAGTTTTGCTGACCAGTGACCACCAGTATACGTTGTCTGCCTGAAAAACACTCCATATCTGTGCTCAGTGTGCTGCATATATCTGTGCTCACACTGCTTAATTGTGGGGACTGGGGAGCAGCTGTATTATATAGGAGGAGTACAGTGCAGAGTTTTGCTGACCAGTGACCACCAGTATACGTTGTCTGCCTGAAAAACACTCCATATTTGTGCTCAGTGTGCTGCATATATCTGTGCTCACACTGCTTAACTGTGGGGACTGGGGAGCAGCTGTATTATATAGGAGGAGTACAGTGCAGAGTTTTGCTGACCAGTGACCACCAGTATACGTTGTCTGCCTGAAAAATACTCCATATCTGTGCTCAGTGTGCTGCATATATCTGTGCTCACACTGCTTAATTGTGGGGACTGGGGAGCAGCTGTATTATATAGGAGGAGTACAGTGCAGAGTTTTGCTGACCAGTGACCACCAGTATACGTTGTCTGCCTGAAAAATACTCCATATCTGTGCTCAGTGTGCTGCATATATCTGTGCTCACACTGCTTAATTGTGGGGACTGGGGAGCAGCTGTATTATATAGGAGGAGTACAGTGCAGAGTTTTGCTGACCAGTGACCACCAGTATACGTTGTCTGCCTGAAAAACACTCCATATCTGTGCTCAGTGTGCTGCATATATCTGTGCTCACACTGCTTAATTGTGGGGACTGGGGAGCAGCTGTATTATATAGGAGGAGTACAGTGCAGAGTTTTGCTGACCAGTGACCACCAGTATACGTTGTCTGCCTGAAAAACACTCCATATCTGTGCTCAGTGTGCTGCATATATCTGTGCTCACACTGCTTAATTGTGGGGACTGGGGAGCAGCTGTATTATATAGGAGGAGTACAGTGCAGAGTTTTGCTGACCAGTGACCACCAGTATACGTTGTCTGCCTGAAAAACACTCCATATCTGTGCTCAGTGTGCTGCATATATCTGTGCTCACACTGCTATATTGTGGGCACTGGGGACCACCAGTATATTATATAGGCGGAGTACAGTGCAGAGTTTTGCTGACAGTGACCACCAGTATATATAGCAGTACGGTACGGAAGGCCACTGCTCTACCTACCTCTGTGTCGTCAAGTATACTATCCATCCATACCTGTGGTGCATTTCAGTTGTGCGCAGTATATATAGTAATAGGCCATTGCTATTGATACTGGCATATAATTCCACACATTAAAAAATGGAGAACAAAAATGTGGAGGTTAAAATAGGGAAAGATCAAGATCCATTTCCACCTCGTGCTGAAGCTGCTGCCACTAGTCATGGCCGAGACGATGAAATGCCATCAACGTCGTCTGCCAAGGCCGATGCCCAATGTCATAGTAGAGAGCATGTAAAATCCAAAAAACAAAAGTTCAGTAAAATGACCCAAAAATCAAAATTGAAAGCGTCTGATGAGAAGCATAAACTTGCCAATATGCCATTTACGACACGGAGTGGCAAGGAACGGCTGAGGCCCTGGCCTATGTTCATGGCTAGTGGTTCAGATTCACATGAGGATGGAAGCACTCATCCTCTCGCTAGAAAACTGCAGCGCCACTCCTAGATGGGCCAGGTGTTTGTGTCGGCCACTTGTGTCGCTTAGCTTAGCCATCCAGCGACCTCGGTGCAAATTTTAGAACTAAAAATAATATTGTGAGGTGTGAGGTGTTCAGAATAGACTTAAAATGAGTGGAAATTATGGTTATTGAGGTTAATAATACTATGGGATCAAAATGACCCCCAAATTCTATGATTTAAGCTGTTTTTGATGGTTTTTTTGTAAAAAACACCCGAATCCAAAACACACCCGAATCCGACAAAAAATGTTCAGGGAGGTTTTGCCAAAACGCGTCCGAATCCAAAACACGGCCGCGGAACCGAATCCAAAACCAAAGCACAAAACCCGAAAAATTTCCGGTGCACATCACTACTTTACAGTGCCAAGATTATCAGCAGTGTAAAGTGGGGGACGTCACTATGATAACATGTTGCAGTGCTAATCTCAACATCAGCCGCCCAGACCACCCAGTTTACTCTGGAAGTGGGCAGCACTGGGCAAAAGGCAGGCAGCTGTGAGAGAACTGAATGCTCTTCCAAACGGCCGGGAGCAGCACCCAAGATTGGTTGTGAAGTCATGTTGTATGAAACAATCAATATGAAAGTATGGCATAGATGTTTTGCAAGACCACAAGATACTAAGATAGCACAGATTTTTTTATTTTGTAATGTGAATGCAGCTAAAAATATGACAAGTAAAGTGATATCATTTTACTCGGGTCTGTGAGCCCATGTTTTGGCCGTTCTGAAATAATGAAAGCTGAGAAGATACCGACATCTGGACTTCTACTTTCACATCACTGTTGCTTGAAAGAGATGGCTTTTCCCCCAGGATAATGACATCTAAACATCTGCAGAACATAAACATAATAATAAACATATAAAACAAGTTCATGAACTACCCTGAGGAACTTTTGTGAAAACTGGTGCTGAAGTAAATGTGTAAAATAAACATAGAAACCAATCAAATTGTGTTGTTTTCATTTACAAGATGACATAAATTGCCAGAATAGCTGGGGCATCCTATTTTCTTTCATTTGTGTTAAATGTCCCTAACTATATTTATACCTTTTTTAGCTATACATTTATTGCATAATTTACCATTTATCAGATTTAGGGGTTGAAAATACAGGAAGAGCAATGGGGGTCATTCCGAGTTGATCGCTAGCTGCCGTTGTTCGCAGCACAGCGATCAGGATAAAAATCGGCATTTCTGCGCATGCGTATGCACCGCAATGCGCACGCGCGACGTACGGGTACAAAGGCATTTGTTGTTTTGCACAGGTTCTAGCGAAGTTTTCAGTCACACTGACGGCGCAAGAAGATTGATAGGAAGGGGGCGTTACTGGGTGTCAACTGACCGTTTTCAGGTAGTGTTTGCAAAAACGCAGGCGTGTCTGAAAAAACGCAAGCGTGGCTGGGCGTTCGCTGGGCGGGTGTATGACATCAAATCCGGACACGAATAGGCTTAAATGATCGCAAGCGCTGAGTAGGTTCAGAGCTACTCAGAAACTGTTTTTGCAGAGCTCGGCTGCACATGCGTTCGCACTTCTGCTAAGCTAAAATCACTCCCCAGTGTGCGGTGGCATAGTGTTTGCACGGCTGCTAAAACTAGCTAGCGAGCGATCAACTCGGAATGACCCCCAATAGCCTTTACTTTAACTGATGCAAATCACCAAATATAGTTAATCCATTGCCTAAACTCTGTTATCTTGCAAACATCTTTCAAAATAAAGCAATTTGTTAACAATCATGTTGTGTAAATATCAGAGATTCCCCTGTGAGAGGTGGCTGGGTGGTGGTGGTGAAAGCCTGCTGCCATCCAGGTATAGTTGGGCACTTACCTTCTTACCACTCTCACCTTTGGGCCATCCACGTAGTGACAGTTCTGGAGCGCAGATCAGACAAGGATACGGTGAAGGAGGGAAAATCCCCATCTTCGGACCCTGTAAAGTAAAGGAGACGCACAAAGGGGCTGAATCGGTAAAGATTGCTTATGCAATCCGTACTGCAGTTTCCCCATGGTCGGGTCCTGTGCATGAATGTGAACGCCTCTGCCTGATTGACAGGCAGAGGCATTCACGGGGAGGGATGGGGCGGGCGGCACTCGAGAAAACAGGGGCGTTGCCTCCATTTTTCGGGAGTCGCGAGGACAAGGACTGCGTCATGGATGCAGTTTCCTTGACCTCACAAGGCCACCTGCGACGACAAGCCTGCAGTCACAGATGAACATCTCATATGCGATCACATCGCAGATGCAGGAAGGAGGTGGTATGCACCTCCTCCTGCATTTGCATTGCTAAGGATTGCAATCGCAAAGCTGCTGCAAACAGCTTTGAAACTGCACTCCTTAGTGAATTAGGCGCAAAGTATGGATGACCTCCATAGGCACTCTTGGTCTCTTGGCCTCAGATGTAGCTAAACCCTGGTGCCAAGCACAACAATGAACTACAGTGGCTGAATCACCCAATGAAGGACAGGGATTGAACAGAACACAGATTACACTCACCAAGGATATTTATGTCAACTTCAAAGATGATTGGTCATGATCTCAGAACCTGCACGTAATCATAAAGTTCTGCAAAAAAGATGAAAAATGTCCCTAGAAGTCTACCATTGCCAATCTGTCTTTGGGCCTGTTTCAGAGGTGCGGGCAGTTGCATGTGCAGCTGGGAACACCGGGGACACATTGGACCTCTGAGTAACCCCATGCTCTCTCAGCAGCTCTACTAAGGCGCCGGGGCCTCTCTAGCTGGGAAAAAAATTGCAGTCACTTACTGGAGAACACCCAGAACATGGTCCCCAACATGCCTGCACTCTTCTAGCAACCCCCTGTTACCGTGACTGCAGAGAGGTATGCCGGGCCCGGGTACTGTCAAGGTGTGTGGCATAATAGGGGGTGTGGGCAGGGGCAGATGTTCAGGGCGGGAAGGGGGCGACCAGTATCTTACCTGGCTCTGGCAAGCTGTATCCTCCTCTTCCTAGTGATATTCCTAGTGATATTGGGGAAGATGGCGCATTCATAGTCATTGCTTGCACTGTATGTCGCAACCTTCCTGAAGATGTCACTGGGAAGATGACACCACAGAGAGACATGCTTACCAGGACAATATAAGTTTACTAAGGAGGGGGGAGGGGGGCGTGCCTCCGCAGGGCCCCTCCAAGAAGCCCAGGTCTGGGTACTTAGTACCCACCCCCCTCCACAGCACTGCCCATTTCCTTCCCCTAACACTGACTACTTGTCACTTTGTGTATATATCCTCTGTGCGTGCGCTATTGCTAATCCAAAGGTCAAATAGTGGTAAAGGTCACAGGGGACCCTTGAGATGCAAATGTGTTGAAATAAGCAATTTGATAAAAATGCCAGTTCTTCCCACATACATCTGTCCTCAAGTTGCACCAACTGGTCCTGTTTAGTACACCATGGACTTTGCGACTAAGGGGCTAATTCAGACCTGTTCGCTCACTAGGTTTTTTTTGCAGTCCTGTGTTCGCATAGTTGACGCCCATAGGGGAGTGTATTTTCGGTCTGCAAGTGTGCGAATGCATTTTGTGCAGTCTATGAGTAGCCCAGGACTTACTCAGCCACTGCGAACACTTTAACCTGTCCGGGACCGGAATTGACGTCAGACACCCGCCCTGCAAACGCATGGACACGCCTGCATTTTTCCAACCACTCCCAGAAAACGGTCAGTTGCCACCCACAAACGGCTTCTTCCTGTCAATCGACCGCCCGAACCCCCCTTTGCGAACGCCCGTGCATATGGATCCTCTTCACAAAACCATCGCTGAGCGGCGATCCGCTTTGTACCCGTGCGACGCGCCTGTGCATTGCGGTGCATACACATGCGCAGTTTAGACCTGATCGGCCGCTGTACGAAAACGCAGCCTAGCAATCAGGTATGAATTAGGCCCTAAGCTGTGCCATGTATCCCATTCCCATCCCACACACTTTCACAAAATATGTGACAAAAGTATAATGCATGGATACAGTAGACACCGGCGAAGGCATTGGATGCAGCAGATGTGTGTCTCTCAGACACCATCCTGGACAAACAGTCAAAAGACTGAGTACCACAGTGCCGCGCTACTGTGTGCTTAACGTGTGACTTTATACCAACCAGAGCCGGATTAAGGGGGGGGGGGGGTCCCGGGGATACGTACCCCCGGGCCCCCCTTCCCAAAAGGGCCCCCTGCCACACCACCAGCGGCGGAACTTGCGTCAGGGCAGCCAGTGCAATGCACAGAGGCCCAGCGCTATGAAGGGGCCCACAGCCGGCAGCAATGTAATGAGTCAGCCTGACTCATTACACGCTGCCTGCCTCTGCGCCGTGGCCCCTGACAAAGAAGGTAGTCTGCACACAGGACACGGCGCCAGTGAGTGAGAAGGGTGATCTCATCACCCTTCAACTCGGCACCGCGCTGCTGCAGCAGCTATCAGTTTCCTGCTGGCTCTGTGTTGTCCACTGTCTGTGACTGCATGCTGGGAGAAGGGGGAGGCCGGGAGGGAGGAGGGAGAGTCACTGACAGGGCAGCAGTGTGTGCACTGGAGACGTCAGCACTCACCCCCTGCAGTGAAGAGCCTTGCCGGAACCAAGGAGCCAGAGCCAGGAGGTGCAGCAAAGTAAGTTGTGGATAAAGAAAACACATGTACTGTAAATACAAGGGTGTGTGTGTGTTTTGCTGGCTGTGTGTGTATGTTTAGCTGTTTGTGTGTTTGTTTTGCTATGGGTGTGTATGTGTATATCTGTTTTCCTATGGGTGTGTGTGTGTATGTGTTTTGCTATTGGTGTTTAGTGTGTGTATGTGTTTTCCTATGGGTGTGTGTTTGTGTGTATATATGTGTTTTGCTATGTGTGTTTAGCTGTAGGTGTGGGTCTTTTTTCTCTATGGGTGTGTGTGTATATATATGTATTCTAATGTGTGTGTTTTACTATGTGTGTGTATACAGTACATATATCAATATCTACAGATATAGCCATGCTCATGACTAGTGTGCCCATGTCTGAGGCATAGGGGGATATTCAATTAGTGCCGAGTTTTCCGACAGTCGGAAAATCGGCACTAATTCGACCGTTTGGTAGCCAATAGCGGGAGTTTTCGACAGTGTTTTGCACCGTTTTCTCCATGCCTTTTTTTGGGGGGTCGAATAGACCAAAAAACTGTAAAACGCACAGAAATTCGACAAAACATGTGGATTTTGTCGAAATCCACGTGTTTCATGTGCGGCTAATTCGCTAATTCGTGTTTAATATTGGCGGCTAATTCGCTGATCCACGTGGTTTTCGACCAGGCATATTTTTTGACAAGTCGAAAATCGGAACGTGCTTTGAATAGGTCGAATGTGAATTCGACCTACATACGGGCGGAAACTGCCGCTTTTTCGACTAGTTTAAAAAATCGGCACTAATTGAACACCCCCCTTAGACTTCTATGGAGCAAACGGGTGCAACTAGCCACAGCACGGCATTTACTGCTGCTTGCCGCGATGCGTTCGCCCATGCCTTACACATCGCAGCAAAGATGAGGCTGGCTACATCAATATCTATCTATCTATCTATCTATCTATCTATCTATCTATCTATCTATCTATCTATCTATCTCACATTCCTGGTAGTAAATGTTGGTATGCACATAAGGTAGACACCAGCATATCATGTATAAGGGTCTCTACTGTGTGAGGGAACGTGTATACGGCTCTCTGCTGTCTGGTGTACCGTGTATAAGGCTCTCTGCTGTGTGGCATAACGTGTATAAGGCTCTCTGCTGTGTGGCGTAACGTGTATACGGCATTATGTCGTCTTTCGGAATCCCGATAGGCGACATAATGCCGGCATCAAAATACTGACGGAGCTCAGGATTCCGGCGTTAAAATACCAATGCCTGTAATCTTGAACGTTCATCTAGAGGGACGCGCTCGCCTCCTGCCGCGGTGGGTAGGAGATTAAGTTTAGGCATTACAAGGAGGTTTAGGGTGCAGGGACGGCAAAGGGATGGTTAGGTACCGGGAAGGGGGGGCTTAGGGTTAGGCACCAAGCAGGAAGGGTTAGGGTTAGGCACCAAGCAGGAAGGGTTAGGGTTAGGCACCACCGGGGAGGGTTAGGGTAGGGGGCAGGGGAGGGTTAGAGTACTTTCTGGGGGGCTGTCGGTATTCTGATGGTTGGGATGCCCCTGTCTGTATTATGACCGACGGCATCCCGTCCGTCGGTATATCATACCAAATCCTGGCGTAAGGTGTATAAGGCTCTCTTCTGTGTGACGTAAATTGTGAGTACTATTGTGTGGCGACACCCCTTTTCAGTGAGATAAAACGCAATTTTTTGGGTGACGCGCTTTCCCTTTTTTTAATATGGGAGGGGGGCCCAATGCGTATTGTTGCACCTGGGCCCACCATTTTCTAGTTCCACCACTGCACACCACAGATCGGATCTCTCTTTCGATCCGATCTGTGGTGTTGTGCTCCCGTCCGCACTGCAGCGGCGGCCGTACAAACAGGACAGCTGAGCGACGGCTCAGCTGTCCAATAACGTATGAGTGAAGTAGGCTGCCCCAATGGCTGAGCGGCAGGCTGCTTCATTCATACATGATTGGAGAGCTGATCCATCGTTCTGCTGTATGTGTGGTTGGCGGGGACGGGAGCGCAATTCGTTCACTGGATGGTATGTGAGTGACATTCCCCCCCCCCCCCCCGGTCCTCCTCCTCCTCTCTTGAATAGGGGCCCCACTGTTTTAAGTACCCCGGGCACCCCAGCGACTTAATCCGGCTCTGATACCAACCCCCTCTGCAACGAAAATGCTAATACTATAAGTAGCAAAGTATGAGTCTATGGGCCTAATAAGACCTGATCGCTGTGCTGCAAATTACACTGTCCTGTGTTCAGTCACCGCCCAGGGGGAGTAAATATTCGCCCCGTGCAAGTGTGCGATTGCATGTGTACGCTGTGCGAAAATTCCCCTCAGTCAGCGGACAGCTGCAAATCTGTGCGCATCACACTCACCATCGAATGATTTTTCCATACTGTGCAGTGTGTGCTCAGCCCAGGACTGACTCCTACAGTGCGATAGAATCAGGCTGATCAGGGCCAGAGCTGACGTCACACACCCTCCCAGAAAACAGTTGGGCACGCCTGCGTTTTTTCCTGACACTCCCAGAAAACGGTCAGTTACCACCCACAAATGGCCTCTTCCTGTCAGTCACCTTGTGAACGGCCATGCAATCAAAATTTTCGCTCCATCCTATCGCTGCTGGTGACACGCGTGCACATTGCAGTGCATACGCATGTGCAGTAGTTCGATAATCGCACACTGTACGGAAACGCACAGCAGTGATCAGGTCTGAATCGAGCCCTATGATGCTAATAAAGCACTAACTTCAGGAAATGTGGTGGTGCATGTAAACATAGCAGTACCATGCGTCGTGCACCATATGGCACACAAATGTCGGGTGTATAAGGTCACATCTGTAGATTGACAATAGGGTAGCAATTAAAAATGTGATAATAAAGTAATAATAGAAATAATGGGAATGCAGTCTGCTCCAGTGTAGTTTTCTGTTCTCACTGAGCCGTCTTAGGATTTCTCCGTTATGGTTTTGATTAACTGATTAGATCATTAAACTAGATACAGGCCTGGCCAACCTGTGGCTCGCCTGCTGTTGTAAAACTACAAGTCCCATCATGCTTTGCCACAGTTTTGCTATTAGGGAATGCTAAAACTGTGGCAAGTAATGCTGGTATGTGTAGTTTCACAACAGCTGGAGAGCCACAGGTTGGCCAGGCCTGAACTAGAAGGTTTAGACTAAATGCTTACAAATATAATATGATGAAATTTGGACGTTGGATCCTTCATCTTAGACTGTAGGGTATAAGTGATATATATTTATTACTTATCAAGTTTTCAACTTTGGGGGCAGATATATCAAAGATTGAGAAGAGATAAAGTGGATGGAGATAAAGTACCAGCTAATCAGCTTCTAACTGCCATGCTATAGGCTGTTTTTGAAAAAATGGCAGTTAGGAGCTGATTGGCTGGCTTTTTCCTCCCTCTCTATTTTATCACTCTCCAAGCGATGATGCATCTGGCCCTCAGTTTGAAAAATGACATTTACAGTAGGAGCTGATTAACTGCTACTTTATCTCTCTCCACTATTTCTCTCTGCAAGTTTTGATAAATCTCCCCCTTAGTCTAGTTTAAAATTAAAACAGATGTGGGAGTGTTGCAGGTGTGTCACTGACAGTGGCTGTGTCCAAAGATGCAAAACCACTCACACAGGATGACATGCCCAGACGTAGAATGTGCGCTTGCCATAGGGCTGCTGAGACACATCAGTTTGCATTTCCATAGGCACAAAGCACTGCAAATGGGCATCTCAGTTTAAAAAAATCACCTGTGGCATTAGCATAAGATGCAGAGATGGCTACAGCAAAGATGCAACTGCGGCAGCATCTTCCGGGCCCGATACAGTACTTCTGTTCTAATCCCAACGTGACGTGATGCAAGGTCATGACCAGGCTTAGTGGTTTAAATCTGACAAATGTATTAAGTTACCCAATGTGAAATTTCTCTAATTATTAACGGCCTACAATAAGCGACAATGAGTCTCCCTAGCTAAGTAACACTGCAGGGGAAATGTACTAAGCCCTTGAGAGTGATACAGTGGAGAGAAATAATGTACCAGCCAATCAGCTCCTAACTGCCATGTTGCACGCTGTCGCTAAAAAATGACAGGAGCTGGTTGGCTGGTACTTTGACTCCACTTTATCACTCTCCAAGGCTTAGTACATCTGCCCCACTGTATTTTATTCCATCCTACAGATGGAGCCGCACTCATCTAGTGCCGCTCCATCGCATGCGAGCGCTGCCACGGTGATTAGGTGATCCGTCCGCCTAGTCACGCTCCCATTCCCGTGAATGGGTCACATGCGTGTCACAGACGCCCATGTGCCCGAGATGCGGTGATAGACTCGCCCGGCACAGATGGAGCCATGAATAGCGTTGCTCCATCTGAAAGTATTGACATTTCCATCCGCTCTGTATATCACTGCATTTTTCAGAGCTTTGAAGGATTTACAGTATATGGAAAGATGAATTGACCCTCAAAAGATACAGCAAAAATAAAATGTATTTCCTTGTATTGAAATCTTTAACCATGCCTATCCGGTTGAATTCATGTCTCCAGAAGATCCTTCTGTTATACTGTTTTTATTTTATTGTAGCCCCTGTCTACCCAGTGGATGGATGTTGGTGTATTCTCACTACAAATACTTAGGGACCCACCAGGTGTCTACAACCTGGTTCTGTCTCCTCTCAGGTCTCTATGGACGAATCCAACAAATGCCTCTGTACATAAAGATTGAATAATAGGAAAGTACTTGTGGTGCAGCAGTATACAGTCAACAGATGAAATAATTTAGCATCTGACCATCTCTTATACTGAAAATAAATGGATGAATCTTTTTTAATCTTCGAAATTTGCGCTATGGGGTAATTCAGAGTTGATCGCAGCAGCAAATTTGTTAGCAGTTGGGCAAAATCATGTGCAGTGCAGGTGGGGGCAATCTGCTCCTATCTGTCATTTTTCAAACCCAGCCTGTGGCATGGCAGGTAGGAGCCAATTGGCTGGTACTTTATCTCCAGCAACTTTATCTCCATCCAAGGCTTAGTATATAGGGGGTCATTCTGACCCGTTCGCTTGCTGCTTTTTATCGCAGTCGAGCAAACGGGTACCCACTGTGCATGCGCCGGCGCCGTTGTGCGTCGGCGCATGTCAGACGCCCGAAGGCCGTAGCTGGGCTGTGATCACCTCTGCCTGATTGACAGGCAGAGGCGGTCGCTGGGTGGGAGGGGGCGGAACGGCGGCATTTGGCTGCCGCTTCGTGGGCGTGGAGTGGCCCGCAGTGGCTGCGTGACGTCATACGCAGCCGCTGTGGGTCGGGGAGCGACGAGTAACTCCCGGCCAGCACGCTAAAGCTGCGCTGGTCGGGAGCTACTCTTGAAGTGCAAAGGCATCACCGCTGTGCGATGCCTTTGCACTTCTGTGGGGGGGCCGGCACTGACATGCGGGGCGGGATAGCCCTATGCTGGGTGTTCCCCCGCATGTCAGTGTGAATGATCGTAGCTGTGCTAAATTTAGCACAGCTACGATCATCTCGGAACGAGGGCCCTAGACCCCTAAGTATTGTACAGTGCAGTCTCAGAGGTCTGTGAGTGAACCAGTGATGTGCACTCATGGATGGTTGGGGAGGCAGAGCTATGCCTGTCATACTCCAATCTATATATCAGAAATTTTTCTCTGATCTCTATTGTAATCAGTAGGAATATCGGGGGGGGGGGGGGGGGGGGGTTGTATGACAGATGCTAAATTTGCAGTGCATCCCTAGAATATAAATTGCACCTAAAATTATAGCAATATGAATTTGGCACAAAAGATTAACATGAATATAAAAAAGACAATTGTATGACAATCCCTTTACAGTGTACCTCTATGGGGTGTGAAGATATATGTGCAATGGTGGTATTTTCCACAAGGTGCCACTGTTTCTCCAGCACTTTGCTCCCCTCGCTTCTGATTGAGTTTCCCCCTAAATGTCTAAAAAGTAGAATGTTGCCTGTTAGTTTTTTAATAATCGGCAGCATTCAATGAGGAGACAATCACTAAGTTTCCTTTAAGAAGTGGTGACAAGACCATAGAGAGGCACGCTGGGTCCCCGTACAGGCATGGGGGTGTTGCCTAAACAATAGGCCATGAAGCTGTCCGTGCACTCCATAGGGGCACCATTCAAATCTACGGGGCGCGTGGGGTAGGGAAACTACTTCCTACCTTGCTTTTTTATGGGAAGTGGGTCACTAGAAAGCACTAGAAAGTAAAGACTCCCCAGAGTTTTTGTTCTCAATGTGCGACACCATCTTCCTGAAGATATCACTGGCAGAGTGACCCACTTCCTGGATGCAGGTAAGTATACTTGAGGGGGGGGAGGGTGGAGCCGGTCTCCTACCGGCATACTTCCCAACATCATTAGCAGGTAAAGCACCCACTTTTCATCACTGAGGGGGTATGCCCAGCGCTCTATGAGCTGCTTGCATGTATCCAGTGTTTTGTTCATATGTTTGTAAATCCAGTCATCAGGACACAGAGACATGTGAGTTCACTGCTGTGCTTTTTATTCCATCACCAACTCCAGGCACACTGCACACTGGACCACCGACTTCCCAGCATCCCCCTGGTCCCAGGGACCATCACTGAAGATTCAGGCTTACACATGTTAGTAAGGGAGTTTCTACAAATATTAAGCATTCTAATACACTAACATCACATCCTCTTTTCTTTAAAGATAAGCCCTGTACGCTTCAATGCAACAATTAACAACATCATATTAAGAACATCATCTAACACGTTTCAATGAGTCTCTCAGGTCTGCTTATTTCCCTTTTGGGTCTTTCATACACAGTCTGTGTTTCATCTACCATGTTGGACCTTTCTAGAATCGTGGTTTGTTCACCATTATGAGGATCATCATACATGTCAGATGAGGGGGTATTCTTCAGTCATGTTGTCTTCATTATGGTTAGGTTGAGATCTTAGGTCCACCCGATTTTTTCTTACTTCCGTTCCATGCTCTGTATGTATAGTATAAGATCTTGGTGCTACTTGGGCTTGCACAATACCTTTCTGCACTCAAGTACCTTTCTCGTGATCTCTGAGACGGACTTGGTCACCCGATTTTAGATCAGATAAGCTTTTTGCTTGCCTGTCATGGAACAGTTTCTGTTTTGCCTATTGACGTTCCTTACTCAGTCTGACCAACGCTGAGTTATATGTATTAAGCAGTTCATCATGTGTCGGGAGATTTGCTCTAATCCTCCTTCCCATCAGCATTTGTGCAGGAGAAAGTCCATTCTGTAAAGGTGTACTGCGGTAGATTAAAAACTTTTGTAGAAATCTTCTTTACCTTCTTGAGCTTTTTTCATGAGACTCTTTACAGTTTTTACTGAACTTTCCACCAACCCATTTGAGCGTGGATAGTGGGGACTTGACGTAGTATGGACAAATTCCCACTCATCAGCAAATTGTCTAAATTCAGAACTGGAAAACTGAGGACAATTGTCAGTGAACACTTCCATAGAAACACCATGCCTTGCAAAGATTGACTTCATGCAATTGATTACGGCTTTACTAGTAGTTGTATGTAGTGTCTTCACCTCAGGATAGTTAGAGTAATAATCAGTCACGACAATGTATGTTTTCCCATTACAATCAAACAAATCTGCGCCAACTTTCTGGTACGGTTTCTCTGGCACTGCGTGAGGACTCAGTGGCTCGACTTGTTGTTTTGATCTATACGTAAGACATAATTCACATGTAGCTGTAGTCTGTGCTATGTCTTGGTTCATTCTTGGCCAATACATAACTTCACGCGCTCTCCGCTTACATTTTTCTTCTCCTAAGTGGCCTTCATGTAACTTGCACAGCATAGTTTTACTTAGTCGTGCAGGTATGACAAACCTATTGCCTTTGTAAATAATACCATCGACAACGGTAATGTCACTGCGGTACATCCAATAATCATGGATAGACAGCAGGCATGCATATTTTTCTGCTGGCCAACCTTTCAGAATGATATCTTTCAACACTTTCATTGTGTCATCTGTCTCAGTTTCTTTCCTAATCTGTTCTTGTCTTGCAAGAGACACTGGTAGAGAAGCTACGATCAAATTAACATATGCTTCTATCTCTTCATCCATCAGACTTTTGGAACCTTCACTTTTGTCCACAGCATGAGAAAGTGTATCAGCAATGTACATGTATTTGCCGGGACAGTACAGCAAGTGTACATCATATTTCTGTAGTCTGATAAGCATTCGTTGAATTCTCATGGGACAGTCATTTAATGATTTAGTCATGATAGCTACCAATGGCTTGTGGTCAGTTTCCACTGTAAATGTTTGACCATACACAAACTGATGAAATCGCTCACATGCATATGTGATCGCTAGAAGTTCTTTTTCTATCTGAGCATACCTTGTTTCAGCACTTGTCAGTGCTCTTGATGCATAGATTACTGGTTGCCATGTATCCTCATGTTCTTGTAACAGCACTGAGCCTAGGCCAACTTGCGAAGCATCTGCTGAAATTCTTATTCTTTTTGCAGGATCAAAGAATTTTAGCACTGGTTGCTCTGTAATGATCTGTTTCAAGTTTTGCCAACTTTCTTCTTGTTCATGTGACCACATCCACTCGTTATCTTTGTCCAACAACCATCTAAGAGAGGCTGTTCGTTCAGAGAGTTGAGAAATAAACTTTCCTAAGTAAGTAATCATTCCTAGGAATCTTCTGACATCGTCTTTGTTGTTAGGACATTCCATCTTCACTATGGCTGATATTTTCCTTGGGTCTGGTTTTACACCTTGATCTGAGACCACGTCGCCCATAAAGGTAAGTGTATTCACGGCAAATTCACATTTGTCCTTGTTTAGCTTTAGATTCACTTTCTTGACAAGTTCCATTACTTGTCTCAATCTAGAATCATGTTCTTCCTTTGTAGATCCCCAGACAATAATGTCATCCATCATTGTTTCAACACCTGGAATATGTTCAAAAATCATGTGTATCTTTTTGTGATATACTTCTGGAGCAGACAATATTCCATATGGTAGTCGAAGAAATCTGTATTGACCTTCTGGTGTATTAAATGTACAAAGCTTTGAGCTGGCCTCATCTAGCTTCATTTGCCAGAATCCTGAAGATGCGTCCAACTTACTGAACCATTTTGCTCCCGCAAATTGCGACATGATTTCATCTCTGGTTGGTAGTTTGAAATCTTCTCGTTTAATTGCTTTGTTTAAATCTGTGGGGTCTAGACATATTCTGAGTTGTGCGAAAGAAAAGTAAAAATACCTTGAAGTATTCGGGCGCTGTGAGATGAGGAGCTAAGCTAAGCAGCAGCCAATGTTTAAGAGGGAAGTCACTCCCAATATTTTACAAAGAAAAAAGGGGGAAGAAGGCTGCGCTTTGAGAGGAAATGAGCAATAACCACTAATTGTGTAAAGTTAAAGACAATTTATTAAAAACATTAATTACTTAAAAAACAGTGATATTATGTGCATTTACATTATACCATAAGCATGCTATGGAATAGTAAAATTTTACCCAAGATATTGATACCGGATATTTGTCATATAGACACTGAAGGATCTGTTCCAAATATTGCCCAAAGATGGTTTAAATCCAATAGTTTTCCACTATGTAAGTCCCATTCAGATAATACCAGAAGAGTCCGTTGTAATTTCCATGGACCGCTAGAGGATTTTAGAAGTGATAAATGTCCCAAAAAGTTTGTGGGTACCTCATGCAATGCGGTAGTTTGGATGGTGCCTCTCTGGGGTTCTCCTGGGTAGCTGGAAGTTGTTGTGGGCTGGTTCAGATCCGGTTAGAGATGGTCGTGCTCAAAGCATGCAGTATCCTGGTAACCTTGGTATCTACAGCACCTTTTATTCCCAGGTGGTCTCCCATCCAAGTACTAACCAGGCCCAACACTGCTTAGCTTCCAAGATCAGATGAGATTGGGCGTATCCAGTGTGGTGTGGGGTCTAGACATATTCTGAGTTGTCCATTTTTCTTTTCAACAATTACTAAGCAGCTTACCCACTCAGTAGGCTCATCAACTTTCTGTATCACACCCAAGGCTTCCATGCGATTTAACTCTTGTTTCAGTTTTTCTCTCAGCACAAACGGCACTTTTCTACAGGGGTGAATCACTGAAGAAACTTGTGTGTCTATATTTATTGTATGCTCTCCAGGCAATCAACCTAGACCTTCAAACAAGTCTCTGTACTCTGTAAACATTGATTTGCAGTCATCTTCTACTTGTGATGTCACCATAAAAACTTTCTTTAGCAAGCTTAGTTTCTCACAGGAACTTAATCCTAGAATCGGTTGCACATTTTTATCCACAATCAGTAGAGATGTTTTAAACTGTTGTCCCTTATATTTCAGTGTCACTAAGCATGTACCTTTCACAGGAATTTCCTCCCCAGTGTACCCTGTAACTTTCACTTTGGCTGGATGAATTTTAGGTTTTACTCTAAAAGTCTTATAGTCTTGAAATGATAGTAAATTCACCTGCACGCCAGTATCAAGCTTAAAGGGAATGACAAGCTTGTTCACAGTTAAAGGGACAATCCATTCTTTCTTATCTGCACTGCAAAGTTCAATGCAATCCACAAAGAATTCATCTGTTTGTTTAACAGCATGCACTTTGGTTGTTTTACTTTTAATTTTACAGCATTTGGCAAAGTGATTAAGTCTACCACATTTCATGCAGGTTTTACCATAAGTAGGGCACATTTTAGGATTGTGAGCATTTCCACATCTACTACACATTTCCTTATTAGACTGTGGCTTAGACTGCTTTATTCTTGAGAATGGAGGTTTGCTTGGCTCTGTTGTCTGCACTACATGTACATCAGCATCAGCTTCCTTGTGTAACGTTTGGCTTGAAATCTAGTTATTTCTGCAGATCTACACATAGTCACTGCCTTGTCTAGAGTTAGGTCTTGCTCTCTCAGCAGTCTCTCTCTGAGTCCATTATCAGGTATTCCACAGACAATACGATCTCTAATCAGTGAATCCTTTAAATCACCAAACTCACAGGTTTTACTGAGTGATTGCAGCTCTGTAACATACTGATCAAATCCATCTACAGACTTCTGATTACATGTGAAAAGCTTATATCTTTCATATGTCACATTTTTCCTTGGCACAAAGTAATCTTCAAACTTTTGCATTATAGAAGATAGAACCATATTCTGCCCCTCATCAAACTGAAAACTATTATAAATATCCAGCACATCCTCTCCTATCACATGGAGGAAAATGGATGCCTTCGTTTTGTCAGCCTCGGTATCAGCTCCACATGCAGCAATATATGTATTAAACCTTTGCTTAAATCTTTTTCAGTTTTCAGACAAGTTACCAGACATCAGCATGCCTGTTGGAGGAGCCAGTTTATCCATGGTTACCCACTGTTTGAAGAGAGGAGCACACGGCAGACTTTGCAGACACCAAGTATCACAGCCTTATAGACTTCTGCAGGATTCTTTCACACTCTGAGAGCACTAGCAGTCCAAGTTAAACTTCTTCTGACACCATGTTTTGTTCATATGTTTGTAAATCCAGTCATCAGAACACAGAGACATGTGAGTTCACTGCTGTGCTTTTTATTCCATCACCAACTCCAGGCACACTGCACACTGGACCACCCACTTTCCAGCATCCCCCTCCAGGGGGATGGCTGTACCCACTTTCCAGCATCCAGGGACCATCACTGAAAATTCAGGCTTACACAGATTAGTAAGGAAGTGTCTACAAATATTAAGCATTCTAATACACTAACATCACACCCAGTCCTTATGTGTCCCATGCACAGTGTCTATTCACCGCTGCTCTGCCCCAACCCCCACCCACCACGGGACAGTGCAGCACACAGGTGGGATAGAAGGACAATCCCCCAAAAAAGGGACTGTCCTGTGAAAATTTGGACAGTTGGGAGGTACGCGCTTTTCCCATCTAGCAAGCCCTGGCATGGGTAATTAGTAGACGCTCCCCCTCCTTCAAAGTACCAGAAAAGCAGCACCAGGGTGGATGGCTGTACTTCTTGTTCACTGAGAAGCTAATCACAGTGCACAGCTTACACAGAGGCACCTGCTTTTGTTCAAGCTGTGATTGCGCAACTGGATACCACTTCTAACTGGAAAGTGGCTTAGTAATGGGCAAACGTGTAAATGTCAACAGTCATAATGTAGACGTTGACCATGTCAACATTCAACACATAAACAGTGTTAATTTGTCGACATGCTAGACTGTTGACATAACAGAATGTTGATATGTTGTCCTGGTGGCCCAGCGGTGACTTACCTTCTCCTGGTGGCTGCATCAGCCCCAGCTGCATTTTCCGGGTCCTGGCAGTCATGTGATCATCGCATCTGTGTCAGAGCTCCGATCCCTGTGTTTTGGTGACTATTTCAACCCTATCTCTAATTCCTACTCCTATCCCTTCCTCTTATGCCGCAGCCTAACCCTAACCCTCCTGACCACAACCTCACCCTAACCTCCCCCCACAGCCTAACCCTAAACCTCCTGCCCATAGCCTAACCCTAAACTCCCCTGCAGTATAACCCTAACCACCCACAGCCTATCCCTAATCCTCCTGCCCATAGCCTAACCCTAACCTCCCACCACAGCCTACACCTAATCCTCCTGCCCATATCCTAACCCTAAACTCCCCTGCAGTATAACCCTAACCCCCCACAGCCTATCCCTAATCTTCCTCTGAGCAGCATAACCCTAACCCTACACCCCGCAGCCTAATTCTAACCCTCGTGCCAGTGGCATAACACTAACCCTCCTCTCAGCAGCATAATCCCACCCCACTTCACAGCCTAATCCTAGTTTTCCCCTGTTTACAGCCTAACTCTAACCACCCCTGTAGCATAACTCTAACCTCCTTCTCCAGCATAACACTAACCATACCAGCAGCCTAACTCTATCCCTCCTGCCAGCAGCATAACCCTAATTAACCCCTGCAGCCTAACCCTATCCTTTCTGCCCACAGCATAACCTAATCCCCCCTCCAGCCTAACCCTAACCTCCTCCTGCAGCATAAACCTACACCCCGACAGCCTAACCATATCCCTCCTGCCAGCAGCATGACCCTAACCTCCTGACATTGTTACTGTTGACCTTTTGTCTACATCCCGTTCAGAATGAGTGACATTTTTTAAAAGAGTATACAGTACATGACTCCTATAGGAAAAAAATGTTCTTAAGCATTTCTTAGGTAATATCTGAACCCGATGTCACCAGCCTCTCACATAAACAGGAAGAAGGTAGACCAAGTGGCCACTGCAGTCTGGCTTCTGTCCAAGACCTCCACTGGTCCTAATGCCTGCCATGAGACATCAGCTACTGATGCAGGAGTCCGACATCGCGAAGGGGATGTTAGATTATCCTGATAGCCTCTGAGACAAATCAGATCTCCCCTTTCTCTCTCTCTCTCTCTCTCTTTATATATATATATATATCTTGCAAATCCTGCTGTTGCCCCAGAAACAAACAGTATTATTATGATTGGCTAGGATTACAAAAGTGTACTGTAATACTAATTATTCCAACATAAATTTTGATGCAGTTTTCAATCATCATTAAATCATCATTAATCATTAAATGATTTGTTATTACCAATAGCTGCTATTTTTTAATAAGCAAAAATTGTTTATTTTTTCCATAAACGTCACACGGCCAGATGCATCCGCACAGCACTCTCACTCACTTATCTAAATAAATAATGACGCTGACAACTGAAATATGGCACGAAAGGGGTCGGCTTTTTATTAATAGAGAGGAAGACCTATTAAAACTAAACTCTGATGAAAGAAATTCCTCTCTAACTAAGGTGGCAGGGAGAAGAATGGTTAAGACTTGCATGAAGATAAATAAAATTATGCAAATATCACATATAACATAAAATGGATAAAATACATATAGCAAATAATAAACACGTGCAGATGTTCAAGGATCGGCCTTCTGCCACCATCCCTGAACATCCAAACTCCAATGCAACCATAGGCCATCTGCCCCTACATTGCCAGGGGTCGACCTCCTGCCACTACTCCTGACCACAATCCAACTCATAAGAACAGAGCTAATACTCAGCCCCTATGGAAATAAAAATTGGGCCACCAGCCCCATGAACCAGACCACCTTGTCCGGTGATGCCCATAAGTAAAAAAAACATATCAAATATAACAAAAACTTCTATTCCAAAACCTTAAGAAAAATAAGCCTAATAAATCAAAGGTTAACTAACCGTTCTGAACCGGCCAATTTCCAGGTTCCTCCAAACCTGCCACCGACACCTAAAACAAAACTAACAGGACCTCAGCACGCTAATAATGTCCTCAAAAAATATCAACAGACCTTCCTCTGACAGGTGAACGCCATTGGAAAAATACATCCTCTAGTCCCGAAAGAATATTCTACCATGAGTCACAACAAGACCACCCTGCTGCAAGACTGCTCTACCAACCAGATCAATCGCTCCCAGGTTGACAGCTCCACACCTAACCCTCCGAGGCACGATGTCCGACCAGATGACAGTGCAAAACGGCCAATCGGTCATCAACTGCAACATATGCCTTCTGATCTCACACCAGATATCAAGGCCTGTTCTTACAACTAAATTGTTGCCCCCCACATGAACAATTAAAAACAAAGGAAAACCAAACCGGAACACAGAGGACACTAACAAGTCTCTCAGATCTTCCCACCTGAGGCCCCTACGTCCCAGCCAACGCATAAGCTGAAGCTCCGGGAAATTCCTAACATCGGTGACCACAAGTGACATAGCGTCTAACTGCACCAGACCTTCACCTACCCAGTGCCCGGATATCGACCTTGGACCAACCCGCCACAGTAGCACCGATGCGGAAAGAGTGAGTCCCATAGTCGACTGGTGACAGACCCATGTCCAATATACAATGCTACAAAACCGACCTGAACTGGTAACGAGTCAACGGGGAACCGTCACTATGAACAAGCCACCCGTCAGGCGAATGAGCCGTAAGCCAAAATAAGCCTTGGCCACAACAACTGGACAAATGCGGCGTTCACTGGCATGACCCATTCAGACCCACTGCCCCCTGCCAACTATGTCAGTTTTAGAGCGCTGTATCTTGCACCATAAACCGTCAGGGCGTACGAAGACATGGTTCGCCAGCATGGCAATTGCTGTATGAGAAACCGACACCAGTTCACCCACCCTGAACGCTCCGTGATAGGCCATCACAAAGGCCATTTTGAAGAGACGAACTTCGTATCTTGAAGAGCAAATCTTCCTCAGCGACCCTAAAATTCATCTCAACAAGGAACCATCGATCGGACGCAGTTTGTCAGGCAAAGGCGGGACTGCCCTTGCAATCTTTTCTTTTCAGTACCCTCTTGAGTAAAAAGGACTTAGTAATGTCCCTCCCCCCCCCCCCGCGGGACATACTACTGTATGTAAATAAAGTTCTTTTCCCCTGTGCAGAGGAGACTATAAGTGATGGAAAACAGTCCCAGTAGAGATCAGACGTCCACCTTCTTATGGGATCACCTGAAATGATGTGATGATAACTTGACAATGGGTTCTTACATGTATGCTTACTTGTAAAAATGTAGTAGAACACCCATAAAGGTTTCTTTAGAGGAGATACTTCTTCCTTTCTCTTTAAACCATATGGTATGGATGAATACCACTCATGGAAATAATATGTAGAATTAAAAAAGGGAAGCTAAATTAGGGCAAAGAAAAACCCTTTTATTTTTAAAAGCACAAACAAACAACCAATCGTACCCAGAGTGGGAAACAGAGATGGATTTCAGCTGACAAAGTTACATCCGGATATAACAAGGTCATATGCTCCCCTCAATGAATACAGTCTACTGGGACTGTTTTCCATCACTTATAGTCTCCTCTGCACAGGGGAAAAGAACTTTATTTACATACAGTATTACACTATATTGTGTTTTATTTTCTGTTTCATGTATATTCTATCATCGATGTGAGGATTATCCAAGTGAAGGGACATTTGGAGCGCAAAAAGTGAGATTGTACCTTTTCTTTTTACGTACTGTTTGTACAGGTTGGTGATCTATCAGGTACCATCTATTTGCTGCTCTTTTGCTGCGCCTCAAAGAGGAATTTTTTCTTGTTTCAAAAAATTATGTGGTCGTCTAATTCCGACCATCACCCTTTCCAATTTCCTGCCGAACAATCTACCCATAGGGATTACCATGCAAGCAAAATCAAACAGGCCCAGTACAGATTGAGTCTGCTTAAGAGTAAGTTTTCCCACTGCAAGTGCAAACAAAATTCCATCATGGAGACGCCAAACTTTTTCATCGGGAAGCCTGCACAAACCTGCCAGAATAACGATTTGGATACCCAAGTACACCAAGGACCCCGTAGGACCCTCAGTCTTGTCAACTGCTATCGGAACTCCAAAATCCTCAAATAACGCAAGAGACTTATTAAGCAAATTCTGACAATACTCTGAATTCGGGGAACCAATCAGTAAAAAATCATCCAAATAGTGCGTAATCCCTCGTTCCCCTGTAGCCTCCTGCAAACACCAATGTAAAAATGTACTAAACTCCTCAAAATACACACAAGAAACTGAGCAACCCATAGGCAGGCACCTGTCAACATAAAACCGTCGTCTAATTTAAAACGCATAAACCGAAAGGCAGAAGGATGTAAGTGTAGGAGACAAAAGGCTGATTCCACATCTAACTTGCACATTAACGCACCCCTTCCAAACTATCTATCTTTCCAAAGCCGAGTCGAAAGATAAATACACGACCCGACAATGCTCCTCAGGGATGGCATCGTTCACTGATGCTCCCATAGGACAAGAAAGATGCTGAATGAGCCTAAACTTGCCAGCAATCTTCTTTGACACCACCCCAACCGGAGAAAGCATTAGGTCCGGAATATGGGCCTCCCGAAAAGGCCCCACCATCCATCCCAACTAAACCTCGGCTAGGACCTACTGCATTAAAACCTCCAGAAAGTCTTGCACGGAACGCAAATTCCTAACTGGACCACAACGAATGGACCCAGAAATAGGAAAGGTGAAACCATATACAAATCCAGCACAGAAAAACTCCATGTCAACCTGATGCGGATATCTCTGCAACCAGGGCAAAAGCGCCGGCAATATAATTGGGGAGGGGGCTCTGTCCAACAACAGGGGCCACTGGACCACGGCTTTGCCGATTCGATGGTGTGGCAAATCCCCCTCCCACCGGTTTGCTGCAGTCTTTGATTGCGTGGCCTCCCCCGCACCTATAACAGGAGTGTCAAAAAAATGACACCTCCCTCCCAACTCACACTGTCCGTTATTAAAGGCGAAGCATTTACCACGACGAGCCTGCCCGATAGCCAAAATATCGAGGACCAGATTGCTTCCCTCATCCTTTCGCGCTACTGCCTTCCGCCGTACCACCAGCAGCCTGCTTTACTTCAACATACAACTCCACATCCTTCTTGCCAAAATCGTAAATCTCACACCCGTGCTGCATTCTCCGAAAATCCTCGTCATAATGACGCCAAGCATAAGCCTTATACTTCGTGAACAGCAAATGAATCAGAAATTGGTAGCGAACCAAATTCATGTATTCATTAGGCCGCGACTCCAAGTAACAGGCTGCAAAAATCAGCATACACCTAACCCAATTATGATAAGAACGAAAAGAATCTTCACTACTCTTCACTACTCTGACCTTACTTTCTAGCTGCAAGCAATGCCTTCCTATCGTCACTAGTCAGAGCAAATATATTAATATAACGACCCTTATGTATACGGGCCCGGGGCCTCAACCCGCGCATTACCGCTGTGTTAGCACAGTGGACCGTGTCCGACTCCACCAACACCTGGGAAGAATTAGCGCTGGAATTCTTACGCGAGCGCCGCCTTCGTCTCTTGACCCTGTGTACTCCGCCATCGGAGGAGGATACTCCTGCTGAGGACGTGGAAGCCAGGGAAGAGTCAGTCTCCCAACGACAACGTCTCTTCCTACAACGCTTGCTGAAGCCCTTACACATACCCCTACCCTCACTAGAGGAGGAGGACTGGGTACTAGAGTCCACTCCACTACCAGGGCTACCAACACTCTCTTTGGACCAGTCAGGGTCCAAAGAAGACTCACCAGCTTGTGCAGCCACATCCGCCGACTCAGCTCCAACCGGACGACCTCCAGAAGCTGACGCTCTTTCCATTTCACCCGCCATCTCAGCAGCTGGAGAAACAAGAGAAACATTGTTCCCATTTGCGACAGCGCGCGGCACCTCCGAACTGGTTACCTGGCACTGCGCCCTAGACACACCGATCGAGGACAACACTGCTGCAAGCACCTGTGAAACATTAGCAGCCAATGAACCAGCATCTGTTCGCTGCCCACGGGTGGTTAGCAGGAGAGCCACAGCCAACACCTCTGCTGTGCAAATTGTAGACAACACAGAAGCATCCAGGGCAGGAGCGGTCGCCCCAACCGGTACACCCCGCACTACGTCTGCATAAGAACTATGGCCACAAAGAGAGGTATGCACACCCCCATGGGCAGCAACACACTTGCCGAGCCCTCACTATCTCCCGCTGTAATCGTCTACCCCAGAGGAGCTCAAGAGCGCACTCCTGCGTCTAATTCTCCTCCTTTCCCGAGCACTAGCATCACTACCCGAAGCGCTCGCACTACCATCGCACTGAGATGCTGGGATGCCCCAGCTACAGCAACCACCACACCGCCAGGTCCGCGTCCTGACGACGCACGTGACCTCCCTGACAAATCTACAGAGCCCGTACTGGCCAGCGCACTAACCTCAGGGTGCACCCCAACTGCAGCACCTGATGTCAGTGCACCATCCCACGCACACCTAACAGCGTCCCTTACTTACTAGCGGAGTCCTGACCCTCCACCCCTTACCTCCAGACACTTCGCCATCCGCACCGGGAAGCCTACGAACCCCACTGGACTGTGACCTGTCACCCCTAGGCTGAAGCGGGCCGACCGCCTGCTGAGATGCAAGGCAGACGAGTGTCACCGGAGCAGGAGCACTCACATCCCCGTCCCGCCACAGAGAGCACCCTGTCATACGCAACCGGCCCCAGGGCCCGCTCCAATGCCAGAGTCTGACACTGCCGTCGAGGGCCTGCAACTTCCCTGACAGCGCTCCTCCCTACCTCAGCATGCGTGACTCCTGCACGGCTATCCACGCTCTCTGCTACCCCGGCCCTTGCCAGGGACCGAGACGGGGCCCTAATCACGACGCGACTCGGTGGGTGAGCCCACCCCCGGACGCACGCTCCTCTCCTAACAACCGGAGCCTCCGGCCTGCCCTGACCCTGCCCGACCCGGCCTGGTATTATGTGTGTAGCAGCTGCAAATCTGTCAGTTCGGCTTTCAGCATTGATTAGCACCTGGATAAGGCTGCTCCATTCTGTTGCTCTCGTTTCCTAGCACCTGATCACCTGGACCTCATTACCTGCAACTCCAGCCTATCATGTGATTGATCTGTCACCCTTTAAATAGGGAGTATCCACATACCACCATGTCAGTGATAGAGTTTCAGTTTCAAAGAGTGTCAGTATCTGGTCTGGATTCCTTAGAGCCATACTTGCCTACCTGACCCTCTCCATGAGGGAGAAAATGCTCTGTTCCTGGACTTTCCTGGTATGTATGATTGCCATCACCTGTGGTGAAACACCTTTCTTATCAATTAACTAGCTCACCACAGGTGATGGCAATCATACATTACCAGGAAAGTCCAGGAACAGAGCATTTTCTCCCTCATGGAGAGGGTCAGGTAGGCAAGTATGCAGTTAGAGCCTGTTTCTGTGAGCTCAGCACATGGCCATTGCACCTTGTGCAAGTTCCCAGTCTCCTGTATCCTGGTAACTGGTCCCAGTATTCCTGCCAGTTCATCTTGAACCTATATCTACTACAATTCTATATCCAGTGTGCCCTTCTGCCTTGGAATCCCTGCTTCAAGATATCTGTGCACCATTCCAGCCAGTATTGCACCTTGCCTCAGTAATTCTGCACGTGTTCAGTGTTGCAAACAGCAGTCTAATCACTCAGACCTTTCTGCAAGTTCATCTCCATTCAGTACCTGCTATTCTGTATCCAGATTCCAAACAAACTCCTGTGAATCCTGCCAAATTCCAGCCCTGCTATCCAGAACTTACAGCCTGCAAGTTTAAGTTTCCCTCTGTATTCCAGCTCAGCTCTCATCAAACCTGCCTGCCATTAGCCCTGCTGTGTCAGTCACTCTGCAATTAACCCCTGTCTTACCTGCTGCATTTCTCCAGGTAAATTATTCTGTTAATACCTTGTGGAATCCTGTGCTGATACCAGGTGACCCAGGCAGGGGGCTGCGACCTGCACATCGGGGGCAGTGAAGCCCAAATCCCCTTGCGTGGTTCCCTGGTGAACACCCCCTAGTGTGATAGACTCCACACCCCTGTTCTGGGTCGCGCCAACCATCTGGTGTCTGCTTCTAGCATACAGGTGTTTCCTAACACCTGGTAAACCTGATCAGGGTCCGTCAAGCGCGCTGGCAGTCCCGCGCTGCGCCTAGGCCTTGAGGACATAGCTCAGAAAGATAGAAAGAAGAATAGAGACAAGAAAAAAAGAATAGAGGACAGATTGAAAATAAGCCCAAAGAGAAAAAGAGAGAATGGGGGGTCATTCCGAGTTGATCGCTAGCTGAATTTGTTTGCAGCGCAGCGATTAGGCTAAAAATCGGCAGTTCTGCGCATGCGGCGCAATGTGCACGCGCGACTTACTGGCACAACGAACAATGTAGTTTTGCACAGGGTCTAGCGATGCATTTCAGTCGCACTGCTTGCCGTAGAGTGATTGACATGAAGTGGGCGTTTGTGGGTGGCAACTGACCGTTTTCAGGGAGTGTGCGGAAAAATGCAGGTGTGGCTGGGCGAACGCTGGGCGGGTTTGTGACATCAAATCCGGAACTGAATAGATGGAAGAGATCGCAAACGCTGAGTAGGTTTTGAGCTACTCTGAAGCTACACAAAAAAAATTGTAGCCGCTCTGCGATACAACTGTTCGCACTTCTGCTAAGCTAAAATACACTCCCAGTAGGCGGAGGCATAGCCTTTGCATGACTGCTAAAAACTGCTAGCGAGCGATCAACTCGAAATGACCCCCAATATGTAGAAGAATTCAAGCCAAACAACACTTCAACAGAAGCACCGTGCTTATCCTTCCAACGACAAAACTGGAAAGAGGCATAAACTTCTAGGCTCAAATCTTATATTCCTAGCGGTACCACCCCTGACTCTACCCCACCCAATCAACTTGAACCAAGACAAAGCATCGTTCATCCCCCAAAAATCCTTAACCCCTGATAGCCTGTCGTGAGCCACAGGATGATATGCCAAATGCCCAGACCGGTGAGTTTATGCTGTTCAGGCACAACAGATGCCTTACACAGTCTTTCTCTAAGGAGCAGACATCTTGTAACGAAAAACACTTTACAAAATGCACAAAGTTTTAAACGTTCAAGTTCAATTGATATGTTAAAATTATCTAATTCATGAAGTCTAAACAACAGTATCAGTGGCGTAAGTTCGTCACAGTCGCCCGGAGGCAAGATAAATATTGGTGCCCCCCTATTTCCTATATTAAGATAAGTGTGTGTGTGTGCGTGCGTGCGTGCGTGCGTGCGTGCGTGCGTGCGTGCGTGCGTGTGTGTGTGTGTGTGTGTGTGTGTGTGTGTGGTGTTCTGAAAAAAATATATATACTGTATTTATATATTTAATTGTCTTTTATTTTAAATCACACATTTCTTAGCAGTCATACCCAGGATTAGAACCCATGACCTGTTACACTGACAGCAGACACTTTACTGATGGAGATATTTACTCCTGTAGAGGAAGCATGAGAATTCTAACTATATGAAGTTATGTGTAATTGTCAGAGAAGTATCTTCATATAGTTAAAATTCTCATATTTCCTATACAGGAGCAAACAGCTTCATCAGTAAGGTGTCTGCTTCCAGTGTAATAGGTTGTGGTTTCTGATCCTGGGTATGACACTTGTAAAATGAGTATATTCCGTATGATAAAAAGGGTGTGATTTGTAAAGTGCAGGGACCAGTGAGGAAGTCGGCCACTGAAAAGACAGCAACAGCTATCAATTAACTTAATTCAATGGTGTCACAGAATGGGAGGAGAGGTGCCCCCCTTCAGAGTAGGAGCCTGGCGGCAGATGACTCCGTTGCCTCCCAGAGTTCTGCCTCTGAACAGTATTATTTAGGTAGATATTACAAAAACCAGGTAATATTATCCATGTAATTTATTTCTCTATAGTATTACAGTATAAATGTGTCAGTAAATCACAGTACAATTCAGCAACAACTGCTGTAAGCTATGAAATATAAACTCATATAGTTCATTTTGTTTAACACATAAATTAAGCCAAAGAAACATGGACGCGTTTTATAATTACTATGATCCCAGCACTTCATTTGAAAGCATGCTGTTTTGAATCCTAATACTTTTTAATTGGAGCAGATGTTATCATGGAATTAGTAAATTTTAGTTTAGAGGTTTTTTTTATATTTGATTGTATCTTAATGCTACGTTAATGAAGCTGGAATTTTTACTTAATCTAACAGAGTGCATATCTAATTAGCAGATGTAATTAATCAATCATATGTAACACGGTTCTAATACATGGGGTTATTATTATTATTTTTTCTCTTGCAATAATAAACACCAGGATAAAAGGTATTACTGAAACAGTAACTTTGCAACCACCATTGTATTTTGTTTTTCTAAAAATTCCATTACCGATATACTGCTTAATTTATAATTAAACTGAGATGAGCAAGATCCCCTGTTGGGCAAAGGCTCATTTAATAACGGAGAGTAATTCAAACAACACAATTAAAAAATATTTTTAAAGCTAAATTGTATTTATACAATGGTATACTGTATAAGAATGGACATTACATTTTTTAAATGTACACAATAATCCACAGCAATTAAATATATATTACATTTCATATTTTCTATGAGCGTTCTCAGATGATTTAAAATTTTATTAGGGGAATAGTACGGATGAGTTTAAAATAATTAATATTATCATTATTTGTAATTAATTAATTGTAATACTTATAAACCCAAGTATATAGATAAAGAAAATGTATACTGTAGAAAGGCCTTTTTTCACTTCCAAACTGACTAGTGATGGTTGAAATTGTTTTCAGAATTTGGTGGAGTTTGAGAGCATTGGTTATTATTATTATTATTATTATTATTATTATCCTTTATATGGCGCCACAAGGGTTCTACAGCGCCCAATTACAGAGTACATAAATAATCAAACAGGAAAACAGCAGCTTACAGTTGATGACAATATAGGACAAGTACAGGGTAAATAAACATAGCTACATCAGCAGATGACACTGGAATAAGTATCAGGTGGCAGAAGACTGCTGGATTTGGTGCAGTTGAAGAATATTAAAGTAAGAAAAAGGATAATCACATAAGGGAAGATGGCCTTACTCGTGAGAGCTTACATTCTAAAGGGGAAGGGTAGACAGACAGAGGTGACACAGACTGGGTACATAGAGAGCGTGGAACAGAGGGTTAGGATGAGATTTGGCTGGGTTTGGTGAAGAAGAGGGTCTTGAGAGCCCGTTTGGTTACATATAGTACAGTATTAATTTAAACAATAAATGTAGAAATCTAATCTAGAACACTTGATGATGCCATCAACTCTAATGCAAATTCTTTGAACTCATATTGGAGGAGATATATCTTCTAAGGAGGACGTGGAGAAGTTCCCCGTAAGAACCTAAGAACCAATTAGAGTCTAGCTGTAATTTTATAGAATACTAGATAATGATAACTAGAAACTGATACTGTAGGATGCTTTGGCCAACTTCTGCACTTGTCCTCTTTAGAAGTTTTGATACATCTCCCCTATCGTGTTGTGGGAGTTGATATTAACCAGAGTTGTGACGAAGTAAAGTCAAAGTGAATTGACCAACAACTTAAGAAACAAAAGAAGCTCATGTAACCAGCAGAATTACTTATATTGTGCATTAAAGGAAAAGTACGGATGAGTTTAAAATAATTAATATTATCATTATTTGTAATTAATTAATTGTAATACTTATAAACCCAAGTATATAGATAAAGAAAATGTATACTGTAGAAAGGCCTTTTTTCACTTCCAAACTGACTAGTGATGGTTGAAATTGTTTTCAGAATTTGGTGGAGTTTGAGAGCATTGGTTATTATTATTATTATTATTATTATTATTATTATCCTTTATATGGCGCCACAAGGGTTCCGCAGCGCCCAATTACAGAGTACATAAAAAAAATAATCAAAACAGGAAAACAGCAACTTACAGTTGAAGACAAAATAGGATAAGTACAGGGTAAATAAACATAGCTACATAAGCAGATGACACTGGAATAAGTATCAGGTGGCAGAAGACTGCTGGATTTGGTGCAGTTGAAGAATATTAAAGTAAGAAAAAGGATAATCACATGAAGGAAGATGGCCTTACTCGTGAGAGCTTACATTCTAAAGGGGAAGGGTAGACAGACAGAGGTGACACAGACTGGGTACATAGAGAGCGTGGAACAGAGGGTTAGGATGAGATTTGGCTGGGTTTGGTGAAGAAGAGGGTCTTGAGAGCCCATTTGGTTACATATAGTACAGTATTAATTTAAACAATAAGTGTAGAAATCTAATCTAGAACACTTGATGATGCCATCAACTCTAATGCAAATTCTTTGAACTCATATTGGAGGAAATATATCTTCTAAGGAGGACGTGGAGAAGTTCCCCGTAAGAACCTAAGAACCAATGAGAGTCTAGCTGTAATTTTATAGAATACTAGATAATGATAACTAGAAACTGATACTGTAGGATGCTTTGGCCAACTTCTGCACTTGTCCTCTTTAGAAGTTTTGATACATCTCCCCCATCGTGTTGTGGGAGTTGATATTAACCAGAGTTGTGACGAAGTAAAGTCAAAGTGAATTGACCAACAACTTAAGAAACAAAAGAAGCTCATGTAACCAGCAGAATTAGTTATATTGTGCATTAAAAGGTATAACCCCACCCAACTTTAAATTATTATGGAGAGTAGACATTGGAGATCCCTGATCTATGGCCTACAGTTTTAAATGGTCAGGTCACTCCTTGGTGACTTATAATATCCTTATAATTTCTAAATAAGGGTACATTAACGCATTTTTATTGGAATCAGTTTAGAGACAATTATGGGTAAATTTACTAAGATGGGAGTTCTGTTTAAGATGGGATGTTGCCCATAGCAACCAATCAGATTCCATGTATTATCTGCTAAAAGGTGCTAGATAAATGAGTAGTGAAATCTGATTGGCTGCTATAGGCAACATCCCATCTTAAATAGAACTCCCATCTTAGTAAATTTAGATTCTTTAATTGCATATTTGTTCTACTTTGATAAATGTGAGCTTAAACATTACTAAACATGGACTCTTATTGGAGTCTATTTACTAAGCCTTAGATATCTGCTGGCGCCCAAAATGGCTGCCTCCCCTTCTGCATGCTCCTGATCATCTCCATAACACAGCTTAAATTCACCACAACTGACCTATGAATCATCATAAATATCCAAGGACTTACCTTTAACCTGTTCTACTCTACGCGGACATCTCATCAAAACCAACGGATTGCATTCCTGTACTGAAATACACACTGGATTGATACCTCTGCATCTCTCCACTGAGAAGTCCTTCAGTTTAGCATCTACTGTACTCTGCATTGGACATCCCAGACAAGGTACTGTTGACTACAACCTATCTTTGGCTCCATCCGGCCCCTCACTTAGACATCATTCACCTCTGTTCTCTGAGCAAAAAATAGATAATACTACATATAGGGGGTCATTCCGACCCGATCGCTCGCTGCAGTTTGTCGCAGTGCAGTGATCGGGTTGGAACTGCGCATGCGCCGACGCCGCAGTGTGCCGGCGCATGGCAGCTTTCGTTACCTAGCGATCACCTCTGAGACAGAGGTGGTCGCTAGGTGGGAGGGGGCTGAACGGCGGCGTTAAGCCACCGTTAAGGGGGAGCGGTTCGGCCAATGCAGGCCTGGCCGGACCATTGGGGGGGTGGTCCACGGCAGCTGCATGACGTCTCACGCAGCCACTGTGGCCAGCGGGAGCGACAAGCAACTCCTGGCCAGCCACAGGAGCTGCGCTGGCCGGGAGTGACTCCTCAAATACAAAGGCATCGCCACTGTGCGATGCATTTCTATTTGTGCGGGGGGGCCAGACTGAAATGCGGTGCGGACTAGCCCTGTGCTGGGCGTCCCTCCGCATGTCAGGGAACATGATCGTAGCTGTGCTAAATTTAGCACACCTACAATCAACTCGGAATGAACCCCATAATACACAGTATATTCAGGCTCTGAATTGCTGAAGGGTCACTGTTCATTTCAAATTGCAGGACTCCAGCCATTCCCCAGGACACATGTTATCACTACCCCCACAAGAAATCTACTTCAAAGGCCTCTCACACTGAGATTTTTCACACCTACACAATAGGAATTGGATTCTAACACCTTTCCACAAGCCTGCTTTGTCCTGGAATAATTGACTAAATCAGGAAAAGCAAAGTTATTTTATTTATCACTTGTTTCAAATATACCCATTGGATTAAAGAGCAGCAATAGATTATAGCAATAACTCTGTTCATGAACCCATTATAATTTTTTGGATCACTTAACATTATAAATGAGTTCAAGATGTTGCCACAGATGGCTGCCTCGGTGCTACTCTGCCAAGCAGCCTTCATTTTTTTAATTTTTTTTATATGTTTATATCCTCCCATGAGCACCACTGTTAGACACAGTAGAGAGGAAATTCTCAGGTAATCATGACTCGCCCCCCCAGCCAAACTCACTGGCGCTGCTAGCCAGATCGGCAGTTCTCGCTGCTCTCGAAATCCTGTGTGGGGGCAGTAAAGCCGGAGTGGCCGGAAGTATGGTGACCTCGAAACAGCCCCAGGAGAAGAGGCGACCCATCAGGAAACATGCAGCTGGCCACACGGAACCCCCATGGTGGCCCTTTGTGGCACACCAGTGAGAGAGTTGCCGGTGATGCCATCAAGCCTGGAGACCTAGGGAGCACCTCATGAAGCAGTATGCACACCAGGAGGAAGAATGCCCCTCAACCCACGACCAGGAGACCCGACCCCTGTAAAGGCCAGTGGCGGCTCCCATGGGACAGCCAATGGAGAAGGCAGCGTGGAAGCCCCTGCCCCGGTGAGTACTAGTGGCGGCCTCCAGCCCAGAGATGGCCCATCCCACATCTCCAGCTCTTGTAGTCATGGTGCAGCTGCAGCCCCTTGGAGCTGTGGTGCACTTCGGGCCCCCTGTGGCACCACCAGGAGGCACAATGGAGCAGAATAGGCCCCCGTGGCATGGGACAATGACCAGCGGGTGCACTGGAACCAAACACCCAGCGGTGGAGCAGCGACAACCCAGGCTGGCATGCTGGCCCACCCAGGATGGACTGGGAATGCCCCCACAGCTGCGACCAGAACAGCAGACAGGGTGCCCGAGTGTGACCCCCAGTGGACTGAAGTGCAGAATGAAGCACACAAGAGGTGTGGGACCCGCAAGAGGGTCTGCTGTGCTGGGGCCCTAGTCAGTTGGAGATGCAGAGGCCAGCTCTTCCAGCAATCCTACTCTCAAACACTTGATCCCTCACAATCAAGATAGCTGAGCTATCCCTGCTCATGAGCGATGCAAGATCAGGCACTGCTGGGTCATCCGACCTATGCTTCCCTGAGACGTGGCTGGATGACCTAATTGCCGACTCCACACTGTCACTGTCATGCTACAGCCTCTTCAGGGTCGACCGCGATAAGGGCCTCACTGGAAAAACCAGAGGCAGTGGCATCTGCTTCTACATAAACAAAGGGTGGTGCTTCAACGTTATGATCCTAATTAAATCAAGCAGCCCACAATTGGAGACACTCATCATTAACTGCAACCCATTCTACTCCCCCTGGGAATTTGCCTCAGCAGTACTGGTGGGGGTGTATATCCCCCCCAAGCAAGGGCAAATTATGCCCTGCAATAGCTTGTCACCAGGATATCAGCTACAGAACTCAAATATCCAGGATCACTGCTTATAGTACTGGGAGACTTCAACAACGCCAACCTGAGCCAGGAGCTACCTAAGTACAAGCAGCAAGTAAAGTGCCATACCAGAGAGGGCGAACCTTGGACCACTGCTATACCTCCATCAAGAAAGCTTACTGATCCATCCCCCACACAGTAATAGGCCTCTCCGACCACTGCATATTCCATCTGTTCCCCATACACATCCAGAAGCTGAGGACGGAAAAGCCCGTGGTCAGGTCCGTCAAACGCTGGACAAGCGGAGCAAAGCTGTAGCTTCAGGCCTGTTTTGACTGCACAGATTGGAGGGTTTTTGAAACTTCTGCTACTGACCTGGATGACCTGACTGATGTAGTGACATCCTACATCAGCTTCTGTGACACGTGTGTGCCAACAAAAACAGTCGGCACCTTCAATAACAACAAGCCTTGGTTTAACTCCCAGCTCAGGAAGCTTTGTCGGGCCAAGGAGGAGGCATACAGCAGTGGGGACAGGGCCCTGTACAAACAGGCCAGGAACTCCCTGACACACGAAATCAGGCTGGCTTAAAACAGATTCTCCAACAAGCTGACTAACAACCTTTTGGCCAACGACCCAGCGTCAGTTTGGAGAGTTATGCAAACCATAACCAGCTACAAGAAAACCCGAAAACCCACTGTCATGCACCAGGAATTGACGGACGAGCTGAACAATTTTATTGCAAATTTGAGAAGGAGGCCCCCTGTCCCAGTCCTACCCCTGTACTGGGCGAAGCTGACCACCCACTCCCCTATACTGTTCTACACTACCAGGCACTGCGGGTGGATCAGAAAGAGTTAGAAGGAATGTTCAGAAGGGTCAAACCTAGGAAAGCCACAGACCCTGACGGAAATACTGTACCTCCATCTGCCCTAAATAATTGTGTTGTTCAGCTCGCCTCCATCTTCTCCAAGATCTTCAACACCTCATTGGAGACATGCAAGGTTCCCTCCTGCTTTAAATGTTCAACAATAGTCCTGATTCCAAAGAGCGCAGCTGCAAAAGACCTAAACGACTACAGGCCAATCGCACTAACATCTGTGCCACTGAAAGTGTTTGAACGGCTGGTGCTGAACCACCTGAGAGTAGCGACTAACACCCACCTAGACCCCTTGCAGTTCACATACCGAGCAAACAGGAGTGTCGAGGACGCAGTTAACTTGGGGCTGCACTACATCCTACAGCACCTAGACCGACCGGGCTCTTATGCGTGGGTCCTATTTGTCGACTTCAGTTCGGCATTCAACACAATTGTCCCCAGTATCCTGCAAGCCAAAAGCCTCTCCTTAGGGGTCCCAGAATCAACATGCTTCTGGATCGTTGACTTCCTGACAGCAAGGAAACAGGTGGTGAAAGCTGGGTCATTCACGTCTAGTGGTAGCACGATCAGCACAGGGGCCCCTCAAGTATGTGTCCTCTCCCCCTGCTCTTCTCTCTATATACCAATGACTGCAACTTGGCCGAGTAATCAGTTAAAATTATAATTTGCAGATGACACCACTGTCATCGGCTTAATCAAGGACGAAGACAAATCTGCATACAGACGTGAAGTGGAACGGCTAACGCAGTGGTGCGGCAGGAACAACCTTTACCTAAATCCCCTCAAAACAGTTGAGATGGTGGTGGACCACAGAAGGAAACCCAATGCCATGCAACCACTCTTAATAGCCGACAGCGTGGTTTCGTGGGTCGACTCCTTCAAATTCCTAGGGTCAAAAATTTCCCGAGACCTCAAATGGGGACCCAACATAAGCACTGTCGTAAAGAAGGCCCAGCAGCGGATGTTCTTTCTGAGGAAACTCAGAAAATTCAACATCCCGCAGAAGCTGCTGCTCATCTTCTACACAGATCTGTCGATCGTAGAATCGGTCCTATGTTCCTCAATCACAGTCTGGTATGGAGCTGCCAATGAGAGTAACAGCCGGAGGCTGCAAAGGGTGGTGAGGAGCTGAAAATATAGTTGGGGATGACCTCCCTCCCATCCAGGAATTATACCAAGTCAAGGTCCGGAAGCGAGCGGAGAAAATCGTGGCAGATATGCAGCACCCAGGTCACAAACTGTTTGAACCGCTTCCATCAGGCAGACGCTACAGGTCCATTCCCGTGAAGTCAACCAGATCCATTAAAAGCTTCTTCCCACTAGCTGTCCACCAGCTGAACAATATATAAAAAGTCTAACATGTTTAATATGTCTAATATGTCGAGTCTATCGTACAGTTGCAATGTGCAGTATGAACTCATACGTGTAATGTTTGTAATGTATGCTATGTTTCCCCCACCTATTTCTTCTATGTATTCCCCCTTCATGTTGCTGCTTGGCGATGCACTGTACCGCAAAAGATTCCTAATGTACGTGAGTACACCTGGCCAATAAAGCTGATTCTGATAGAGATAAAGTGGACGGTGATAAAGTACCAGCCAATCAGCTCCTAACTGCCATGTCACATGAAAAATGACAGGATCTGACTAACTGATACTTTAGTTTATCTCCATCCACTTTACCTCCAACCAAGGCTTAGTAAATAGACCCCATACACTAATTACACATTAAAGGTCTTTCATCTATTTTATATAATTACTATTCTGCATTTCATAATAAAACAAATTAGTATTTGATACATCATTAATCTTAGTTATTTACCTGTAGTTTAGAATAAACCCACTATCAGCATTTGATTTATAGGTTTATAATCTGTTGGAATTTTTTTCCCTGTAAATTGTAAACTGAATTGTAAATTAAATCATTTAATATATTAATATTGTACAGTATATTACTTTGTGGGACTCTGTTTGCAGATTTCCTAAGGGTTAGAACATCTAAGTAACTACTGTATTCTGTATGTATAACAGCATTACTAAGCACTGTCACCAGAGGCTAAGACTGAAGTTGGTGCCTGTTAGATTGCCCAATTATCCATTTAGCGGGATCCTGCTTATTGTTAGGTTTATCAAAACGGAGATTATATTTTTTGCAGCACCTCAGGAAGTGATACAATAAGAAAAATAAGTCAGCGCAAAAACAAAAACAACAACATACTTATAAAAAGTGTAACTTTTCATTTTCAAATAATTAAAATAAAACAAATATACTCACTATTGCCACCTTTTTTCTCCACTATTTTCTTCTGTTGTGTTCAAATTTGCTGATTGACAGCAAGTGTAGTATAAAAGATAATAAAATATACAGAGTATTGTCATAAAATAGCTGAATACTATATATGGCAAAACCTCTTTTTGCACTAGTTCAGCATACTGTATGGTGCCTACCTTTATGACATTAAGAAAAGTATGATACAGTGGGAACCTGCAGATACACTGTAGGTGCACCTACCAGACGGAGAGGTAGATTTACAAAAGCTTCTAAAATTGAAGAGCGGAGGTATTTCCCATAACAACTAATCATATTTTAGATATCATTTCTCTACTGCATTCTTGACAATGATACACAGAATCTGATTGGTTGCCACATCTCCACTGAAAGCAAAGAAAATAAAATGCTAGTAATCAGTATTTATTACTCAAAGCATTTATCAGATAAAAATCCAATATAAAATATTGATATTACACCAGCCTGTATCAGTATATATTTAACCAATAAAATAAAAATGCACATGATAAAACAACATCCGTATACAGTAAAAATGATGACAACCTTGTTTATAGTGCAGCAGCATTGAGTCTGTAAGTCAGAATAAGCTTGTTGTTAGTAAAATATGCTCAAAGTAAGTTCACTTAGGGGGTCATTCCAAGTTGATCGCTAGCTGAAAATGTTCGCTGCACAGCGATGATGCAAAAAATGCAATGCACACGCGAGACGTACTTTCACAACGGCCGATGTATTTTTACACAAGGTCTAGCGAAGCTTTTCAGTCGCACTGCTGGCCACAGAGTGATTGACATGAAGTGGGCGTTTCTGGGTGTCAACTGACCGTTTTCAGGGAGTGGTCGAAAAAACGCAGGCATGGCTGGGAGAACGCAGGGCGCGTTTGTGATATCAAATCCAGAACTGAACAGTCTGAAGTGATCGCAAGCACTGAGTAGGTCTGAAGCTACTCTGAAACTTCACAATTTTTTTTGTAGTCGCTCTGCGATCCTTTAGTTCGCACTTCTGCTAAGCTAAAATACACTCCCAGAGGGCGGTGGCTTAGCGTTTGCACGACTTCTAAAAACTGCTAGCGAGAGATCAACTCGGAATGACCCCCTTTATCTTAATTTATGCACATTGATTTTAGAACTTTATGATATGCCTGACTGCCCTGGTTGCTGTTTCACTTTGCAAGTACTAGGATGTGCAGGTATGCTTTTGATACAATTGCTGAGTTACACGATATTTTATAGGTGATTATATTTGATATCTGATCTGTTGTTACCCTAGGGCATAGGCATTGGTAATCTGCTATCTCTAGTTTAATCCAGCATGGTTTTCCGGAGTACCCCAGTCTGTGCTGACTCTATTCCTTCCTAGTAATGAGACATGTGAGTTCCACTCGTTGCTATATAGTATAACTGCTTGCGGCACAGTTTGAAATTGCACTTTTCTTGTGGTTTATAGACATGTTACACTCACAGTTTGTGGTGATGGTATTTTAGTCCTTTTTTCGATATAATGCTCGCTTTGTGGCCTTGGAGGCTGAGTACTGAATACACGTGTCTTTGTTCTTTTTTTAGACCCACTATATTTGAATGAATTATACAATATGTGTTCACTGATCTGATGTATTGCCGGTCTTGAAAAAGGTTCGTTACCGAATCGAAACGTCGACTACAAGGCTATTGATGACAACAATAAAACACTCATGTTAAATCATTTGGACTGACCTTTATCAGTGAGAGTGTACCCTCCACGCAGTGGAACCTTCGAGATATATATATTAGAGATGAGCGGGTTCGGTTTCTTTGAATCCGAACCCGCACGAACTTCACTTTTTTTTCCACGGGTCCGAGCGACTCGGATCTTCCCGCCTTGCTCGGTTAACCCGAGCGCGCCCGAACGTCATCATGACGCTGTCGGATTCTCGCGAGGCTCGGATTCTATCGCGAGACTCGGATTCTATATAAGGAGCCGCGCGTCGCCGCCATTTTCACTCGTGCATTGAGATTGATAGGGAGAGGACGTGTCTGGCGTCCTCTCCATTAGAATAGAGATAGATAGATTAGATAGAGAGAGATTGTGCAGAGTCGCAGACAGAGTTAGTTTACCACAGTCAGTGACCAGTGCAGTTGCTAGTTAACTTTTATTTAATATAATATATCCGTTCACTTCTCTCTGCTATATCCGTTCTCTGCCTGAAAAAAAAAACGATACACAGCACAGTCAGTCACACAGTGTGACTCAGTCTGTGTGCACTCAGCTCAGCCCAGTGTGCTGCACAGTCATCAATGTATAAATTAAAAGCTTATAATTAATTGTGGGGGAGACTGGGGAGCACTGCAGGTTGTTAGCAGGAGCCAGGAGTACAATTATATTAATTAACAGTGCACACTTTTGCTGCAGGAGTGGTGACCAGTGCCTGACCACCAGTATAGTATTGTTGTATACTACTAATATCTCTTTAAATATCAACCAGTCTATATTAGCAGCAGACACAGTACAGTGCGGTAGTTCACGGCTGTGGCTACCTCTGTGTCGGCACACGGCAGGCAGTCCGTCCGACCAGAATTGTATTATTTATTATTATATACCTACCACCTAACCGTGGTTTTTTTTTCATTCTTTATACCGTCATAGTGTCATCCTAATTGTTACGAGTATACTACTATCTCTTTATCAACCAGTGTACAGTGCGGTAGTTCACGGCTGTGGCTACCTCTGTGTCGGCACACGGCAGGCAGTCCGTCCGACCAGAATTGTATTATTTATTATTATATACCTACCACCTAACCGTGGTTTTTTTTTCATTCTTTATACCGTCATAGTGTCATCCTAATTGTTACGAGTATACTACTATCTCTTTATCAACCAGTGTACAGTGCGGTAGTTCACGGCTGTGGCTACCTCTGTGTCGGCACACGGCAGGCAGTCCGTCCGACCAGAATTGTATTATTTATTATTATATACCTACCACCTAACCGTGGTTTTTTTTTCATTCTTTATACCGTCATAGTGTCATCCTAATTGTTACGAGTATACTACTATCTCTTTATCAACCAGTGTACAGTGCGGTAGTTCACGGCTGTGGCTACCTCTGTGTCGGCACACGGCAGGCAGTCCGTCCGACCAGAATTGTATTATTTATTATTATATACCTACCACCTAACCGTGGTTTTTTTTTCATTCTTTATACCGTCATAGTGTCATCCTAATTGTTACGAGTATACTACTATCTCTTTATCAACCAGTGTACAGTGCGGTAGTTCACGGCTGTGGCTACCTCTGTGTCGGCACACGGCAGGCAGTCCGTCCGACCAGAATTGTATTATTTATTATTATATACCTACCACCTAACCGTGGTTTTTTTTTCATTCTTTATACCGTCATAGTGTCATCCTAATTGTTACGAGTATACTACTATCTCTTTATCAACCAGTGTACAGTGCGGTAGTTCACGGCTGTGGCTACCTCTGTGTCGGCAGTCGGCAGGCAGTCCGTCCATCCATAATTGTATTATTATTATAATATATACCACCTAACTGTGGTTTTTTTTGCATTCTTTATACCGTCGTCATAGTGTCATACTAGTTGTTACGAGTATACTACTATCTCTTTATCAACCAGTGTACAGTGCGGTAGTTCACGGCTGTGGCTACCTCTGTGTCGGCAGTCGGCAGGCAGTCCGTCCATCCATAATTGTATTATTATTATAATATATACCACCTAACTGTGGTTTTTTTTGCATTCTTTATACCGTCGTCATAGTGTCATACTAGTTGTTACGAGTATACTACTATCTCTTTATCAACCAGTGTACAGTGCGGTAGTTCACGGCTGTGGCTACCTCTGTGTCGGCAGTCGGCAGGCAGTCCGTCCATCCATAATTGTATTATTATTATAATATATACCACCTAACCGTGGTTTTTTTTTCATTCTTTATACCGTCGTCATAGTGTCATACTAGTTGTTACGAGTATACTACTATCTCTTTATCAACCAGTGTACAGTGCGGTAGTTCACGGCTGTGGCTACCTCTGTGTCGGCAGTCGGCAGGCAGTCCGTCCATCCATAATTGTATTATTATTATAATATATACCACCTAACCGTGGTTTTTTTATACCACCTAACCGTGGCAGTCCGTCCATAATTGTATACTAGTATCCAATCCATCCATCTCCATTGTTTACCTGAGGTGCCTTTTAGTTCTGCCTATAAAATATGGAGAACAAAAAAGTTGAGGTTCCAAAATTAGGGAAAGATCAAGATCCACTTCCACCTCGTGCTGAAGCTGCTGCCACTAGTCATGGCCGAGACGATGAAATGCCAGCAACGTCGTCTGCCAAGGCCGATGCCCAATGTCATAGTACAGAGCATGTCAAATCCAAAACACCAAATATCAGAAAAAAAAGGACTCCAAAACCTAAAATAAAATTGTCGGAGGAGAAGCGTAAACTTGCCAATATGCCATTTACCACACGGAGTGGCAAGGAACGGCTGAGGCCCTGGCCTATGTTCATGGCTAGTGGTTCAGCTTCACATGAGGATGGAAGCACTCAGCCTCTCGCTAGAAAACTGAAAAGACTCAAGCTGGCAAAAGCACCGCAAAGAACTGTGCGTTCTTTGAAATCCCAAATCCACAAGGAGAGTCCAATTGTGTCGTTTGCGATGCCTGACCTTCCCAACACTGGACGTGAAGAGCATGCGCCTTCCACTATTTGCATGCCCCCTGCAAGTGCTGGAAGGAGCACCCGCAGTCCAGTTCCTGATAGTCAGATTGAAGATGTCAGTGTTGAAGTACACCAGGATGAGGAGGATATGGGTGTTGCTGGCGCTGGGGAGGAAATTGACCAGGAGGATTCTGATGGTGAGGTGGTTTGTTTAAGTCAGGCACCCGGGGAGACACCTGTTGTCCGTGGGAGGAATATGGCCGTTGACATGCCAGGTGAAAATACCAAAAAAATCAGCTCTTCGGTGTGGAGGTATTTCACCAGAAATGCGGACAACAGGTGTCAAGCCGTGTGTTCCCTTTGTCAAGCTGTAATAAGTAGGGGTAAGGACGTTAACCACCTCGGAACATCCTCCCTTATACGTCACCTGCAGCGCATTCATAATAAGTCAGTGACAAGTTCAAAAACTTTGGGTGACAGCGGAAGCAGTCCACTGACCAGTAAATCCCTTCCTCTTGTAACCAAGCTCACGCAAACCACCCCACCAACTCCCTCAGTGTCAATTTCCTCCTTCCCCAGGAATGCCAATAGTCCTGCAGGCCATGTCACTGGCAAGTCTGACGAGTCCTTTCCTGCCTGGGATTCCTCCGATGCATCCTTGCGTGTAACGCCTACTGCTGCTGGCGCTGCTGTTGTTGCCGCTGGGAGTCGATGGTCATCCCAGAGGGGAAGTCGTAAGCCCACTTGTACTACTTCCAGTAAGCAATTGACTGTTCAACAGTCCTTTGCGAGGAAGATGAAATATCACAGCAGTCATCCTACTGCAAAGCGGATAACTGAGTCCTTGACAACTATGTTGGTGTTAGACGTGCGTCCGGTATCCGCCGTTAGTTCACAGGGAACTAGACAATTTATTGAGGCAGTGTGCCCCCGTTACCAAATACCATCTAGGTTCCACTTCTCTAGGCAGGCGATACCGAGAATGTACACGGACGTCAGAAAAAGACTCACCAGTGTCCTAAAAAATGCAGTTGTACCCAATGTCCACTTAACCACGGACATGTGGACAAGTGGAGCAGGGCAGGGTCAGGACTATATGACTGTGACAGCCCACTGGGTAGATGTATGGACTCCCGCCGCAAGAACAGCAGCGGCGGCACCAGTAGCAGCATCTCGCAAACGCCAACTCTTTCCTAGGCAGGCTACGCTTTGTATCACCGCTTTCCAGAATACGCACACAGCTGAAAACCTCTTACGGCAACTGAGGAAGATCATCGCGGAATGGCTTACCCCAATTGGACTCTCCTGTGGATTTGTGGCATCGGACAACGCCAGCAATATTGTGTGTGCATTAAATATGGGCAAATTCCAGCACGTCCCATGTTTTGCACATACCTTGAATTTGGTGGTGCAGAATTTTTTAAAAAACGACAGGGGCGTGCAAGAGATGCTGTCGGTGGCCAGAAAAATTGCGGGACACTTTCGGCGTACAGGCACCACGTACAGAAGACTGGAGCACCACCAAAAACTACTGAACCTGCCCTGCCATCATCTGAAGCAAGAAGTGGTAACGAGGTGGAATTCAACCCTCTATATGCTTCAGAGGTTGGAGGAGCAGCAAAAGGCCATTCAAGCCTATACAATTGAGCACGATATAGGAGATGGAATGCACCTGTCTCAAGTGCAGTGGAGAATGATTTCAACGTTGTGCAAGGTTCTGATGCCCTTTGAACTTGCCACACGTGAAGTCAGTTCAGACACTGCCAGCCTGAGTCAGGTCATTCCCCTCATCAGGCTTTTGCAGAAGAAGCTGGAGGCATTGAAGAAGGAGCTAACACGGAGCGATTCCGCTAGGCATGTGGGACTTGTGGATGCAGCCCTTAATTCGCTTAACAAGGATTCACGGGTGGTCAATCTGTTGAAATCAGAGCACTACATTTTGGCCACCGTGCTCGATCCTAGATTTAAAGCCTACCTTGGATCTCTCTTTCCGGCAGACACAGGTCTGCTGGGGTTGAAAGACCTGCTGGTGACAAAATTGTCAAGTCAAGCGGAACGCGACCTGTCAACATCTCCTCCTTCACATTCTCCCGCAACTGGGGGTGCGAGGAAAAGGCTCAGAATTCCGAGCCCACCCGCTGGCGGTGATGCAGGGCAGTCTGGAGCGACTGCTGATGCTGACATCTGGTCCGGACTGAAGGACCTGACAACGATTACGGACATGTCGTCTACTGTCACTGCATATGATTCTCTCAACATTGATAGAATGGTGGAGGATTATATGAGTGACCGCATCCAAGTAGGCACGTCACACAGTCCGTACTTATACTGGCAGGAAAAAGAGGCAATTTGGAGGCCCTTGCACAAACTGGCTTTATTCTACCTAAGTTGCCCTCCCACAAGTGTGTACTCCGAAAGAGTGTTTAGTGCCGCCGCTCACCTTGTCAGCAATCGGCGTACGAGGTTACATCCAGAAAATGTGGAGAAGATGATGTTCATTAAAATGAATTATAATCAATTCCTCCGCGGAGACATTGACCAGCAGCAATTGCCTCCACAAAGTACACAGGGAGCTGAGATGGTGGATTCCAGTGGGGACGAATTGATAATCTGTGAGGAGGGGGATGTACACGGTGATATATCGGAGGGTGAAGATGAGGTGGACATCTTGCCTCTGTAGAGCCAGTTTGTGCAAGGAGAGATTAATTGCTTCTTTTTTGGGGGGGGTCCAAACCAACCCGTCATATCAGTCACAGTCGTGTGGCAGACCCTGTCACTGAAATGATGGGTTGGTTAAAGTGTGCATGTCCTGTTTTGTTTATACAACATAAGGGTCGGTGGGAGGGCCCAAGGATAATTCCATCTTGCACCTCTTTTTTCTTTTCTTTTTCTTTGCATCATGTGCTGATTGGGGAGGGTTTTTTGGAAGGGACATCCTGCGTGACACTGCAGTGCCACTCCTAGATGGGCCCGGTGTTTGTGTCGGCCACTAGGGTCGCTAATCTTACTCACACAGCTACCTCATTGCGCCTCTTTTTTTCTTTGCGTCATGTGCTGTTTGGGGAGGGTTTTTTGGAAGGGACATCCTGCGTGACACTGCAGTGCCACTCCTAGATGTGCCCGGTGTTTGTGTCGGCCACTAGGGTCGCTAATCTTACTCACACAGTCAGCTACCTCATTGCGCCTCTTTTTTTCTTTGCGTCATGTGCTGTTTGGGGAAGGTTTTTTGGAAGGGCCATCCTGCGTGACACTGCAGTGCCACTCCTAGATGGGCCCGGTGTTTGTGTCGGCCACTAGGGTCGCTTATCTTACTCACACAGCGACCTCGGTGCAAATTTTAGGACTAAAAATAATATTGTGAGGTGTGATGTGTTCAGAATAGGCTGAAAATGAGTGTAAATTATGTTTTTTGAGGTTAATAATACTTTGGGATCAAAATTACCCCCAAATTCTATGATTTAAGCTGTTTTTTAGGGTTTTTTTAAAAAAACACCCGAATCCAAAACACACCCGAATCCGACAAAAAAAATTCGGTGAGGTTTTGCCAAAACGCGGTCGAACCCAAAACACGGCCGCGGAACCGAACCCAAAACCAAAACACAAAACCCGAAAAATTTCCGGCGCTCATCTCTAATATATATATATATATATATATATATATTAGTGATGAGCGGTTTCGGTTCCTCGGAAACCGAACCCCCCCGAACTTCACCCATTTTACACGGGTCCGAGGCATACTCAGATTCTCCCGTATGGCTCGGTTAATCCGAGCGCGCCCGAACGTCATCATCCCGCTGTCGGATTCTCGCGAGATTCGGATTCTATATAAGGAGCCGCGCGTCGCCGCCATTTTCACTCGTGCATTGGAAATGTTAGGGAGAGGACGTGGCTGGCGTCCTCTCCGTTTATTAATGTTGCTGCAAATATTTGTGCTTATTGCTTAATTGTGGGGACTGGGGAGCAGCTGTATTATATAGGAGGAGTACAGTGCAGAGTTTTGCTGACCAGTGACCACCAGCATTATACATTGTCTGCCTGAAAAACGCTCCATATCTGTGCTTAGTGTGCTGCATATATCTGTGCTCACACTGCTTTATTGTGGGGACTGGGGACCAGCAGTATTATATAGGAGGAGTACAGTGCAGAGTTTTGCTGACAGTGACCACCAGTATATATAGCAGTACGGTACGGAAGGCCACTGCTCTACCTACCTCTGTGTCGTCAAGTATACTATCCATCTAGATTCTATACCTGTGGTGCATTTTAGTTTTGCAGTTTGCTGACAGTGACCACCAGTATATATAGCAGTACGGTATGGAAGGCCACTGCTCTACCTACCTCTGTGTCATCAAGTATACTATCCATCTAGATTCTATACCTGTGCTGCATTTTAGTTTTGCAGTTTGCTGACAATGACCACCAGTATATATAGCAGTACGGTACGGAAGGCCACTGCTCTACCTACCTCTGTGTCGTCAAGTATACTATCCATCTAGATTCTATACCTGTGGTGCATTTTAGTTTTGCAGTTTGCTGACAGTGACCACCAGTATATATAGCAGTACGGCACGGAAGGACACTGCTCTACCTACCTCTGTGTCGTCAAGTATACTATCCATCTAGATTCTATACCTGTGGTGCATTTTAGTTTTGCAGTTTGCTGACAGTGACAACCAGTATATATAGCAGTACGGTACGGAAGGCCACTGCTCTACCTACCTCTGTGTCATCAAGTATACTATCCATCTAGATTCTATACCTGTGGTGCATTTTAGTTTTGCAGTTTGCTGACAGTGACCACCAGTATATATATCAGTACGGTGCGGAAGGTCACTGCTCTACCTACCTCTGTGTCGTCAAGTATACTATCCATCTAGATTCTATACCTGTGGTGCATTTTAGTTTTGCAGTTTGCTGACAGTGACCACCAGTATATATAGTAGTACGGTACGGAAGGCCACTGCTCTACCTACCTCTGTGTCGTCAAGTATACTATCCATCTAGATTCTATACCTGTGGTGCATTTTAGTTTTGCAGTTTGCTGACAGTGACCACCAGTATATATAGCAGTACGGTACGGAAGGCCACTGCTCTACCTACCTCTGTGTCATCAAGTATACTATCCATCTAGATTCTATACCTGTGGTGCATTTTAGTTTTGCAGTTTGCTGACAGTGACCACCAGTATATATAGCAGTACGGTACGGAAGGCCACTGCTCTACCTACCTCTGTGTCGTCAAGTATACTATCCATCTAGATTCTATACCTGTGGTGCATTTTAGTTTTGCAGTTTGCTGACAGTGACCACCAGTATATATAGCAGTACGGTACGGAAGGCCACTACTCTACCTACCTCTGTGTCGTCAAGTATACTATCCATCTAGATTCTATACCTGTGGTGCATTTTAGTTTTGCAGTTTGCTGACAGTGACCACCAGTATATATAGCAGTACGGTACGGAAGGCCACTGCTCTACCTACCTCTGTGTCGTCAAGTATACTATCCATCTAGATTCTATACCTGTGGTGCATTTTAGTTTTGCAGTTTGCTGACAGTGACCACCAGTATATATAGCAGTACGGTACGGAAGGCCACTGCTCTACCTACCTCTGTGTCGTCAAGTATACTATCCATCCATACCTGTGGTGCATTTCAGTTGTGCGCAGTATATATAGTAGTAGGCCATTGCTACTGATACTGGCATATAATTCCACACATTATAAAATGGAGAACAAAAATGTGGAGGTTAAAATAGGGAAAGATCAAGATCCACTTCCACCTCGTGCTGAAGCTGCTGCCACTAGTCATGGCCGAGACGATGAAATGCTATCAACGTCATCTGCCAAGGCCGATGCCCAATGTCATAGTAGAGAGTATGTAAAATCCAAAAAACAAAAGTTCAGTAAAATGACCCAAAAATCAAAATTGAAAGCGTCTGATGAGAAGCGTAAACTTGCCAATATGCCATTTACGACACGGAGAGGCAAGGAACGGCTGAGGCCCTGGCCTATGTTCATGGCTAGTGGTTCAGATTCACATGAGGATGGAAGCACTCATCCTCTCGCTAGAAAAATGAAAAGACTTAAGCTGGCAAAAGCACAGCAAAGAACTGTGCGTTCTTCTAAATCACAAATCCCCAAGGAGAGTCCAATTGTGTCGGTTGCGATGCCTGACATTCCCAACACTGGACGGGAAGAGCTTGCGCCTTCCACCATTTGCACGCCCCCTGCAAGTGCTGGAAGGAGCACCCGCAGTCCAGTTCCTGATAGTCAAATTGAAGATGTCACTGTTGAAGTACACCAGGATGAGGATATGGGTGTTGCTGGCGCTGGGGAGAAAATTGACAAGGAGGATTCTGATGGTGAGGTGGTTTGTTTAAGTCAGGCACCCGGGGAGACACCTGTTGTCCGTGTGAAGAATATGTCCATTGACATGCCTGGTCAAAATACAAAAAAAATCACCTCTTCGGTGTGGAATTATTTCAACACAAATGCTGACAACAGGTGTCAAGCCATGTGTTGCCTTTGTCAAGCTGTAATAAGTAGGGGTAAGGACGTTAACCACCTAGGAACATCCTCCCTTATACGTCACCTGGACCGCATTCATCAGAAGTCAGTGACAAGTTCAAAAACTTTGGATGACAGCGGAAGCAGTCCACTGACCACTAAATCCCTTCCTCTTGTAACCAAGCTCCTGCAAACCACACCACCAACTCCCTCAGTGTCAATTTCCACCTTACACAGGAAAGCCAATAGTCCTGCAGGCCATGTCACTGGCAAGTCTGACGAGTCCTCTCCTGCCTGTGATTACTCCGATGCATCCTTGAGTGTAACGCCTACTGATGCTGGTGCTGCTGTTGTTGCTGCTGGGAGTCGATCGTCATCCCTGAGGGAAAGTCGGAAGACCACTTGTACTACTTCCAGTAAGCAATTGACTGTCCAACAGTCCTTTGCGAGGAAAATGAAATATCACAGCAGTCATCCTGCTGCAAAGCGGATAACTCAGGTCTTGTCAGCCTGGGTGGTGAGAAACGTGTGTCCGGTGTCCACCGTTAATTCACAGGCAACTAGAGACTTGATTGAGGTACTGTGTCCCCGGTACCAAATACCATCTAGGTTCCATTTCTCTAGGCAGGCGATACCGAAAATGTACACAGACGTCAGAAAAAGAGTCACCAGTGTCCTAAAAAATGCAGTTGTACCCAATGTCCACTTAACCACGGACATGTGGACAAGTGGAGCAGGGCAAACTCAGGACTATATGACTGTGACAGCCCACTGTGTAGATGTATTGCCTCCCGCAGCAAGAACAGCAGCGGCGGCACCAGTAGCAGCATCTCGCAAACGCCAACTCGTTCCTAGGCAGGCTACGCTTTGTATCACCGCTTTCCATAAGAGACACACAGCTGACAACCTCTTACGGAAACTGAGGAACATCATCGCAGAATGGCTTACCCCAATTGGACTCTCCTGGGGATTTGTGACATCGGACAACGCCACCAATATTGTGCGTGCATTACATCTGGGCAAATTCCAGCACGTCCCATGTTTTGCACATACATTGAATTTGGTGGTGCAGAATTATTTAAAAAACGACAGGGGCGTGCAAGAGATGCTGTCGGTGGCCCGAAGAATTGCGGGCCACTTTCGGCATTCAGCCACCGCGTGCCGAAGACTGGAGCACCAGCAAACAGTCCTGAACCTGCCCTGCCATCATCTGAAGCAAGAGGTGGTAACGAGGGGGAATTCAACCCTCTATATGTTTCAGACGATGGAGGAGCAGCAAAAGGCCATTCAAGCCTATACATCTGCCCACGATATAGGCAAAGGAGGGGGAATGCACCTGACTCAAGCGCAGTGGAGAATGATTTCAACGTTGTGCAAGGTTCTGCAAGCCTTTGAACTTGCCACACGTGAAGTCAGTTCAGACACTGCCAGCCTGAGTCAGGTCATTCCCCTCATCAGGCTTTTGTAGAAGAAGCTGGATACATTGAAGGAGGAGCTAAAACAGAGCGATTCCGCTAGGCATGTGGGACTTGTGGATGGAGCCCTTAATTCGCTTAACCAGGATTCACGGGTGGTCAATCTGTTGAAATCAGAGCACTACATTTTTTAGCCACCGTGCTCGATCCTAGATTTAAAACCTACGTTGTAGCTCTCTTTCCAGCAGACAAAAGTCTGCAGAGGTTCAAAGACCTGCTGGTGAGAAAATTGTCAAGCGGAACGTGACCCGTCAACAGCTCCTCCTTCACATTCTCCCGCAACTGGGGGTGCGAGGAAAAGGCTAAGAATTCCGAGCCCACCCGCTGGCAGTGATGCAGAGCAGTCTGGAGCGAGTGCTGACATCTGGTCCGGACTGAAGGACCTGCCAACGATTACTGACATGTCGTCTACTGTCACTGCATATGATTCTGTCACCATTGAAAGAATGGTGGAGGATTATATGAGTGACCGCATCCAAGTAGGCACGTCAGACAGTCCGTACGTATACTGGCAGGAAAAAGAGGCAATTTGGAGGCCCTTGCACAAACTGGCTTTATTCTACCTAAGTTGCCCTCCCTCCAGTGTGTACTCCAAAAGAGTGTTTAGTGCAGCCGCTCACCTTGTCAGCAATCGGCGTACGAGGTTACTTCCAGAAAATGTGGAGAAGATGATGTTCATCAAAATGAATTATAATCAATTCCTCCGTGGAGACATTCACCAGCAATTGCCTCCAGAAAGTACACAGGGATCTGAGATGGTGGATTCCAGTGTGGACGAATTAATAATCTGTGAGGAGGGGGATGTACACAGTGAAAGGGGTGAGGAATCGGAGGATGATGATGAGGTGGACATCTTGCCTCTGTAGAGCCAGTTTGTGTAAGGAGAGATTGATTGCTTCTTTTTTGGTGGGGGCCCAAACCAACCAGTCATTTAAGTCACAGTCGTGTGGCAGACCCTGTCGCTGAAATGATGGGTTTGTTAAAGTGTGCATGTCCTGTTTATACAACATAAGGGTGGGTGGGAGGGCCCAATAACAATTCCATCTTGCACCTCTTTTTTCTTTCATTTTTCTTTGCATCATGTGCTGTTTGGGGACTATTTTTTTAAGTGCCATCCTGTCTGACACTGCAGTGCCACTCCTAGATGGGCCAGGTGTTTGTGTCGGCCACTTGTGTCGCTTAGCTTAGTCACACAGCGACCTTGGTGCGCCTCTTTTTTTCTTTGCATTATGTGCTGTTTAGGGACAATTTTTTTGAAGTGCCATCCTGTCTGACACTGCAGTGCCACTCCCAGATGGGCCAGGTGTTTGTGTCGGCCACTTGTGTCGCTTAGCTTAGTCACACAGCGACCTTGATGTGCCTCTTTTTTGCTTTGCATCATGTGCTGTTTGGGGACTATTTTTTTGAAGTGCCATCCTGTCTGACACTGCAGTGCCACTCCTAGATGGGCCAGGTGTTTGTGTCGGCCACTTGGGTCACTTAGCTTAGTCACACAGCGACCTTGGTGCGCCTCTTTTTTTCTTTGCATCATGTGCTGTTTGGGGACTATTTTTTTGAAGTGCCATCCTGCCTGACACTGCAGTGCCACTCCTAGATGGGCCAGGTGTTTGTGTCGGCCACTTGGGTCGCTTAGCTTAGCCATCCAGCGACCTCGGTGCAAATTTTAGGACTAAAAATAATATTGTGAGGTGTTCAGAATAGACTGAAAATGAGTGTAAATTATGGTTATTGAGGTTAATAATACTATGGGATCAAAATGACCCCCAAATTCTATGATTTAAGCTGTTTTTGAGGGTTTTTTGTAAAAAAACACCCGAATCCAAAACACACCCGAATCCGACAAAAAAATTTCAGGGAGGTTTTGGCAAAACGCGTCCGAATCCAAAACACGGCCGCAGAACCGAATCCAAAACCAAAACACAAAACCCGAAAAATTTCCGGTGCACATCTCTAATATATATATATATATATATATATATATATATATATATATACAGCAAGCAAGGAGTGGCACTCTTAGGACTTCAATCAATCAGGAAAAGGACACAACGGTCACAAGTTAGGTCTAATCGACGTTTCGATAATTTAATATCGTCTTTAGGATAACCAAAGTGAATACAAAACAGCATTTAAATACACTCACCACACCATGCGTGTCCACGCCATCGCTGCGGGCGCCGGGTCCTCGACGACAGCAACTTGCGCCGCGCACTTCCTGTGTGCCCGGACGCTCGAGCGGTTGCCTGGAGACAAGAATAATCATGTGACATAAACAAACAGTGAGAGACATTGCAGGGAAATGTAGGGCCACTAAAACCATCAATGGGGAAATGCAGCAAATCTGACTAAGTCTGCACATACTTAATGCTTGGTTGCCACAAATATCAACATGGGCACATATAATTTGTTAAAGGGAGACCCGCAACTCCCCAGTACATAAGGTGTAAAAATTGATCTAAAGACTTTCCTAATAAGGATACACTAACATACTATAAGACATAGACAGTAATTGTATGCTAATCCCCCAAGGTAAGAAATGTAAAGAAACATCCTAATACTGTACAGAACAGCCAAACGTTAATGGAACAAGATGTTATAAGCACCAATAGCCTTACAAAAAGCAATTCAGCGGGAGGTTCTCATTTAACCCTTTTGGGGCAATCGTGTTGAGGCGGTGTATCCACCTTGACTCTCTCTGTAGGAGGGCCTTGCCCCTATCACCCCCCCTCAAACGTTTGGGTTCCATGTCAATAATTTTATATCGCAATGTAGACAGGCCATGACCTAACAGTTTAAAGTGTCTGGCCACTGGTTGATTGGATCCACCCTTACCCCCCTCTAGGGCATGTCTTATGGCAGATCTGTGGAGTGCCATGCGCTCCTTAAACATTCTAGTGGTCTTCCCCACATATAGGAGACCACAAGGACATCGGATAATGTAAATCACATAGGTGCTAGTACATGACAGCACATGGCGTATAGCAATCCGTTCCCCAGAGTGTGGGCGGGCAAAGGAATCACCATACTCCATGTAGCTGCATGTAGTGCATCCGGTACATCTGTAGCATCCTGCTTTTCTAGTTAGAAAAGTACTAGGCCCACTACTTCTAACACTGGACACATCATTTTTGACAAGCCAATCCTTTAAATTCCTGTTTCTAGTATAACTAGACAGTACTTTAGTGTTCTTTAACATAGTCAGCTCAGGATCTGCTGTCACCACAGGCCACAAGTTCTTAACTATCTTCGCTATTCGTGGACTCGCTGGGGTAAACTGTTGCACAAACGGGATACAATCACCCAGACGTTCTTTTCTGTCCACCGATGGAATCAAGGTTTTAGACCGTGGGATCGCTAAAGCTTTCTCTTTTGCTTTAATCAGATCCTCATACTTATATCCTCTGGTTATAAATTGCTTGATCATACTGTCAATCTCCCTCTTGGTGTTATTGATGTCATCAGATATGCGGTGTATTCTCAAGAATTGTGAAAAAGGGAGTCCCTTCTTAGTTGAAATAGGATGTTGACTACTCGCATGGAGTATCGTGTTACGGTCTGTGGCCTTCTTATACACAGAGGTACACACTTTACCATTCTTCAAGGAGACTTGTACATCCAAATAATTTATGCACTGTGTACTCATCTGGTATGTGAATTTGATGGTACTCTCAGTAGCATTGATGGCTGTCATGAGGTTGATGAATTCTGCCTCCGTCCCTGTCCAAACCAGGAACAGGTCGTCGATGTACCGTACAAAGAACGGAATTTTGGCCGCTGTATCCGTATCACTGAAGAAGGCTTGACGTTCAACTTCAAACATATACGTATTCGCGAAGGCTGGGGCCACACAAGACCCCATCGCACAGCCTTGTTGCTGCACGTACCACCGGGAATCAAACAAGAAGTAGTTTCTCTTCAAAGTAAGCTCGAGTAATCTAATAAAGAAGGAGATGTCTGGACCAGAATATAGAGGGCTGGATGACAGAAGCCTGTAGACCGCCTCAAGTCCCCCCGAGTGGGGGATGTTGGTATATAGGCTCACTATATCCAATGTGCAGAGAAAGGCATTTTCAGGTAGTGTGGGTAACTTTTGTAGTTGGAGTATCAAGGAGGTAGTGTCCTTCAAATAGGTCTTCAGAGCTTGGACTGTTGGCTGGAGATAGGTATCCAGATATTGTGAGATTCTATAATACACTGAGTCTCTAGCCGATATGATCGGACGGCCTGGTGGAGACTTGGGATTTTTGTGTATTTTAGGCAGTGTATACAGCACAGGGGCTACCGGATTTTCCTGAACCAGAGTATCCCTCGTACTCTGGTTGATAACCCCTTGTGTCACTGCCTCATCCAATATCCCTTTAAGTTCCAAGTTGAATCTGGCTGTTGGATCCACTGGTATTTCTAGGTAAACAGTGCTGTCCTCAAGCTGTCTGTAGATCTCTTCCTTATATGCCTGTACATCTTGAAGAACAATCCCGCCCCCCTTATCGGCGGGACGGATGACAATACTGTTATCTCTGCTTAGGTTGTGCAGGATGTCCCAGTCAGTTTTAGACATGTTAGATCTGCCAGGTTTCAAGGAACGAGCCAATCCTGTAACCTCCTGGTCCAAGGACCGATTGAAGCACCTAAGGGAAGGATTCATACTAATAGGATCAAAGTTCGAGGAACCTTTGATCTTCTGTAGAGGGTTAACAGCTGTGGAAGAGGTTGAAGCGGTAGGGCCAAAATGTTCACGTAATCTGAGTTTTCTATTGAAACGATAGGAATCTAACTTCCATTGGAAATCGTTAAATGAAGAGGAAGGTATGAAGGACAAACCTTTGTTTAAAAGTCTCTCCTCGTCTTGTGAGAGGTCTCTACTGGACAAATTGAAGATTATTTTTTCTTCTTCTTTAAGGTCTTGTTTTTTTGCTTTGAGGACCCTCTGCCATTGTCCTCCTCGTCTGGTAGAAGGTCCCCTGTAGCCTCTCGCTGTGCGCGTGTACTTACCCCTAAAGGGGGCTTACCAGTGTTGGACCTGCCTCTTGTTTCTGTCTCACTCTGAGATGACTGGCCCCCACTTGAAGTCTCCGTATCACCAGCAAATCTTCTAAAACGCCTCTGACGAGGTTTAAAGTCCCTCTTATGGCCAGGATTGAAGGCCCAAGTGTATACCCTACCCTCCGCGTAATCCTTCTGCACAAGGGTGAGCTTGTTACGTTTAAATCTGACTAAATCTTTACGGTATGTCTCAACCTGAGTGGCTAATTTGGCAAGCCAATCAGTGTCCGTGTCTTGTTTTAATGTAGATAAATGGAGTGCTTCAAATTCAGCCTTCTTTTGATTGATAATTTTCAATTCTCTAGCTGATTCTTCTACTACCAAAAGAATAAGATCAAGGCTGCATTTATTGAGAATTGCAGCCCATTTGCGGCAGACCTCGTATTGAATTTCCCTATCGTCGGGGAATTTCTCACTCGGAAGCCCCTGGGTATTTGGCCACTCCGATGGTAGTCTGACAAAGTCACTCCATGTAAAAAGAAATCAATCTCCTTTTTGGATAACCGTAGTAACTGAACATAAAGTTGCTCCACAGATTCTGCTCCTTCCGTGTGCACAAAGTGCTCCTTAAAGCGAATAGTGTCTGCATCAGCATCAGAGAAGCTCCAGGTTTCCCCTGCTGGGAGTGTAATGTTTCTAATCCCTGTATTCTCCTGCATGCCCACAGACAGTTAAAAGCAAACGCAGCCGCGCTGCGTACAAAGTGGTGAGACGATCTGTGATTGTATCCCGTTTGTGCAACAGTTTACCCCAGCGAGTCCACGAATAGCGAAGATAGTTAAGAACTTGTGGCCTGTGGTGACAGCAGATCCTGAGCTGACTATGTTAAAGAACACTAAAGTACTGTCTAGTTATACTAGAAACAGGAATTTAAAGGATTGGCTTGTCAAAAATGATGTGTCCAGTGTTAGAAGTAGTGGGCCTAGTACTTTTCTAACTAGAAAAGCAGGATGCTACAGATGTACCGGATGCACTACATGCAGCTACATGGAGTATGGTGATTCCTTTGCCCACCCACACTCTGGGGAACGGATTGCTATATGCCATGTGCTGTCATGTACTAGCACCTATGTGATTTACATTATCCGATGTCCTTGTGGTCTCCTATATGTGGGGAAGACCACTAGAATGTTTAAGGAGCGCATGGCACTCCACAGATCTGCCATAAGACATGCCCTAGAGGGGGGTAAGGGTGGATCCAATCAACCAGTGGCCAGACACTTTAAACTGTTAGGTCATGGCCTGTCTACATTGCGATATAAAATTATTGACATGGAACCCAAACGTTTGAGGGGGGGTGATAGGGGCAAGGCCCTCCTACAGAGAGAGTCAAGGTGGATACACCGCCTCAACACGATTGCCCCAAAAGGGTTAAATGAGAACCTCCCGCTGAATTGCTTTTTGTAAGGCTATTGGTGCTTATAACATCTTGTTCCATTAACGTTTGGCTGTTCTGTACAGTATTAGGATGTTTCTTTACATTTCTTACCTTGGGGGATTAGCATACAATTACTGTCTATGTCTTATAGTATGTTAGTGTATCCTTATTAGGAAAGTCTTTAGATCAATTTTTACACCTTATGTACTGGGGAGTTGCGGGTCTCCCTTTAACAAATTATATGTGCCCATGTTGATATTTGTGGCAACCAAGCATTAAGTATGTGCAGACTTAGTCAGATTTGCTGTATTTCCCCATTGATGGTTTTAGTGGCCCTACATTTCCCTGCAATGTCTCTCACTATTTGTTTGTGTCACATGATTATTCTTGTCTCCAGGCAACCGCTCGAGCGTCCGGGCGCACAGGAAGTGCGCGGCGCAAGTTGCTGTCGTCCGAGGACCCGGCGCCCGCAGCGATGGCGTGGACACACATGGTGTGGTGAGTGTATTTAAATGCTGTTTTGTATTCACTTTGGTTATCCTGAAGACAATATTAAATTATCGAAACGTCGATTAGACCTAACTTGTGACCGTTGTGTCCTTTTCCTGATTGATTGAAGTCCTAAGAGTGCCACTCCTTGCTTGCTGTGTATATGGTCCATTGATCATTTGAGGAGGCACCTGGGCAGGTTCTATTTGTGTCCTTTAGAGTGCCGGTCCCTACACTGCTTTATATATATATATATATATATATATATACATTATATATATATATATATATATATATATATATAAACATATATAAACGTGTATGTGGATAAAAATTCATAAACATGTGTATATCTTTTCTATTATCCCACTTTTACCATGCCTCAGCCACCTATCTCTAGCATATATATTTTACACATATTAACTTTATAAGAGATTTCCTCAATCTATTGTTTTTGGAACACAGCTAAATATTACAGGGAAAATAATCAAATTCAAGACTCAGAATAACATATCATACTGTACTAATCTTAGGTGTTAATATGACACCACATGGTAGTCATAAAAGATTATGAATCTCAGCACTATTGAAATACATATTACTTTCACAGGGATACTAGCTAAGGACAGGACTCTGGGTAACGCAGCAAAAAGAATTAACAACCAACATGGAATCCTCATTCCATTTTTTCATTATGAGTTTTAGATGTAATTACCTTTTTAGCAACATTACCAAGAGGGAACTCTGGTGAAATGCTGCCAACATATATGTATTGCTCTCACTGCCAGAAAAGGAGCCTCCTATCATTATTGGGCTGATAATCATATTCATATATTGTTAGGTACTATGGTGTCATTCAAACCATTGGGTACTAGGGACCTCAGGCAATAGATACAGTATGCTTTACTTCAACATAGCATACTGAATCTATTCACCCCACACTCATTACATAATGTGTTCTATTGCTTTAACAGTTACACCATTTACAGAAATAGACTTTGCTGATTCTCTTCCCTCCCTCCGTATAAACTCACTTACCACAATTTCATTATCTATTGATGGCACTACTATCTCCTCTAGCCCCCAAGCGCGATGTCTTGGAGTAATCCTTGACTCCTCCCTCTCCTTCAAACCACACATTCAGTACCTCTCACAAACCTGCCATTTCTATCTTAGAAACATTTCCAGGATCTGACCCTTTCTCATCCAGGATGCTACGAAGACACTCATCCACTCACTGATCATCTCCAGATTGGACTACTCTCTGGCATCCCTGACATACAACTCTCTCCACTCCAATCTATCCTCAATGCTGCTGCATATCTCATCATACTCGCCAAAAGTACTACATCTACAGTACCTCCCCTCTCTTACAAGTGTTTCATCGGCTCCCCTTCCCATTCAGAATCCAATTCAAGCTTTTCACATTCACCTTCAAAGCCCTCACCCACTCTTCTCTCTCTTGCATCTCTGACCTCATCTCTCTCTACTTTCCCACCCATCCTCGTCGCTCTGCTAATGAATGCCGCCTCTCCTGCCAACTGGTTACCTCCTCCCACTCCTACCTACATATGCTGCTCCCTATCCCTGGAATTCTCTACCTCTTCCTATCCGTCTCTCCACATTTCTACAAAACTTCAAATGGACTCTCAAGACCCACTTTTTCACCAAACCCAGCCAATTCTCCTCCTAACCCTTTTGTTCATGCTCATGGTCTACCCCTGCTGTGTCAACCCGGTCTGTTAGCCCTTCACCTTTTAGATTGTAAGCTCTCAAGAGCAGGGCTTTCTCCTCTCATGTGCCTTTATACTTAATACTCCCTTTAAAGGCCACTAACCCATGGTTTTCTGTATGTACCTTGTACTTGTCCTATATTGTTTCAAACTGTAAGTGCTTTTTTCTTGTTTGCTCGTTTATGTACTTTGTAATGGGCGCTGCAGATCCCTTGGGGTGCCATATAAATAAAATATAATAATAATTAGAAATAAAATCAGTCTCTTTCTTTATGGTGTGCATACATGTGTTACACATAGGTTTGCAAGATTTGTGGAGTCCAACTGGCTTATTAGGAGGCCAGGGTATCAAAGAAGTATTTGTTTGCCTATGTCTCTTAAAGTGGCTAGATACCAAGGCAGATTTAATATTATTCAAGGTTATCAAGGTTCACTTCATCCTTTAAGAATTCGTCCAATCTCAACAGAGAAGAATTATTTTTAATAATGTTTCTTTTTTTCCTGTGCACAACTGTATTATTGGGTCAAAAATAGAGCTGACCTATTCTCATTGTCACTTTGAACTTTTGTTAGGGTTGGACTTTCCATTCTCGAAAAAATTCTCATTCTCTACCTCATCATAAGCCCTTTGAAGGGATTCAGTATGATTTACCGTTGGCCGGGATGCCGGCCGTCATTATATAGACAGCGGCATCCCAGCCGCCAGTATGCTGGCAGTGGGGTGAGCGCAAAGAGTCCTCTTGCGGGCTCGCTGTACTCACCACGCTGCAGGCTCGGTGGCTAGTTGCGCTCGCCACAGGTTCTATTCCCACTCTATGGGTGTTGTGGACACCCACAAGTAGAAATAGTGCTGTTGCACCATTATTCTGACTGACGGCATTGCCAGTTGTCGGGATTCCAGCATGTGTATCCGGAACACCAGCATTCTGATAGCCGGCAAATTAAACGTATACCCTTTGGAGGATTTCCACTTGGATAGCCTTGATCTACAAATGACTGAAACAATCCATCTACTTGTCTATAGTATGCTTAGTGCTTTGTACAATTACGTCTCACTCTGATGAATTGCCCCTTTGGTATGTTATCCTTCCAAATCTTCAAATGGGATCTTTTGTCTTCCAGATATCTATTTTGATAAACAGGTTTTATGGCGGACATTTTCCCGGTGATTGTCCTACTGCACATGCACAAAATGCCAGGAAAATATCTGCCATGCCATTTTCCTGGTGATTTGTGCAGTGCTGCTGCCACCGGCGGTGGACTCCAGAGAGGTAAGTATTGAAAAAATGGGTCTTACACATATGGAAGAAGCAGTGGTGTATCTACGGTATAATGCAGACATTCCCAACCTCTGTCCTCAAGGCACACTAACAGTGCAGGGTTTAGTGATACCCATGCTTCAACACAGATTGTTAAATCAAAATAACTGAGATACTAAGTAAGTCACCTGTGCTCAAGCATGGATACCACTAACACCTGGAAAGTGACTTTAAAAAAGAAGTAAAAAGGGTGCGCTATCAATAGCAGCTGGTAAATTCCCCTATTGAGATAGTAGACAACAACAAAAAAGAGAACTTACCAGCGCTGGCTGATCATATATAAATGTAAGAATCAGTTCTATAAAACCCGAAAGGCTTGTAGATGATATACACATTTATTACTAACACATATTAAAATATACACATAAAATTAGATAAAAGAAATAAAATATGCCACATATGCCTGGATAGGATATCGTTATTGTAATTTCCACAATAGGGGCTAGAAGACACTCAGAGAGGACTAATGTCACTGGATGTGTCCATCAATAATCGGTTATTTAGCATAAAACCGATAATTTGCAAGTATGAGGTTGTTACCAGTGATCCTAGATGCAGGTAATGTCCACCTGTTATGTAACTGGAAGATTTGTTTCTCCTTGGCAAGTAGGAAGAGAGTCCAGATGGGTGGATGCTGCAGTAGAAGTGTCCAATCTATTGCGCAAGAGTGTCAAATAGATGCCAGCAGTGGAAATTACAATAATGATATCCTATCCAGGCATATGTGGCATATTTTATTTCTTTTATCTAATTTCATGTGTGTATTTTAATATGTGTTAGTAATAAATGTGTATATCAGCTACAAGCCTTTCGGATTTTATAGAACTGATTCTTACATTTATATATGATCAGCCAGCGCTGGTAATTTCTCTTTTTTTGTTGACCACTAAAACCTGGACTGTTAGTGTGCCTTGATGAACGAGGATTGGAATGTCTGCATTATACCGCAGATACACCACTGCTTCTTCCATATGCCTTATGCAAGACATAATTTTCTTGCAATCTGTAGGGTGTTTGACCCAACTACAGTAAATTTTTACATAAATTTTAAACCATTTATAAGTGGCATTGACTCTTACTTTTGGTAGAACCTGCGCCAAAAAAGGACCTTCCCTATTCTAAAATCCCAAAGCACCCTACCTATTATATAAATATGGTAATAAAAATAATAAAAATAATAAGAATTTACTTACCGATAATTCTATTTCTCATAGTCCGTAGTGGATGCTGGGAACTCCGAAAGGACCATGGGGAATAGCGGCTCCGCAGGAGACTGGGCACAAAAGTAAAAGCTTTAGGACTACCTGGTGTGCACTGGCTCCTCCCCCTATGACCCTCCTCCAAGCCTCAGTTAGGATACTGTGCCCGGACGAGCGTACACAATAAGGAAGGATTTTGAATCCCGGGTAAGACTCATACCAGCCACACCAATCACACCGTACAACTTGTGATCTGAACCCAGTTAACAGCATGATAACAGAGGAGCCTCTGAAAAGATGGCTCACAACAATAATAACCCGATTTTTGTAACAATAACTATGTACAAGTATTGCAGACAATCCGCACTTGGGATGGGCGCCCAGCATCCACTACGGACTATGAGAAATAGAATTATCGGTAAGTAAATTCTTATTTTCTCTAACGTCCTAAGTGGATGCTGGGAACTCCGAAAGGACCATGGGGATTATACCAAAGCTCCCAAACGGGCGGAAGAGTGCGGATGACTCTGCAGCACCGAATGAGAGAACTCCAGGTCCTCCTCAGCCAGGGTATCAAATTTGTAGAATTTAGCAAACGTGTTTGCCCCTGACCAAGTAGCTGCTCGGCAAAGTTGTAAAGCCGAGACCCCTCGGGCAGCCGCCCAAGATGAGCCCACTTTCCTTGTGGAATGGGCTTTTATAGCTTTTGGCTGTGGCAGGCCTGCCACAGAATGTGCAAGCTGAATTGTACTACAAATCCAACGAGCAATAGTCTGCTTAGAAGCAGGAGCACCCAGCTTGTTGGGTGCATACAGGATAAACAGCGAGTCAGATTTTCTGACTCCAGCCGTCCTGGAAACATATATTTTCAGGGCCCTGACTACGTCCAGCAACTTGGAATCCTCCAAGTCCCTAGTAGCCGCAGGTACCACAATAGGCTGGTTTAAGTGAAACGCTGAAACCACCTTAGGGAGAAATTGAGGACGAGTCCTCAATTCTGCCCTGTCCGTATGAAAAATTAGGTAAGGGCTTTTATAGGATAAAGCCGCCAATTCTGAGACACGCCTGGCAGAAGCCAGGGCTAACAGCATTACCACTTTCCATGTGAGATATTTTAAGTCCACAGTGGTGAGTGGTTCAAACCAATGTGATTTTAGGAACCCCAAAACTACATTGAGATCCCAAGGTGCCACTGGAGGCACAAAAGGAGGCTGTATATGCAGTACCCCCTTGACAAACGTCTGAACTTCAGGAACTGAAGCTAGTTCTTTCTGGAAGAAAATCGACAGGGCCGAAATTTGAACCTTAATGGACCCTAATTTTAGGCCCATAGACAGTCCTGTTTGCTGGAAATGCAGGAAACGACCCAGTTGAAATTCCTCTGTAGGGGCCTTCCTGGCCTCACACCACGCAACATATTTACGCCAAATACGGTGATAATGTTGCACAGTTACATCCTTCCTGGCTTTGATCAGGGTAGGGATGACTTCATCCGGAATGCCCTTTTCCTTCAGGATCCGGCGTTCAACCGCCATGCCGTCAAACGCAGCCGCGGTAAGTCTTGGAACAGACAGGGTCCCTGCTGGAGCAGGTCCTTTCTTAGAGGTAGAGGCCACGGGTCCTCCGTGAGCATCTCTTGAAGTTCCGGGTACCAAGTCCTTCTTGGCCAATCCGGAGCCACGAGTATAGTCCTTACTCCTCTCCTTCTTATGATTCTCAGTACCTTGGGTATGAGAGGCAGAGGAGGGAACACATACACTGACTGGTACACCCACGGTGTTACCAGAGCGTCCACAGCTATTGCCTGAGGGTCCCTTGACCTGGCGCAATATCTGTCTAGTTTTTTGTTGAGGCGGGACGCCATCATGTCCACCTTTGGTTTTTCCCAACGGTTCACAATCATGTGGAAGACTTCTGGGTGAAGTCCCCACTCCTCCGGGTGGAGGTCGTGTCTGCTGAGGAAGTCTGCTTCCCAGTTGTCCACTCCCGGAATGAACACTGCTGACAGTGCTATCACATGATTTTCCGCCCAGCGAAGAATCCTTGCAACTTCCGTCATTGCCCTCCTGCTTCTTGTGCCGCCCTGTCTGTTTACGTGGGCGACTGCCGTGATGTTGTCCGACTGGATCAACACCGGCTGACCCTGAAGCAGAGGCCTTGCTTGACTTAGGGCATTGTAAATGGCCCTTAGTTCCAGGATATTTATGTGAAATGACGTTTCCATGCTTGACCACAAGCCCTGGAAATTTCTTCCCTGTGTGACTGCTCCCCAGCCTCTCAGGCTGGCATCCATGGTCACCAGGACCCAGTCCTGAATGCCGAATCTGCGGCCCTCTAGAAGATGAGCACTCTGCAACTACCACAGGAGAGACACCCTTGTCCTTGGAGACAGGGTTATCCGCTGATGCATCTGAAGATGCGATCCGGACCATTTGTCCAGCAGATCCCACTGAAAAGTTCTTGCGTGGAATCTGCCGAATGGAATCGCTTCGTAAGAAGCCACCATTTTTCCCAGGACCCTTGTGCATTGATGCACTGACACTTGGCCTGGTTTTAGGAGGTTCCTGACTAGCTCGGATAACTCCCTGGCTTTCTCCTCCGGGAGAAACACCTTTTTCTGGACTGTGTCCAGAATCATCCCTAGGAACAGCAGACGTGTCGTCGGAATCAGCTGCGATTTTGGAATATTTAGAATCCACCCGTGCTGTCGTAGTACTACTTGAGATAGTGCTACTCCGACCTCTAACTGTTCCCTGGACCTTGCCCTTATCAGGAGATCTTCCAAGTAAGGGATAATTAAGACGCCTTTTCTTCGAAGAAGAATCATCATTTCGGCCATTACCTTGGTAAAGACCCGGGGTGCCGTGGACAATCCAAACGGCAGCGTCTGAAACTGATAGTGACAGTTCTGTACCACAAACCTGAGGTACCCTTGGTGAGAAGGGCAAATTGGAACATGGAGGTAAGCATCCTTGATGTCCAGAGACACCATATAGTCCCCTTCTTCCAGGTTCGCTATCACTGCTCTGAGTGACTCCATCTTGAATTTGAACCTTTGTATGTAAGTGTTCAAGGATTTCAGATTTAAAATAGGTCTCACCGAGCCGTCCGGCTTCGGTACCACAAACAGCATGGAATAATACCCCTTTCCCTGTTGTAGGAGGGGTACCTTGATTATCACCTGCTGGGAATACAGCTTGTGAATGGCTTCCAATACCGCCTCCCTGTCGGAGGGAGACGTTGGTAAAGCAGACTTCAGGAACCGGCGAGGGGGAGACGTCTCGAATTCCAATTTGTACCCCTGAGATACTACCTGCAGGATCCAGGGGTCCACTTGCGAGTGAGCCCACTGCGCGCTGAAATTCTTGAGACGGGCCCCCACCGTGCCTGAGTCCGCTTGTAAGGCCCCAGCGTCATGCTGAGGACTTGGCAGAAGCGGGGGAGGGCTTCTGTTCCTGGGAAGAGGCTGCCTGCTGCAGTCTTTTTCCCCTTCCTCTGCCCCGGGGCAGATATGAGTGGCCTTTTGCCCGCTTGCCCTTATGGGGACGAAAGGACTGAGCCTGAAAAGACGGTGTCTTTTTCTGCTGAGAGGTGACCTTAGGTAAAAAAGTGGATTTCCCAGCCGTTGCCGTGGCCACCAGGTCCGATAGACCGACCCCAAATAACTCCTCCCCTTTATACGGCAATACTTCCATATGCCGTTTGGAATCCGCATCACCTGACCACTGTCGCGTCCATAACCCTCTTCTGGCAGAAATGGACAGCGCACTTACTCTTGATGCCAGAGTGCAAATATCCCTCTGTGCATCTCGCATATATAGAAATGCATCCTTTAAATGCTCTATAGTCAATAATATACTGTCCCTGTCCAGGGTATCAATATTTTCAGTCAGGGAATCCGACCAAGCCACCCCAGCACTGCACATCCAGGCTGAGGCGATTGCTGGTCGCAGTATAATACCAGTATGTGTGTATATACTTTTTAGGATATTTTCCAGCTTCCTATCAGCTGGTTCCTTGAGGGCGGCCGTATCAGGAGACGGTAACGCCACTTGTTTTGATAAGCATGTGAGCGCCTTATCTACCCTAGGGGGTGTTTCCCAACGCGCCCTAACCTCTGGCGGGAAAGGGTATAATGCCAATAATTTTTTAGAAATTAGCAGTTTTTTATCGGGGGAAACCCACGCTTCATCACACACCTCATTTAATTCATCTGATTCAGGAAAAACTACGGGTAGTTTTTTCACACCCCACCCCTTTTTTGTGGTACTTGTAGTATCAGAAATGTTCAAAACCTCCTTCATTGCCGTGATCATGTAACGTGTGGCCCTACTGGAAAATACGTTTGTTTCCTCACCGTCGACACTGGAGTCAGTGTCCGTGTCTGGGTCTGTGTCGACCATCTGAGGTAACGGGCGCTTTAGAGCCCCTGACGGTGTTTGAGACGCCTGTACAGGTAATAACTGATTTGCCGGCTGTCTCATGTCGTCAACAGTCTTTTGTAAAGTGCTGACGCTATCACGTAATTCCTTCCATAAGACCATCCAGTCAGGTGTCGACTCCCTAGGGGGTGACATCACTATTGCAGGCAATTGCTCCGCCTCCATACCATTTTCCTCCTCATACATGTCGACACAACGTACCGACACACCGCACACACACAGGGAATGCTCTGATAGAGGACAGGACCCCACTAGCCCTTTGGGGTGGACAGAGGGAGAGTTTGCCAGCACACACCAGAGCGCTATATATATACAGGGATAACCTTCTATAAGTGTTTTTCCCTTATATAGCTGCTGTATTGATTTATCTGCCAAATTAGTGCCCCCCCTCTCTTGTTTTACCCTGTTTCTGTAGTGCAGGACTGCAGGGGAGAGTCAGGGAGCTTCCCTCCAACGGAGCAGTGAGGGAAAATGGCGCAAGTGTGCTGAGGAGATAGGCTCCGCCCCCTTCTCGGCGGCCTTTCTCCCGCTTTTTTTAAGGAAAAACTGGCAGGGGTTAAATGCATCCATATAGCCCAGGAGCTATATGTGATGTATTTTTTGCCATCTAAGGTGTTTTTATTGCGTCTCAGGGCGCCCCCCCCCAGCGCCCTGCACCCTCAGTGACCGGAGTGTGAAGTGTGCTGAGAGCAATGGCGCACAGCTGCGGTGCTGTGCGCTACCTTATTGAAGACAGGACGTCTTCTGCCGCCGATTTCCCGGACCTCTTCTGTCTTCTGGCTCTGTAAGGGGGCCGGCGGCGCGGCTCTGGGACCCATCCATGGCTGGGCCTGTGATCGTCCCTCTGGAGCTAATGTCCAGTAGCCTAAGAAGCCCAATCCACTCTGCACGCAGGTGAGTTCGCTTCTTCTCCCCTTAGTCCCTCGGTGCAGTGAACCTGTTGCCAGCAGGATTCACTGAAAATAAAAAACCTATACTTAAACTTTTTCACTAAGCAGCTCAGGAGAGCCACCTAGTGTGCACCCTTCTCGTTCGGGCACAAAAATCTAACTGAGGCTTGGAGGAGGGTCATAGGGGGAGGAGCCAGTGCACACCAGGTAGTCCTAAAGCTTTTACTTTTGTGCCCAGTCTCCTGCGGAGCCGCTATTCCCCATGGTCCTTTCGGAGTTCCCAGCATCCACTAGGACGTCAGAGAAAATAATAATAATAATACACACATTTTGTAGAATAAGACCTAATCCCTTTCTATAGGCAACAACCATTTACAATTGTAATTTTTCAAATGCAGCCTGTAAAATGGCAGTTAGAAGCTGATTAGTTGGTATTTTATCACCAATTTATCCTTGTCCAAGGCTTGAAAATCTGGGCTTGAAGAACCAGCAGCACAATCACAATGAACTAAAAATCAAATGCAGTTGTTTTTCATATACTATAAATGTTTTATTATATATTTTCAAGGTCACAGTTCAAATGTCTTTATAAAAGCAGCAGACTAAATCATCACAGTGTCGCTGTCACTCTGCCAGTCTCTTTTATTAGATATTGTCAGAGACCAGATCCCAAGAGAACTTATTGCAAATGACACTTAGCAGGGACAGAGTTTAAACCTATTAATGATGTGCATACAGTAGCAATACACTGACATCTTTCCCAGCAGATGGATGGATGTATGTTGCTTGGAATATGGGAGTGTAGTACTCACATAAAATGTGGCACCTGGTTGTGATGTTAATTTGCATGTTTGCCTAATACTTGCCATATTCTGCGTATATAATAAATAAAGGTGAGATGAGCATATGGAAGGCTCTACTCTCAATATATTTCACAATGACTTAATGTTAACGTATAATGGGGGCCATTCCGAGTTGATCGTAGCTGTGCTAAATTTAGCACAGCTACGATCGTTAACTCAGACATGCGGGGGGACGCTCAACACAGGGCTAATCCGCCCCGCATGTCAGTGCCGGCCCCCCGCACAAATACAAAAGCATCGCACAGCGGCGATGCCTTTGTATTCGAGGAGTAACTCCCGGCCAGCGCAGCTCCTGCGGCTGGCCGGGAGTTGCTCGTCGCTCCCACTGGCCGCAGCGGCTGCGTGACACGTCATGCAGCCGCCGCGGCCCGCCACCCCAACGGTCCGGCCACGCCTGCGTTGGCCGGACCGCTCCCCCTAAACGGCGGCTTAATGCCGCCATTCAGCCCCCTCCCGCCTAGCGACCGCCTCTGTCTCAGAGGCGATCGCTAGGTAACGAAAGCTGCCATGCACCGGCGCACTGCGGCACTGGCGCATGCACAGTTCTGACCCGATCGCTGGGCTGTGACAAACTGCAGCGAGCGATCGGGTCGGAATGACCCCCAATATTTCTTACAAAGAGCTTTTTCCTCTAATTGTAACATGAGTCCTGTTGTCACAATACGGGGCATGATTTAATGGTAATTTTAAAAAAATTGATTATGCCTTTTTTTTGGTAGCCCTTAAGTGTTGCTCTCCCCAGTGACTGATCTTGAAGGATAAACCTGTCACCCTAAAGCTTGCAGCTAAACCTCCTATTTAACAGTTTGGTATATTAGTTCAACAGTCTCCATGTGGACATGTCAACGTGAGAATGTCAACGTGGTGCAAATGCTGACATTCAGCATGCTGACACTAATGAAATATTGACATGGTGACAGTGTATACAAGCCAGTTTTCAGGTAGCACTAATACTAACTGTAAAGCTGCCGCTACCCCTAGCCTAAGTCACGCCATTTGTCAACATATGGTCCATGTTGACATGATGCAGATGTCAGTATAATAACATTTGACATAATGAATGTCGACATCCTGACTGTATACCTACATTTACTAACCTGCTGTAACCTGTGAGAGTGTCTACCACAGGTACACATCACTTTTCATACTAGTGCGAGACACTCACCCAGTGTTTGACTGGGACAAGAAGGGCCCACCGGGGGAATGCAGTGGTAGAGGCCCATGCTTGTGGCCAGACTCCAGAGTTGTTGTGGCCATCGAACACAGAAGCTTGACTAATCATTAGTGTATGGTTTGGGTCCATTTATAAATATATTCCATGCATTATAATTTACTAGATTAATGCACTGTAGAGGATACAAAATAGTTTTGTACAGTATAATGTAAAATATGTATAATTCAATTGCACAGTCTGGAACATGATCCCTAGAGGAAGGGGTGTGTCCTCAGGCAGTGGGGCCCAGCAGGGGTTTCCCCTGTACCCCTGTGGGCCAGCCAACCCTGCACTCCGCTCTGGAGTTGGAGGTTGAATAATTGCTATGGCCCTTACTACAAATAGTATCTAATGGCTTAGTGAAAACAGACAGCCCCCCTGCTGTCTCATCAGCCAGTAACTCTGCTGTCTCACCAGCCAGCCCTCAATTGTCTCACCAGCCAGACCCACTTCTGTCTCACTAGCCAGCTCCCCGTTTGTCTTACCAGCCAGCCCATCTTCTGTCTCACCAGCCAGCCCCCTTTCTGACTCTCCAGCCAGTCCCCTTCAGTCTGTCCAACCCCACCAGTATCTCTCAAGCCACACCACGTCTGTCTCCCTTGCCAGCCACCTTCTGTCTCCCTTGCCAGCCACCTTCTGTCTCTCTTGCTAACCACCTTCTGTCTCCCTTGCCAGCCCCCTTCTGTCTCTCTAACCAGTGTCTTTCTGTCTCACCAGCAAGCCCCCTTCTGTCTCTCCAGCTATCTCTCTGTTTTCTGTCCAACTCCCCAGTGTCTCTCTAGCCAGCACCTTCTATCTCACCAGCCTGCCCCCTATTCTATCTCACCAGCCATCCCCCTATTCTGTACCAACAGACATCCCCCTCTGCTTTCTCACCAGCTAGCAACCCTGCTGTCCCACCAGCTAGCCCCCTTTTGTCTCACCTGCAAGCCCCCTTTTGTCTCACCAGCCAGCCCCCATTTGTCTCACCAGCCAGACCCCTTCTGTTTCACTAGCCAGCCCCACTTCTGTCTCACCAGCCAGCCTGCTGCTAACTCAACAGCCATCACCCTTCTGTCTCTACAGCCATCTCCCCTTCTGACTCTCCAGCCAGTCCCCTTCAGTCTGTCCAACCCCACCAGTATCTCTCAAGCCACACCCCTTCTATCTCTCTTGCCAGCCACCTTCTGTCTCTCTTGCTAGTCACATTCCGTCTCTTCAGACAGCCCGCTTCTGTCTCTCCAACCAGTCTCTTACTGTCTCACCAGCCAGACCCCTTCTGTCTCTCCACCCAGCCCCCTTCTGTCTCTCCAGCTATCTCCCTGTTTTCTGTCCAACTCCCCAGTGTCTATCTAGCCAGCACCTTCTGTCTCACCAGCCAGCCACCTATTCTGTCTCTACAGACAGCCCCCTCTGCTTTCTCACCAGCTAGCAATCCTGCTGTCCAACCAGCCAGCCCCCTTTTGTCTCACCAGCCAGACCCCCTTCTGTCTCACTAGCCAGCCCCACTTCTGTCTCACCAGCCAGCCTGCTGCTGACTCAACAGCCATCACCCTTCTGTCTCACCAGCAAGCCCACCTTCTGCCTCACCAGCCAGCCCCTCTTCTGTGTCTCCAGTCATCCCCCCTTCTGTCTCACCAGCCAGCCCGCTGATGACTCAGCAGCCATCACCCTTCTGTCTCACCAGCATCCTCCCTTCTGTCTCACCAGCCAGCCCACCTTCTGTCTCTCCAGCCAGCCCCATTCTGTCTCACCACCCAGGCCCATTTCTATCTCACAAGCCAGCACCCCTACTGTCTCTCCAGCCAGCCCCCCTTCTCTGTCTCCAGCCAGCCCTCCTTCTGTCTCACCAGCCAACCCCCTTCTGTGTCTCCAGCCAGCCCTGCTTCTGTCTCACCAGCCAGCCCCACTGCTGACTCAACAGTTATACCCCTTTTGTCTCACCAGCCAGCCTCCCTTCGGTCTCACCAGCCAGCTCCCCTTCTGTCTCACTAGCCAGCCTCCCTTCTGTCTTTCCAGTCAGTCACCTTCTGTCACCCCAGCCAGCTCCCTTCTGTCTCACAAGCCAGGCCCCTTTCTGTCTCACAAGCCAGCACCCGTCTGTCTCACCAGCCAGCACACCTTCTGTCTCACAAGCAAGCCCAACTTCTGTCTCTCCAGCCCCCTGCAGCCCAAGACACTTACCTTCTCCTGTGTCTACTGGCTGCTCCTCTTTGCACTGCAGAAGCCAGACTCTCTGTTAGCTGTGCAGCACATGCTGTGACAAGTGTCCCTGTCTCAATAGAAGAAAACACACTTTATTGTACCAGGCAGCTGCTGGCAAGTGACATCTGCTGCCCTTAAACTACAGTTAGATCCAACCATGTACAACCACTGCCTACACCCTATAGGTTGTACATGGATTTATCTGTTTATCCCTGACAGCTGGCACCCAGAGGCCAATGCTTCCCTGGCCACCAAAGTTCCACCACTGATATTAAATAACTTATGACATACTAGTTCATCGGGGCTGCATTTACTTCAATGGTCACAATTTGAAAATTACATTTCTCTGTTAGATTGGTTGATCTGCATTTGTTCACACACTTGCTTTATAAATTACATCTCCATAGAACATAAGCTATCTCTTTTGAGGTTTCTAGCCTTCTACCCCCAGCAATGAGCTACTGGTAACTGTGAAACCCTTTACAGGCTCTGAGGACACCATAAGAATCAGGCACATTAATTAAAATGTTTATATTTGCATGAATAAAATTGATTGCCTTTTTAAATGTGTAATTAACCACTTGCCTGGAATGGTTGCATCACATGCGACCAAGCCAGGCTGGATTTTCCCTGACATGGTCACATTTGATATGACCAGTCAGAAATGCGCATTGGGCAACTACTGGAAGGGAATCTTCCAGCAGCCGCCTATATTGAAGGGACCTTCTGAAACTTCGACTCCACCTTCATTGAATCCTGAACACTGCTGGCCACAGTGTTCAGGTAAACTTGCAGCATCCCCTCTGAAAAGGAAGCAATCACAGCTTGGGTATCGCTGGGTTCCAGGCAGCCTGTTAAACACTCCATACAATGGGCTGCACTGAACAGGGGGCAACCAAGGGTTGTGTATCGGTGGGTCCAGAGTTCATCAGCAGACAGTGCAGTGATGCTAGAACAGCTGCTGTTGCTTGTCTCCTGCACTGCATGACTTGGTTTATGTGCTTATGTGTAGTGGTGCCAAAATGGGTGTAGTAGAGCTCTGGCTGACTGTGGGGTGACTGACAAACACTTTCATAAAGATCCACAAAATTATAGATTTCTCTTTAATTATCTAATTATTTAAATAATTACTATTTAATTTTTATTTTGCATTTTTTACAAAAATGTTATATTATATCAGGTGTACAGTAAATACTGATTAATTGCAAATTGGATTGGAAAAAAATCTGCATTTTTGGCGATTTTTAAAAAAATATTTGTTAGTTAAGTGGTTAAATGTTTAATTGTAACATGTTTTCAATTCAAAATGAAATTGAAAATTTGAAATTAGAGCTTACATTTAAAATTAAGTTTTGACATTTTAAAATTGCCTGTGGCTAGTCTAGGGCCATCAAATGTTGAGAGGCAGCTTTTTCACACTACAACATAGATATGTCAGATTTGTTTTTCTTTCATCTGTAGAGATAAATAGAACCACATTTTCCAGGCATTACATTTGCCGCAAACAAAAGCTTCAATGTCACCATTATGTAAGAATCTAGACAGGGAGAAAAAGAATTAATCGAGGAATTGGAGGCTTTCTATTCAAACTTCGAGTTTTTCTGTGATGTAAGCAAGTACCAAATGCAAGAAAATTAGGTTTGCAAAGACATTATCATTTAAAATCTTTGACAGTGTAAAAATGGTGGGTAATATCTGAGAATTATCGGCCGTTCAGTGTTAAAGTAGAATATATTTTCAGTATGTACAGTACTTTAGTGAGTCAGAGGATCAAGGTTTTATGTTAGATATGGAAGAGGTATCTGCATTGGTTTTTTGAGGCGCTTTCACTTCACCAAATATACTTCATGCTAGAGTTGCTGAAAAAAATGTGCTTTAATTTAGAGTAGTAACAGATGTGTACCTTGCAACTGTCATTCTATTGTTTGAAATTTCTTTGGTCTTGCAAATACAGTGTAATGATAAATTAGGAGATGAACCAGAGGATAGGCTGGGTGTCCACTAGTACAATAGAAGTGCTGACTTAGATCTGACAGCAACATATTCCCTCTGAAGGCACAAGAAGATGACATGACCAGAGCAATGCAATGGAATGCTCTGATTATGCCTCATTGATGTGTCAATATCGGTACAATAGGGGTAGACCTCTGACACAATATGATGTGAGCAAGCACTGAATGCCCTCCAGCCACTGTATTTTGACTCCTGCTAACATTGACATGGGAATGCCTTTCTACTTACCACCCAACTGGTTGGAAGGACGGATTAATTTCAAGTCCTACTCCATCCACTGAAACTCAATTAGTAAATGGCACCACCAGCATGTTTTTGCATATAAATAAGGGTGGCAGATTCATGAGTACTATTTAAACATAACTTGAATATAAAGATGGATTGCTCCCTTAGAAAAGACACGGGGAGAGACTTTAGGGACTGCAAAGGATTTTTTATTTCAAGGACAATTGTTTTGCTTTCACAAGTTGGATTTCAGTAACACTCAATGGACCTTGTTAAGTCCATCCTTATTTGAGGGATCATATGTTAATGTGTTCAGCTGCATTTTGCAAAATATCTCTTTCAATAGTGCCAGAAGTGGCCATAGCTAGTGAGTCTGCAAGGAGCCAAAGCTGTCACAAACTCCATTCCCAAGAATGCACTGCAGGAACTCGGAAAAGAAATGGGAAAATAAACAACAGTTAGAGGGAGTGACAATTGGAAGTAGAAACGGAGTGACCATTGGAAAGAGATCAGAAGTGCAGAGGGAACACAGGAGAGACAGATGGAGGGAGCACAGGAGTGACAGAGGAAAAACAGGAGAGACAGTTGGAGGGAGTACAAGAGTGACAGATGGAGGGATGACTGGAGTGACACTTGGAGGGAAGACATGAGCGACAGTTGGAGGGAGGACAGGATAGTCAGTTGGACAAGTGAAGCAAAGCGACCGCAAGTGTAGAGAAACCTACTGAAAGTACTGATAGAACCACAGTTGATGAGAGCTATTAGCAGCTGCTAAGAAACACTTAGGGGGACATTTACTAAGCAGTGATAAGAGTGGAGTAGTGAGTCAGTGGAGAAGATGCCCCATCAACCAATTAGCAGCTCTGTATAATTTTATAGTATGCAAAATATAGATGTTACTTCAGTGCTGATTGGTTGCCACTGGCTCACTTCTTGTAATATGTTAGAGTCACAACAGATAAGCTGCTGAAATATAGTCTGCCTGGGACTTGAAGTTCCACACCATTAAAGTGTTTCTGCACGACCCTGTACTAATCTTCCAGAGAGGAAGTTATGTCCTAAGACACTTCCTGAGATTTTGGTGAGAGAAAACCATTTTATTTATATACACCAGAACCTGCTCTCTTGTGATAGACATTGCTGCATAAAGTATTACAGTACATACATTATAACGGCGTTGCAACCCCATGTCTTTGGGCCCCAAATGTGTACACAAAGGCCCCTAAGTTACCCGAGTTGTATAAGAAAGCATTACTTATGTGAATGTGAGATTGACTTATTGAAAACTGTATTATTATTATTATTATTATTATTATTATTATTATTTGTGAATGTGTTGCTAATTAATCATTAAATTAGAATGAACAGTTTAAGCCTCTATTTGAGGTTATTAGAAATGAGTCTAAAAAAATGTTGCATACATTTTGTCTCTCATTGTTTGCGGTTGATTGGGGAACCCTTGCTTCTCTGCTGTGGTGTGGTCTGAGTTGAGAGTTTCCACCAAAAGAAGTGAGAATATTGATCCACTACAGCGTTAACTCAAACTTACACCTGCACTACAACATCTGTATCCTCACTTTCAGGGGTTATTATGCTATTACTCAGTGGACCTTGTTAGGTCCACCCTATTGGGAGGCAATATTTGACAATTTAGAACACAAACCACCTAATGACCTTCACGTTTACCTTAAATTAGGTCATTGCTAGATAAAACAGTTTGCCACAAAAAATTCTGAACTAAATTTCTCCATGTTAAAGTACAACTTTTTTTTTACAAAGCTGTTTTTATTTTTCATTCAACTTATGTTTTGCTCTTTCTTTGTCATTTTTATAATCACATGTGATTCATCTAGCCTGACGTTTTTAATCATTTTATTTTTAATGCAGTTTTAGAATCTCATAAATCTTGACTTTTTCAAACTATTTTGTTTTCTCTGTATCCTTAACAAACAACATGAAACAATTTATATTGGAACATGATCTATAATATAGACATTCAATCACTCTGTGCCAGGAGGATCCTGGTAAGAATATTGAGATTACTTTAATGTGGTGCTTGCAGGAGGACTTCATAGCAATTGTCGCTGAGAACAAAATAATAAGCTAAAACTTTCTGCTGGGTTTCCATCTCATATAACTGTCATGTCCCCAACTGCAACGGTTTGCTTTTCAAACTATTTAATCAATATTGTTTTGACAATATTATTTTCATAAGAATGACATAAAGTATGAAAAAAGTGGAGCACAATTTATTGTTTTTAGAGTGGATAAGACAAACTGGATTATACTTGGAAAATCTTCAAAAACCCCTCAGGAGCAGATGGAAAGACCTATAGGTGGCATCCATGTTCAAGTTGAAGAGGGAAACTAAAATATAGTAATTGGGGTACTGATCCCCTGTTGTTGAAAGCTTAAAATTATTACATTTTACAGGGGGTGGAAGGGGAGTCTCACAATTATGTGATTCAAAGTGATTAACATCATCAAATAGTCAAAGATCTGACTTTACTCAGGAAATGCAGAGCATGCAGGAGACTGGAACATTCTCTCGGGACTCCAGGTTAGACCTAACAAAATCAAGGACACTTCAAGACATTCCGGAAGAGTTAGTAAGTATGACTAGTATGAATGAACTTTGTTACACATAGAGGTGTGTTTGGCATCACTATCTTCCCTTAACAGGAGCCTCATAACCCTACTCTGCTGTTCAGGGATCCTGCTTGTTCTCAGTCTCTTGCTTCCTGCTGCCTTCGCATATCATGTCACTGGCACTGTCACATACAGCCCTGTCCTCACTGATCCACCACATATCCTGATATACTCTGTGTTGCAAGGGGGTCCTGTTCATTCACTATATAATTCACATTACATCACAGCCCTAGCAGTCATTTAGGGGAGGAATTCCTGGAGAGAGGAGGCCTCTTATCACATTGGCTGCCTTACCCTACTGCAAAGGAGGAGGAAGAGAAGGAGGAGAAGAAGAGAGTGGTTCCCAGATAGGAGGAGAGAGAGGAGTTTAGCTGTCTCCTTGTACCGAGGTGCTGATTGGACTGATTGGTGGGTGGGGATAACTGGTGGTAATGTAAAGAGAGCACCACACCAGATCAGGGCTTCAGGAGGAAATATAATGGAAAGCAAATCTTTTTGAAGAAACATCAACCCTCTCTACAACTTTCCAGGCATCTTACCTACAGATTAACTGACTTTACAAGAGCAGGGAGAACATAATGCAGCACAATATTAATACACGCACATACAGACTATATCTAAGAGGGTAATAAGGGTGTGGGATACCTGGATTTGCCTGGATTTGCAACAACCTAATCCATGGACAGTAATATCCTGCACATTCTATATATAGAAAATATGGAATATATAGAGTTTAAATCTGAGCATTCTTCTTTCTAGTAGAGTACCCTATTAGGGAAATCCAAATACTATATTGCTTTCATATAGCTCAAATATTATTCTGGTACAGTTAATTTGTGTGACCAGTAAAAGTACCTATGAATGTTGTACAATTTATATGGACACTTACTTTTATTAGCCACAGGTAACCTTTTTAATGAAAGCTATATAATTATGTTTTCTGCAGTTGTTTGTTGTAGTGTTTATCTATTACATAAGTCACCATCCCAGGATGTTCATTCCAGAAGTAGTAACAAATCCTGGAGATGAGAAGAACGGCACAGGAGTAGTTGATCAGGAAGCGGCCAGGAGACAGGAGGGAATGACAATGGAGATGTAGTTAGGGGAAGAGTAGGTGAGTGACGGACTTGCTCTGAGTGGGACAATGAGCCAGTAAAGTGACTGCCAGAGGGGGCTGCAGAGGTGGAACGAAAGAGAGGAAAATAAAACGTAACTGTTTGGTTGAACTTATAGTATAACTAGCTGTTCTACCTGTTCTTAGCACAGGAAATTATGATTTTCACAGTTGTATATATAAATGAGTGTTAAAAATGTTGTAAATCTATAGAGATGTATATTTGATACTGCTTAATGTAAGTAATCCATGGTTCTTGGCGTTACCTGAGGAGCACCTGTAGCAGATACGGTAAAAAGTGACAAGACCATTTTTGCAGTTTATTAAATTCTACACACTGGAGGTGCAATCCAAATTTTGATCCAATTGTCCAGTTGGGCGTTATCATTCATGCAACGCAAGCCAGGCATCGGTAATGACATCATTATGTCAACCCCCTTTTCATACCCTTAGGGGAGGTTTATTAAAATTCTAATTACATAGTTTTCCTATTTCACACCTGAATTTCAGCTTCCTAACATATTGGAAAGTAACAGAATTAGTGATGAGTGAGTGAGTGAGTGAGTGAGTGAGTGAGTGAGTGAGTGATAGATAGATAGATAGATAGATAGATAGATAGATAGATAGATAGATAGATAGATAGATAATTAAAATACACACAGAGGACATATTGGAAGAGCCTATAAATGTGGTCTCCTGTACTTCCACATTTATTGGACTGTGAAATTAAGAATTTTACTATTGTCATAGGCATCTGTTAACTTTTATCTAATACAGTACTTTGGTCACTTGGTGTGACCATCCTATAATTCCCAGATCTTCGATTCATTATTTATTTTATTTTTCATACTTGTTAATCTAAATTGACAACGGAGACACAAAGATTTGTCTAAGGAACCTTTCATTTCTAAGAACCGTACAGATCAGATCATCAGTAGGGAACAAAAGAAAAGTGTCACCTTCAGCATAGGAAGGGTTCTTTACTGTAAGAGCATTTAAGCTTTGATTGCCTTACCACATGAGATTAGTCGAGGGTTACTCTGGCAAATTGATAAAAAATTAATAGATAGCTTTCCTACAAGAAATGGCATCTGTAGCTCTAATTACTACAGGGCATGAATTTGATCAAGAAAATGTAACTAATTTACTGTACATTTTTAGAATAAGCAAAGAAACCTCTGAAAGTCTGAACTGGTAACTGTTGCACATGGGGACTTTCTTCTTAATGATCAACGCAATTAGATTTTATGAAAAAGTTAAACATGATGGAACTTTTTGTTTTGCTTTCTTCTATCAAACTTATTACATACTGTAACTATGGGATTTAGGAGTCTATTTACTAAGCCTTGGATGGAGATAAAGTCGCTGGAGATAAAGTACCAGCCAATCGTCTCCTGTCATTTTTCAAACACAGCCTGTGGCATAGCAGTTAGGAGCCGATTTGCTGGTACTTTATCTCCAGGAACTTTATCTCCATCCAAGGCTTAGTAAATATATCCTTAATTCAGAGGCTGACGCAGATTCCATCACTACTGCAATCCTATACGTAGTGGATCTGTGAAAATGTACTAATGCTGTGGGTACTTCTTCAGAGACATCCACTAGTGTCATCTCTGATCTGCCACTTGCATACAAAGATGCACCATCGGTCACACATCGGATGCACCATCGGACCTTTAAGCGACACTATGGTTGGTCAAAATGTCCATGGCAAGTAAGCCACCAGAGCCTTTACAACTGCTTACGAGTACACAGTCATAGGCTCAGACACGCCTAGGGAGGCCAATCCCGGCCAGTTTTTTCAATCCCGGGATTCGGTATTGAAAAACTCTCAATCCCGGGATTCCCGGGATTGCAGTAGGGCTCGGTGAAGAAGGGTGTAGGGAGCAGCGCTGGAGGGTAGGTAGCGGTGCGGGAGGGTGTAGGTAGCGGCGGGGAAGGGAGGGAGGGTGTAGGTAGCAGTGCAGGAGGGTGTAGGTAGCTGGGCGGGAGGGTGTAGGTAGCGGTACGGGAGGGTGTAGGTAGCTGGGCGGTAGGATGTACAGTAGGTAGCGGGGAGGGTTGGTAGCGGTGCGGGAGGGAGGCTGGGTGTAAGTAATACCACTTACTATTAGGTGGGCGCCAGCCATGGACACACTGAACGCGGCGGCATTTCAAATGAAGCGCCGGCCGCCAGCCAACCAGAGCTGGCGGACCAGCAGCCAATCAGGGAAGTGGCCGCAGCAGTCGCTCCTGATTGGCGGCGGCAGCTTCCTTGATTGGCTGCCGGTCCGCCAGCTCTGATTGGCTGGCGGCCGGCGCCACATTTGAAGTGCCGCCGCGTTCAGCATTCGTCTATGGCTGCCGCCCGCCTAATTGTAAGTAGTATTACTTACACACACTCCCTCCGGCACATGCGCAGTGTAATCCCGTGAATCCCGGGATTGGATGCTCCAATCCCGGGATTCAAATCCCGGCATTTTGGGGCCCAAATCCCAGGATCCCGCCGATCCCGATCCCGGGATTGGCCTCCCTAGACACGCCCCTAGAATGGATACAACACACCTGCGTTTGACAAGGCACCCTCGTTACCTCCCGCAAATGCTCAATACCTGTCACTCACTTTGCCAATAAATCCTCACCATGTCCACCATTGCTAAACAATCACCACGCATACACAGGACAAAATAATAAACGCTCAACTGCGCTAACAATGGTATTGCCTCCAACTATGAGTCAGGCCCTATGGAACATACAGATAACAACACAAAAAGTGAATGTGATGGATGGGCATAAAAAATCAGACTACTGTATGTTTTCTGTTTTTATTTTTTTATTTTACTACGAGTAAAGAAGAAATGAACGTAACATTCTAGCTGATACAGTGATTTAGTGAAATTGGCCATCTCAAACCCAAGCCAACCATACAAAGCAAAGATCATTCCCATCAATTGTCTTGATGCATACTAAATAGCCCTATAAGCAGGGCCGTATTACCCCATGGCCGTGCCCCTAGGCTTTCAGGTATATCGGGGCTCTTCCAGCACATCGATCTTTCACCACACTACAGCTAACAGTTGGGGAGAGTTTATGCCGTCATTTACAATTTCAGTATTTACATACAGTACGGGCACTGATACCCAGTTGAAATAAAGTCTGTTGACCTATTTTCTCATAGCGCAATCGATTTTCCCTTTCTTTTCTCTTTTGAAATAGTGCTGGTGTGATATTGGTCCGCTGTCTATCCCCCAACCCCCCCCCCCCCCATTGTCTTAAAACAAACCTCAGCTAACTATGAGTGTGACTCGCTACAGCACAAAGAACAATGGGCCTTTAACCATTGGAGATCCAGGGCACAGGGGACAGGGCCTCAGCAAAAAAAGTGATGGCCCCTAGTCCCTGTGGGACCCCCAGGCTTTAGCCTAGTCAGCATTATGGATAATATGACCCTGCCTATAAGGTTGGATAAGGATGTTTACAGATTGCCAGTCAAAACGGAGTTCCAGTACTAAGTACTGTATTCCCAGGCAGTCATCAAACACAACTTGATCGGGAAAATATCCCATTACAAGTTACAATAACAGAATTGCTAAAATCAAAACATTTATGTGTGTCTCTTTTATGGGCTGGTGTAATTTAATTAAAAGAATTGGTTCTCAAGATTTCTATAGTCAATGCAAATGTAGCTGGTTATGTTAACTAAAGAAGATCTTAAAAATCTTAATAGTGCTTTTTAAAAGTTTATTTCTTCCTGTAAACGATCTAGAATATCTTTGCAATGCCTACAGCAAGCATCTTTAGGAATATAACTTACAGTACCTGAACATTATAGATGCCCAGATGACTGGATTAACAAAACAAACATCTCTGCAACACACAGTTCTCTTTAGAACAAGCAATTAGCCCTAATATTTACCTTGAGACTTTATTACATCTTAATCCCGATAGCCTTAAGAATGTAAGCAATCCCGAGCAGGGCCGTCTTCCCTCATGTGCTTTATTACTTCCCTCACTTATGCCATCATCTCTGCCCTACTGCCGGAGACATTTTAAGAGAGGAGAGGGCAAGCGTTCAGCCTCCGTCACAGGCCCCTCATCTCTGGCAGGGAGTAGACTCTGATATTATGCCAGATTCTACTGCATATGCACAGGTCTCAGGGAACATGGTGCCCGCGCCTCCAGTGCACATGCGCAATTCACTCAGAAATGGCTGTAGTGTGGTTGTGCGGTGTGGGCCTCCCTGGACCCAGGGACTCATTACCTTGCACCCATATAGAAATGTCTATGCCTACTGCCTATAACAGCACGGAACACTTGGGTTCCGATGCCCAGCTGCTTATTTGGGTACTATGGCTGCTGCTGTAGCCGTGTTTATGGGTGGTCTTCAGTATACCGCCCGCCGGGATTTCGGTGACCAGCATACCGGTGCCGGGCTCCCGACCACTGGCATGACGACACATATTCTCCCTCTTGGGGGTCCACCACCCCCCTGGAGGGAGAATAAATAGTGTAGCATGCGTAGCGCACCACCGTGCCCGCAGCGTGGCGAGCGCAGCATGCCCGCAAGGGGCTCATTAGCGCTCGCCCAACTGTCGGTATTCCGGCAGTCGGGATCCCAGCGCCGGTATGCTGGGCCCCGGATCCCGGCCGCCGGCCACTCATACTACACCCGTGTTTACAAACCATGTCCATTTTCTGCAGTGTTATGTACTGCAAATCACTGTTTTCTTGTTCTGCTCACTTGTTTATGTACTTAGGGGGTCATTCCGAGTTGTTCGCTCACTAGCTGTTTTTAGCAGCCGTGCAAACGCTAAGCTGCCGCCCTCTGGGAGTGTATTTTAGCTTAGCAGAAGTGCGACCGAAAGGATCACAGAGCGGCTACAAAAAAATATTGTGCAGTTTCTGAGTAGCCCCAGACCTACTCAGCACTTGCGATCACTTCAGACCATTCAGTTCCGGATTTGACATCACAAACCCGCCCTGCGTTCGCCCAGCCACGCCTGCATTTTACCTGGCACGCCTGCGTATTTTCAAACACTCCCTGAAAATGGTCAGTTGACACCCAGAAACGCCCACTTCATGTCAATCACTCTGCGGCAGGCAGTGCGACTGAAATGCATCGCTAGACCTTGTGTAAAACTACATCGGCCGTTGTGAAAGTACATCGCGCGTGCGCATTTGCAGCATCGCTGCGTAGCGAACATTTTCAGCTAGCGATCAACTCGGAATGACCCCCTTAGTCACTGCAGAAACTTTGTGGCGCCATACAAAGGATAATAATAAAGGAATAATAGTCTTCAAGAGGAAATAAACAGAAATCCTTAATATATACCAACTGTAGAGCTTGGATGCATCTTAAGGTGTACACAGTGAGATAAATATAAAAGATTTTGACTATATAGTCAAAATCTTAAGGAAAGTTAGTGCACATCTCAAGGTGTTAGGCAGCTTGCGATACCGATTAAATCCCGATGCGCACTCCCGTGGGGTCAGTATCATAAGGCTAGATAGACTGTGCATGCAATCTTGACTATCTAGTGTACTATCTAGTACAAAATATAGTCAAAATTGTCACTTAGTCAAAATTGTACTTAGATAAAATCGAAAGTACAGATAGTCAAATCTGTGCTTCTGGGCTCTGGGGTAGTTCAAGGGAAATCACATAGTCAAAATCGGGCATACAGTAGCAAGGATCTCACCGTGTGTACACACCTTTACTGTAGATCTAAATTAAAGCTTTGATATTAGTTCCCTTTATTTTTACCAATAATATCTAATCCAAATTCTAGGGCAGTAAATACTCGTTACTTCGTTCTTCACCTTTTATATCAGTTTATTCTCTTACAGTAAGCTTGAATAAATTGCACAATAACACCTTAGTATTTTCTAATCAAACTTTTCCTTATCCATATTTTTATGTTTACAAGTGACCATTTCTATTACAAAAACTTTACAAAGTTGGATCAGGTATGCAGTTCGTCGGCATAGGTGTGCGAAGGGGGGGGTGCCTGGTGCGCACAGGCACCCCCTAATGTCTGGCCCCCCGATCTCACATGCCTGATGCAGCGATCGCCGAGCAGGCTGATTACTGTCCCCTCTGCGCTGCACCCTGTCAGGACTGCATTACTGGCCGGACGCCTGGGTTAATCAAGGGTGCCACTGCCACCGGCTTTCAAACTCCCGGCTCCACTTCCATGTACAAAAACAGCGTGATTCAATGTGATTACATCATGCTGCTTGCATGCCCACCCTCCACATGCCCACCTCTCTCCTTCTATGCTATGCCAACGCCAGCCACTGATGAGGATCAGCATGCAGTCAGAGTTCCTCTTAGGAAGACAAATTCAATACTGGCAGGCGGTCGGCAGCAGCATTGACACATCACTCGTTTTTCCAGCAGCAGCAGTACTAGTCTGCGACTGTCAGTGTCAGTGAGTGACTGACTTATAAGTAAGCTGCTGCAGCTTGCAGGGGAAAGAGAGGGGGAGCCAGACCAGGCTGAGGAGGAGCAGTGTAATTGCAGTGAGTGCCATCAGGGGTGTTTGTTTGGTGCACACCACAACATCTGACAATGTATCTGCTTTATTAGGATTGGTACAAGGGTGGAGATTTTATATTGCGTTGACCGTCAATAGATGGTGCTAGACACGCCCAAAAGGTGGTGCTTAGACACACCCCTCCGACGGTGCACCCCCTAATAAAATGTGCTGCGCACGCCTATGTTCGTCGGTATGGCTCAAGATAGTAGACAATCTCCATTGGATGATGTGTTGCAAAGTCTAACCCTAGGAGCAGCACCTTCAGCTGCTTCGATATTTTCACGTAATATACCCTGACCGCAATGGCCAAATGGTTGGATCTATTTCAAGTTTTGATTTTAAAGCGTATTCTTGATGCGCATGTTAAAATGAATACATTAACATCAATTTCTTATAAGTTAATGAACTTTAAAATATTACATAGTACATATTTCATGTTTAATTTCGGATGTATGGGGATATTTAATAAACATAATTATCTAAAAATTCAGGAAAATGTGATATTTATGTTTTCCGGAGAGAGATAAATACATCTTTTCTCCAGTGGCATTACAGCACAGTCCAAAGTCCAAATAGGGGAGCCACACCAACTGCCAGAAAGTCCTAGACAGGAATATCTGGCAGTGTGTGGGGTGGCAGTTGGTGTGGCTCCCCTATTTGTATTATGGATGGCGCTGCAACTGCCACTGGAGAAGAGATATATTAATCTCTCTCCAGAAAACATAAATATCATATTTTCCTGATTTTATTTAAATAAATATGTTTATTAAATACCACCCATAAGATTGTATGCAGCCAAGGGAAACTATATATTGAACTGCCAATATATCGCTGGCCCACTGGCCAGTGTGTGCCGACTATATGTCTGTGAACGCCGTCATTTACAGACATATCGCGTCAGCCCTGCAGCACAACCGATGGTCAATATATATAATGATATATTGGTGCATCGTGCTGTGTGCTAACCGCATGTACACTTGCTGCAGACCATACTTGCCTACTCTCCCGGAATGGCCGGGAGGCTCCCGAAAATCGGGTGACCCTCCCGGCCCCACGGAAGAGCAGGCAAGTCTCCCGGAACCAGGTGTCACCCTGCCCGTCCGCCCACTTACTGTGTAAAGTGGGCGGTCCGGGCAGTTGATGACGCGATTCTTGCTGAATCGCGTCATCATAGCCACGCCCCCTGCAGTGTAATGTCGGGGATTGCGGCATTACAGAGCGGGGGGCGTGGCTTAAAGGACGTGACGTGGTAACTCCGTCCCTGATCCGCCCCCGTCCCGCCTCCGGTCCACCTCCTCCCCACGTCACAGCCTGCCCCTGCCCCCCTGCTGAGCCGACCTAGCTGCTCTCTCCCGCAGAGAGCAGCCAGAATGTCGGCAAGTATGCTGCAGACGCCGGCAGTGATTGACAGCACAACTGGGCAGGAGCATGTAAATGCCCGCCCAGGTTTCTGACGTCAGTCCCAATGGAATCGGGTAGTGTGTATGAACAACACACTGCCTGGTCTGTCTGTAGATATATCTGCAGATCAATTGATCTGCAGATATATCTACAAGTGTGTACCCAGCATTACAGATATATATAAAATACAATATACAGTATGTAACAAATCTAAGGACTATATGTTATGTACTGTATATTGGAAAAGATACTTTATCTATAGACAGTTCAGTATGTGTGTATCTTGCTTTTCATACTGAACAGTGCCACACAGTGGTAACAATCTAAAGACATGTCTGCATTCTAGAACCACATGTTATGATTTGGTTGTACTGCTTTGTTTTTTACTTTTTCCTTACATGTTTGCATACAACTTAAAGTAAACGCTCCACGATTTTTTATTTATTAGGTTTCTTTTCTTGACAATGTACTTACATCCCTTATTGAATTGATAAGATATCATTTACAAATTATTGCTATTAACATTCCTGCAACCTACTGTTGACAAGAATACATTTATCGATACCTTTCTTCCCTCATACTAAAATCCGCCTGACTAGCACAGGTTAAAGCCTTAATGAGTTCCAATGCCTCTGCAGAAATTAAAGAAGCAATTAAACAAACATGAAATGGCTAAAGCCCTGGACCAGATGGTTTTAGTCTGAAATATTATTCACTGTTTTCAGATGAACTTCTTCCCCTAATGACTAAGGCTTTTAACGACTTGCCTAAAAATTAGAGATGTGCACTTGAAATTTTTCGGGTTTTGTGTTTTGGTTTTGGGTTCGGTTCCGCGGCCGTGTTTTGGGTTCGACCGCGTTTTGGCAAAACCTCACCGAATTTTTTTTGTCGGATTCGGGTGTGTTTTGGATTCGGGTGTTTTTTTTAAAAAAACACTAAAAAACAGCTTAAATCATAGCATTTGGGGGTCATTTTGATCCCAAAGTATTATTAACCTCAAAAACCATAATTTACACTCATTTTCAGTCTATTCTGAATACCTCACACCTCACAATATTATTTTTAGTCCTAAAATTTGCACCTAGGTCGCTGGATGACTAAGCTAAGCAACCCTAGTGGCCGACACAAACACCGGGCCCATCTAGGAGTGGCACTGCAGTGTCACGCAGGATGTCCCTTCCAAAAAACCCTCCCCAAACAGCACATGACGCAAAGAAAAAAAGAGGCGCAATGAGGTAGCTGTGTGAGTAAGATAAGCGACCCTAGTGGCCGACACAAACACCGGGCCCATCTAGGAGTGGCACTGCAGTGTCACGCAGGATGTCCCTTCCAAAAAACCCTCCCCAAACAGCACATGACGCAAAGAAAAAAAGAGGCGCAATGAGGTAGCTGTGTGAGTAAGATAAGCGACCCTAGTGGCCGACACAAACACCGGGCCCATCTAGGAGTGGCACTGCAGTGTCACGCAGGATGTCCCTTCCAAAAAACCCTCCCCAAACAGCACATGACGCAAAGAAAAAAAGAGGCGCAATGAGGTAGCTGTGTGAGTAAGATAAGCGACCCTAGTGGCCGACACAAACACCGGGCCCATCTAGGAGTGGCACTGCAGTGTCACGAAGGATGGTCCTTCCAAAAAACCCTCCCCAAACAGCACATGACGCAAAGAAGAAAAGAGGCGCAATGAGGTAGCTGTGTGAGTAAGATAAGCGACCCTAGTGGCCGACACAAACACCGGGCCCATCTAGGAGTGGCACTGCAGTGTCACGCAGGATGTCCCTTCCAAAAAACCCTCCCCAAACAGCACATGACGCAAAGAAAAAAAGAGGCGCAATGAGGTAGCTGTGTGAGTAAGATAAGCGACCCTAGTGGCCGACACAAACACCGGGCCCATCTAGGAGTGGCACTGCAGTGTCACGCAGGATGTCCCTTCCAAAAAACCCTCCCCAAACAGCACATGACGCAAAGAAAAAAAGAGGCGCAATGAGGTAGCTGTGTGAGTAAGATAAGCGACCCTAGTGGCCGACACAAACACCGGGCCCATCTAGGAGTGGCACTGCAGTGTCACGCAGGATGTCCCTTCCAAAAAACCCTCCCCAAACAGCACATGACGCAAAGAAAAAAAGAGGCGCAATGAGGTAGCTGTGTGAGTAAGATAAGCGACCCTAGTGGCCGACACAAACACCGGGCCCATCTAGGAGTGGCACTGCAGTGTCACGCAGGATGTCCCTTCCAAAAAACCCTCCCCAAACAGCACATGACGCAAAGAAAAAAAGAGGCGCAATGAGGTAGCTGTGTGAGTAAGATAAGCGACCCTAGTGGCCGACACAAACACCGGGCCCATCTAGGAGTGGCACTGCAGTGTCACGCAGGATGTCCCTTCCAAAAAACCCTCCCCAAACAGCACATGACGCAAAGAAAAAAAGAGGCGCAATGAGGTAGCTGTGTGAGTAAGATAAGCGACCCTAGTGGCCGACACAAACACCGGGCCCATCTAGGAGTGGCACTGCAGTGTCACGCAGGATGTCCCTTCCCAAAAACCCTCCCCAAACAGCACATGACGCAAAGAAAAAAAGAGGCGCAATGAGGTAGCTGTGTGAGTAAGATAAGCGACCCTAGTGGCCGACACAAACACCGGGCCCATCTAGGAGTGGCACTGCAGTGTCACGCAGGATGGCCCTTCCAAAAAACCCTCCCCAAACAGCACATGACGCAAAGAAAAAAGAGGCGCAATGAGGTAGCTGTGTGAGTAAGATAAGCGACCCTAGTGGCCGACACAAACACCGGGCCCATCTAGGAGTGGCACTGCAGTGTCACGCAGGATGTCCCTTCCAAAAAACCCTCCCCAAACAGCACATGACGCAAAGAAAAAAAGAGGCGCAATGAGGTAGCTGTGTGAGTAAGATAAGCGACCCTAGTGGCCGACACAAACACCGGGCCCATCTAGGAGTGGCACTGCAGTGTCACGCAGGATGTCCCTTCCAAAAAACCCTCCCCAAACAGCACATGACGCAAAGAAAAAAAGAGGCGCAATGAGGTAGCTGTGTGAGTAAGATAAGCGACCCTAGTGGCCGACACAAACACCGGGCCCATCTAGGAGTGGCACTGCAGTGTCACGCAGGATGGCCCTTCCAAAAAACATTCCACAAACAGCACATGACGCAAAGAAAAATTAAAGAAAAAAGAGGTGCAAGATGGAATTGTCCTTGGGCCCTCCCTCCCACCCTTATGTTGTATAAACAGGACATGCACACTTTAACCAACCCATCATTTCAGTGACAGGGTCTGCCACACGACTGTGACTGAAATGACGGGTTGGTTTGGACCCCCACCAAAAAAGAAGCAATTAATCTCTCCTTGCACAAACTGGCTCTACAGAGGCAAGATGTCCACCTCATCATCATCCTCCGATATATCACCGTGTACATCCCCCTCCTCACAGATTATCAATTCGTCCCCACTGGAAACCACCATCTCAGCTCCCTGTGTACTTTGTGGAGGCAATTGCTGCTGGTCAATGTCTCCACGGAGGAATTGATTATAATTCATTTTAATGAACATCATCTTCTCCACATTTTCTGGATGTAACCTCGTACGCCGATTGCTGACAAGGTGAGCGGCGGCACTAAACACTCTTTCGGAGTACACACTTGTGGGAGGGCAACTTAGGTAGAATAAAGCCAGTTTGTGCAAGGGCCTCCAAATTGCCTCTTTTTCCTGCCAGTATAAGTACGGACTGTGTGACGTGCCTACTTGGATGCGGTCACTCATATAATCCTCCACCATTCTTTCAATGTTGAGAGAATCATATGCAGTGACAGTAGACGACATGTCCGTAATCGTTGTCAGGTCCTTCAGTCCGGACCAGATGTCAGCATCAGCAGTCGCTCCAGACTGCCCTGCATCACCGCCAGCGGGTGGGCTCGGAATTCTGAGCCTTTTCCTCGCACCCCCAGTTGCGGGAGAATGTGAAGGAGGAGATGTTGACAGGTCGCGTTCCGCTTGACTTGACAATTTTCTCACCAGCAGGTCTTTCAACCCCAGCAGACTTGTGTCTGCCGGAAAGAGAGATCCAAGGTAGGCTTTAAATCTAGGATCGAGCACGGTGGCCAAAATGTAGTGCTCTGATTTCAACAGATTGACCACCCGTGAATCCTTGTTAAGCGAATGAAGGGCTCCATCCACAAGTCCCACATGCCTAGCGGAATCGCTCCGTGTTAGCTCCTCCTTCAATGTCTCCAGCTTCTTCTGCAAAAGCATGATGAGGGGAATGACCTGACTCAGGCTGGCAGTGTCTGAACTGACTTCACGTGTGGCAAGTTCAAAGGGCATCAGAACCTTGCACAACGTTGAAATCATTCTCCACTGCGCTTGAGACAGGTGCATTCCACCTCCTATATCGTGCTCAATTGTATAGGCTTGAATGGCCTTTTGCTGCTCCTCCAACCTCTGAAGCATATAGAGGGTTGAATTCCACCTCGTTACCACTTCTTGCTTCAGATGATGGCAGGGCAGGTTCAGTAGTTTTTGGTGGTGCTCCAGTCTTCTGTACGTGGTGCCTGTACGCCGAAAGTGTCCCGCAATTCTTCTGGCCACCGACAGCATCTCTTGCACGCCCCTGTCGTTTTTTAAATAATTCTGCACCACCAAATTCAAGGTATGTGCAAAACATGGGACGTGCTGGAATTTGCCCATATTTAATGCACACACAATATTGCTGGCGTTGTCCGATGCCACAAATCCACAGGAGAGTCCAATTGGGGTAAGCCATTCCGCGATGATCTTCCTCAGTTGCCGTAAGAGGTTTTCAGCTGTGTGCGTATTCTGGAAACCGGTGATACAAAGCGTAGCCTGCCTAGGAAAGAGTTGGCGTTTGCGAGATGCTGCTACTGGTGCCGCCGCTGCTGTTCTTGCGGCGGGAGTCCATACATCTACCCAGTGGGCTGTCACAGTCATATAGTCCTGACCCTGCCCTGCTCCACTTGTCCACATGTCTGTGGTTAAGTGGACATTGGGTACAGCTGCATTTTTTAGGACACTGGTGACTCTTTTTCTGAGGTCTGTGTACATTTTCAGTATCGCCTGCCTAGAGAAATGGAACCTAGATGGTATTTGGTACCGGGGACACAGTACCTCCAACAAGTCTCTAGTTGGCTCTGCAGTAATGATGGATACCGGAACCACGTTTCTCACCACCCAGGATGCCAAGGCCTCAGTTATCCGCTTTGCAGTAGGATGACTGCTGTGATATTTCATCTTCCTCGCAAAGGACTGTTGGACAGTCAGTTGCTTGGTGGAAGTAGTAAAAGTGGTCTTACGACTTCCCCTCTGGGATGACCATCGACTCCAAGCAGCAACAACAGCAGCGCCAGCAGCAGTAGGCGTTACACGCAAGGATGCATCGGAGGAATCCCAGGCAGGAGAGGAATCGTCAGAATTGCCAGTGACATGGCCTGCAGGACTATTGGCATTCCTGGGGAAGGAGGAAATTGACACTGAGGGAGTTGGTGGGGTGGTTTGCGTGAGCTTGGTTACAAGAGGAAGGTATTTACTGGTCAGTGGACTGCTTCCGCTGTCACCCAAAGTTTTTGAACTTGTCACTGACTTATTATGAATGCGCTGCAGGTGACGTATAAGGGAGGATGTTCCGAGGTGGTTAACGTCCTTAACCCTACTTATTACAGCTTGACAAAGGCAACACACGGCTTGACACCTGTTGTCCGCATTTCTGTTGAAATACTTCCACACCGAAGAGCTGATTTTTTTGGTATTTTCACCAGGCATGTCAGTGGCCATATTCCTCCCACGGACAACAGGTGTCTCCCCGGGTGCCTGACTTAAACAAACCACCTCACCATCAGAATCCTCCTGGTCAATTTCCTCCCCAGCGCCAGCAACACCCATATCCTCCTCATCCTGGTGTACTTCAACACTGACATCTTCAATCTGACTATCAGGAACTGGACTGCGGGTGCTCCTTCCAGCACTTGCAGGTGGCGTGCAAATGGTGGAAGGCGCATGCTCTTCACGTCCAGTGTTGGGAAGGTCAGGCATCGCAACCGACACAATTGGAGTCGGACTCTCCTTGTGGATTTGGGATTTCGAAGAACGCACAGTTCTTTGCGGTGCTACTGCTTTTGCCAGCTTGAGTCTTTTCATTTTTCTAGCGAGAGGCTGAGTGCTTCCATCCTCATGTGAAGCTGAACCACTAGCCATGAACATAGGCAGGGCCTCAGCCGTTCCTTGCCACTCCGTGTGGTAAATGGCATATTGGCAAGTTTACGCTTCTCCTCCGACAATTTTATTTTAGGTTTTGGAGTCCTTTTTTTACTGATATTTGGTGTTTTGGATTTGACATGCTCTGTAATATGACATTGGGCATCGGCCTTGGCAGACGACGTTGCTGGCATTTCATCGTCTCGGCCATGACTAGTGGCAGCAGCTTCAGCACGAGGTGGAAGTGGATCTTGATCTTTCCCTAATTTTGGAACCTCAACATTTTTGTTCTCCATATTTTAATAGGCACAACTAAAAGGCACCTCAGGTAAACAATGGAGATGGATGGATACTAGTATACTTATGGATGGACTGCCGAGTGCCGACACAGAGGTAGCTACAGCCGTGGACTACCGTACTGTGTCTGCTGCTAATATAGACTGGATGATAATGATATGAAATCAATATATATATGTATATATATATAATATCACTAGTACTGCAGCCGGACAGGTAGATAATATATTTATTAGGTAATGATGACTGATGACGGACCTGCTGGACACTGTCAGCTCAGCAGCACCGCAGACTGCTACAGTAAGCTACTATACTATAGTAGTATGTAAAAAGAAGAAGAAAAAAAAAACCACGGGTAGGTGGTATACAATTATGGATGGACTGCCGAGTGCCGACACAGAGGTAGCTACAGCCGTGGACTACCGTACTGTGTCTGCTGCTAATATAGACTGGATGATAATGATATGAAATCAATATATATATGTATGTATATATAATATCACTAGTACTGCAGCCGGACAGGTAGATAATATATTTATTAGGTAATGATGACTGATGACGGACCTGCTGGACACTGTCAGCTCAGCAGCACCGCAGACTGCTACAGTAAGCTACTATACTATAGTAGTATGTACAAAGAAGAAAGAAAAAAAAAAAACCACGGGTAGGTGGTATACAATTATGGATGGACTGCCGAGTGCCGACACAGAGGTAGCTACAGCCGTGGACTACCGTACTGTGTCTGCTGCTAATATAGACTGGATGATAATGAGATGAAATCAATATATATATGTATGTATATATAATATCACTAGTACTGCAGCCGGACAGGTAGATAATATATTTATTAGGTAATGATGACTGATGACGGACCTGCTGGACACTGTCAGCTCAGCAGCACCGCAGACTGCTACAGTAAGCTACTATACTATAGTAGTATGTACAAAGAAGAAAGAAAAAAAAAAACCACGGGTAGGTGGTATACAATTATGGATGGACTGCCGAGTGCCGACACAGAGGTAGCTACAGCCGTGGACTAACGTACTGTGTCTGCTGCTAATATAGACTGGATGATAATGATATGAAATCAATATATATATGTATGTATATATAATATCACTAGTACTGCAGCCGGACAGGTAGATAATATATTTATTAGGTAATGATGACTGATGACGGACCTGCTGGACACTGTCAGCTCAGCAGCACCGCAGACTGCTACAGTAAGCAACTATACTATAGTAGTATGTACAAAGAAGAAAGAAAAAAAAAACCACGGGTAGGTGGTATACAATTATGGATGGACTGCCGAGTGCCGACACAGAGGTAGCTACAGCCGTGGACTACCGTACTGTGTCTGCTGCTAATATAGACTGGATGATAATGATATGAAATCAATATATATATGTATGTATATATAATATCACTAGTACTGCAGCCGGACAGGTAGATAATATATTTATTAGGTAATGATGACTGATGACGGACCTGCTGGACACTGTCAGCTCAGCAGCACCGCAGACTGCTACAGTAAGCTACTATACTATAGTAGTATGTACAAAGAAGAAAGAAAAAAAAAACCACGGGTAGGTGGTATACAATTATGGATGGACTGCCGAGTGCCGACACAGAGGTAGCTACAGCCGTGGACTACCGTACTGTGTCTGCTGCTAATATAGACTGGATGATAATGAGATGAAATCAATATATATATGTATGTATATATAATATCACTAGTACTGCAGCCGGACAGGTAGATAATATATTTATTAGGTAATGATGACTGATGATGGACCTGCTGGACACTGTCAGCTCAGCAGCACCGCAGACTGCTACAGTAAGCTACTATACTATAGTAGTATGTACAAAGAAGAAAGAAAAAAAAAAAAACACGGGTAGTTGGTATACAATTATGGATGGACTGCCGAGTGCCGACACAGAGGTAGCTACAGCCGTGGACTAACGTACTGTGTCTGCTGCTAATATAGACTGGATGATAATGATATGAAATCAATATATATATGTATGTATATATAATATCACTAGTACTGCAGCCGGACAGGTAGATAATATATTTATTAGGTAATGATGACTGATGACGGACCTGCTGGACACTGTCAGCTCAGCAGCACCGCAGACTGCTACAGTAAGCAACTATACTATAGTAGTATGTACAAAGAAGAAAGAAAAAAAAAAACCACGGGTAGGTGGTATACAATTATGGATGGACTGCCGAGTGCCGACACAGAGGTAGCTACAGCCGTGGACTACCGTACTGTGTCTGCTGCTAATATAGACTGGATGATAATGATATGAAATCAATATATATATGTATGTATATATAATATCACTAGTACTGCAGCCGGACAGGTAGATAATATATTTATTAGGTAATGATGACTGATGACGGACCTGCTGGACACTGTCAGCTCAGCAGCACCGCAGACTGCTACAGTAAGCTACTATACTATAGTAGTATGTACAAAGAAGAAAGAAAAAAAAAACCACGGGTAGGTGGTATACAATTATGGATGGACTGCCGAGTGCCGACACAGAGGTAGCTACAGCCGTGGACTAACGTACTGTGTCTGCTGCTAATATAGAGCTAGACTGGATGATAAATTATTGATAATGAGATGAAATCAATATAATATCACTAGTACTGCAGCCGGACAGGTACTATATATATATTTATTATGTAATGACTGATGACGGACCTGCTGGACACTGTCAGGTCAGCAGCACCGCAGACTGCTACAGTAAGCTACTATAGTAGTATGTATAAAGAAGAATGAAAAAAAAAAAACCACGGGTAGGTGGTATACAATATTATATATATATATATATATATATATATTATATACAATTATATATATATATATTAAACTGGTGGTGATTGATTATTAAACTGGTGGTCAGGTCACTCACGTTGCAACTTGCAACTAGTACTCCGAGTCCTAAGCAGACAATCACAAAATATATTATTATACTGGTGGTCAGTGTGGTCACAACAATGGCAGTGTGGCACTGACTCTGGCAGCAAAAGTGTGCACTGTACGTTATATGTACTCCTGAGTCCTGCTTTCAGACTCTAACTGCTCCCCACTGTCAGTGTCTCCCCCACAAGTCAGATAATACAATACACTTACAGTCACACTATCTAATCTATATCACTTCAGCAAGTAGTATAGTAGTATAGTAGTACTCCTCCTAATAATGCTCCCCAAAATTACTACTACTGTGTCTCTCTCGTCTCTACTGTGTCTCTCTCTTCTCTAAACGGAGAGGACGCCAGCCACGTCCTCTCCCTATGACTCTCAATGCACGTGTGAAAATGGCGGCGACGCGCGGCTCCTTATATAGAATCCGAGTCTCGCGATAGAATCCGAGCCTCGCGAGAATCCGACAGCGGGATGATGACGTTCGGGCGCGCTCGGGTTAACCGAGCAAGGCGGGAAGATCCGAGTCGCTCGGACCCGTGAAAAAAAACATGAAGTTCGGGCGGGTTCGGATTCAGAGGAACCGAACCCGCTCATCTCTACTAAAAATATCTATAGACGTGAACATCTAGCAGAGATTCATGTGACTGCCGTACACAAACCCGAGGAAGCATTAGACGAGTGTCCACTGTCCTAGTTATTGTATTCTCCAATTTCTATGCGGAATATTGAATTTAAACTATATGTGAAGATATTTACTATTATAGTGTAACCCTTAACCCCTTTCCTTATACAGACCAATTAAATGGGTTTCACCTACTGCAGAGAGGTGCGACAAGAATGGTAAGTACTGTATTATGGAAACAAATCTAAAAAAAATCTATACATTTAATATTATTAGAAAATGATGTTTGGGCCAATCGGGATTTTATGCTCCGGGTCATGTAACATATAAACTTCTGACTCATGCTGTATATCTTGAACATGTTAAAGTGCTTTGTTGCCCAACAGCAAGAACTAAAATCAATAGCATACCAACAAACTTCCTCTGACCAATAATACCAGACAAGGCTGCCTGACGTCATCTTTGCTCTTTATTTTAGCTATGGAAACTTTCATTTTATAGTTTTTATTAAATCACATCTTTTCAGTTTATCCAGCCTAGACATACAGGTATGTGTATAAGGAAAAAACAAACACTTTAAAAGAAACATCACATAAGTACAAAGTAACAAGCAGAAGTGTTGGATGATAAGAAAACATAAATTAGAAGCATTACATTTATGAATCTGCTTTGTAAAAAAGGCATAGATGGAAAGAGAAAAAAATGGATTAAGGAAAGGAAAGAAAACGGAGAGCCGGTGACTTTAATGGACATAGGCAATGTCAGACTGGGGCATGTAGGGACCACCGGGGGAATGCAGGGGTAGGGGCCTATGTTAGGGGTGTGGCCAGTCTGCAGAGGGGGTGTGGCCTGCCACCTAATTGGTGTGACTAACCATTAGAGAGTGCAAGGATTGGGCCCCTTCATAAATATATACAGTAAATTCAGCTGCTGCACGCGTGATAATGTGCCAGATTAATTACAGCAATGCACTGTAGAAAATACACCATAGTACAGTATAAGGTAACATATGTATAATGTATAATTCAAGTGCACAGTCTGGAACCTGATCCTTAGAGCAGGAGGTGGGCCCCCAGGCAGGAGGGCCCACCGGTGGTTTCACCCGTACCCCTGTGGGCCAGTCCAATCCTGGACATAGGGTAGAGGTATACTACTGTATATGGAGTATCTGTTAGTATTTAATGGGGATCCAGCCTCAAAGTACTGTATAAGGTCCACAGAAGGGTATGCAGTTGATTTACCGACGGACACAATACCGATGGTCATAATCCCGGCAGCCATTGACTGACGTCAAAATACTGACATGGTGAAAATACCGACATTCATTATGCCGACATGTTCAATATGCCAACATAGTGAGAATACCAACATTTAAAATGCTGAAATGTCAAAATGCCGACATGTGTTTTTAACAAATTTTTGCCCAAAACCAGACTTGTTCATACTTTACAATCCCAGTGGACCTGGAGGGGGAATATAATAGTGTGCCGAGTGCAGTGAGCCATGCGAGGGGACGCAGTACACTTAGACGGTGTCCATGTCAACCTATGTCGACATTGACACAAAAAAACACAGAAAAAAACTTATATCAGTATTTTGAAATGTTGGTATTCTATGTCGGCATTTTGAACATGTGATAATGAATGTCAATATTTTGACCGTGTCTGTATTTTGACTGTAGGTCAATGGCTCTAGAGATTATGGGGGTCATTCCGAGTTGATTGCTAGCTGCATTTGTTCGCAGCACAGCGATCAGGCTAAAAAATGTCAGTTCTGCGCATGCGTATGCGGCGCAATGCGCACACGCGACGTACGGGTACAACAAACAATGTAGTTTCATACAGGGTCTAGCAAAGCATTTCAGTCGCAGTGGCTGCTGCAGAGTGATTGACATGAAGTGGGCGTTTCTGGGTGTCAACTGACCGTTTTCAGGGAGTGTTTGAAAAAATGCAGGCGTGCCAGGGAAAATGCAGGCATGGCTAGGCGAACGCAGGGCGTGTTTGTGATGTCAAATCCGGAACTGAATGGTCTGAAGTGATCGCAAGCGCTGAGTAGGTTTTGAGCTACTCTGAAACTGCACAAAATGTTTTTGCTGGCGCTCTGCGATACATTCGTTCGCACTTCTGATAAGCTAAAATACACTCCCAGTGGGAGGCAGCATAGCGTTTGCACGGCTGCTAAAAACTGCTAGCGAGCGATCAACTCGGAATGACCCCCAATGACCATCGGTATTGTGACCATCAGTAAATCATACTGAACCCCACAGAAGAATACATGTGCATATAAAGTTCTCAGGGCTGTTGTGAAGTGATGTGCTCCATATGATATACAGACCAGATGACATTGACGTTGGCTAAATAGGATGGGGAATCTGACAACTTGAACTTCAATTAGTGGCTATATGGCATTTTGTTGCATTTAACATACTGTACAGTATGTTTAATAAGTGAGAGGCAGTGCTTAAAGTGGGCCGGAACGGGGCGGAACTGCGTTCCGTCACTTCAAATTGAAGGCGGAACCAGTTCCGCCTCCGTCCGGCCACTAGCGTCTGATCAGTGCACTTGGAAGCTTGCAGCAGCCGCCAGCCAATCCTGGCTCATGGGCGGACCAGCTGCCAATAAAAAGAAAGTACGGCTTTTTTTTTTTAAACTGGGTGAGCCTGTGAGCCAATCATGGCTCGTGCACCGCCAGCCAATGAGAAGCTGCCTAGTGGCATCTTCTCATTGGCTGGCGGTCCGCCAGTCGTGATTGGTGCACAATCGGCGCCATAATCAGATTCAAAGAGCGGCCTCTTCTTTTGATCAGCAGCCGGTCCGCAGGAATGGCTGACGGCTGCTGACAACGTCAAACCTAAGTACAGCTGGGACCCACTGACGCACCCTGCTACTCCTCCGTCCCACTGATAGAGGTGTACTCCCTCCTCTCTCCCGCGTCTAGCAGTGTGCAGTCCCCGGATAGCCGCCTCCCTCCAGTGCAGTGTCTCCGGCTGTCCCCATCCCTATGATGCCGGTGGACAGCACATTTCACAGTTCAAGTTTGAGGCTTCTCTCACAAACAAGCAAATAAATAAACAATAATCATTGCACTGCGATGCAGGAGGACTGCCAGGCAGACCCATCGCAGTGCACCGATTATTGTTTATTTATTTGTGAGAGAAGCCTCAAGCTTGAACTGTGATCTGTGCTTCCGCGGCACAGCTCCGTGCAGCCCTTTCATTTTCCAAGCAGTGCAGGGGACACTCACTGCACTACTCATCGGCAGGAACTCCGGCTCCAGTCCACAGCTGCCAGTGCCTCCCATTATTACACAGGTCAGATGTGTGTGAGCTGCTGCTGTCCCTGGGGAAGGAGGGAGAGGGGGAGTGTGTGTGTACTATCTGCAGTCCCAGCATATGTGTGTGTGTGTAATTTGCAGTCCCATTGTGTATATGTGTGTGTGTGTGTGTGTGTGTGTGTGTGGGGGGGGGGGGGGGGGGGGGGCGGATGAGCATGTGTGTACTGTGTAATGTATTCTGCAGTTTAAGTGTCTGTGTGTGTGTGGGGGGGGGACAGTCTGCGGTCCCAGTGTGTGTTTGTAATTTGCAGTCATGGTGTGGTGGGGCAGACTGCAGTCCCAGTGTGTGTGCGGGGGCATTTTATTTATATATCACACACATGTAGAGATGTGCCCTGTAGGCACATCAGCGGTGCTGACTGTGGACAGCGCTGGGGCAGCTTGTCTGCCCCCAGCGCCTGTCAGTGCGTGGCGGCGGCGGGTGTCCGGTGCAGGGATTACCCTTTTCCCTGCACCAGACCAGAGGCTGCGGAGGGCTTTGAATGTTGGCGCCCTCTGGGAGCCAATTGCGGCTCCCGGAGCAGCGGCCAGTCAGAGAGGGACGCGGCGAGCCAATCGGCGCTCGCCGCGTCATAGGCCCCGCCCCCGGCGTCTGACATCAGACGCCGGGCGGGAGCCGAAGAGGTGCAGAAGCGCGCCGAAGAGCGGGAGAGAAGCGGCCGGGACTCGGAGGGAGAAGACCGCGCGGTTGAGCGGAGGAGACGCCGCGAGGAGAAGAAGAAGACGGCCGTGGAAAGAGGAGCTCCGGTGGCCGCTGAAGAGGCCAGAAGACGTCGGCCTGCAGGAAGGAGATGTCCAGCGGCGGCTGGACGCAGAAGAGCGGAGGCGGCGCCGCTGGCCAGGACGGGTCAGCGGCAGAAGAGGACGTTGGAGATCCCTGGAGCAGGTGAGGCCTCGGTGAGGCAACTTCCACCCCCTCCCCTTTTTCTCCCTCGACCACCAGGGACGGCCATTAGGCCCGGGGGCACAATTGGGGCACTAGGCCTGTTGCGCAGATAGGAGGCTGGGGGGGATCATCTCCATAGTCGGTGGTTTGGGCGTTAGGCCCAAGCCACCTCAACGGCGCCGTAGGCGGGCATTAGGCCCGAGGGGTGAAACAGGCACTAGGCCTGGGGGCCAAATAGGGGGCATTAGGCCCTAGTGTATTTTGGCCGATTAGGGATATGATAAGGTGAGCTTGGGCACAAGGCCCAGGTCACCCAACGGGCAACAAGTTAGGCGGGCGCTAGGCCCGTGGGCGAAATCAGGCCTCCGGCCTGTGTGCAGCTAGGGGGCACTAGGCCCAGTGTATAAGACCCCCAAGGTGAATAAAGGTGGCACTGGGCGCTAGGCCCAGGCCACCCTGAGGTATTTAGGTAGGCAGGCCTGGGGCCCACATAAGGGAAGGTACAGGAGGTGGGTAGGCTGTGCAGCGCCCACCCCCTTTCCAGCGGGAGGGATTTAAAGGGACAGCACCGTGTGATCTTGTTTCCGATATTGTGATGTATGTTGTTATCGTGCAGGGCAAAGTGTATGCGTTGTTTAAGTTGTGCATAGTTGTGTCGCACCACCCACACGAGTTAGTTTGAGGGCTCTGTTTATGTAGCTAGTGTAGCGGACGCACACTAGGGTAGTTCTTGGCCCTGCACGGCTGTTTCTCTTTGCCTCCTTACAGGGACCTGTAAGTGGAGAAGATCGGAGTGCAAGACTTGTGACGGTGAGTAGCATCCGTGTACGTTTGTCCCTTGTCTGTCCCCGAGCGCCGGAGTCGGGATTGCTCACGGACGTGAGAATCCTTTTCATCACACTACGTGCGAGAGCGCGAGTGTGTGAAAGCTGGGTGGCTGAGGCTTTGTGCCAGTGATGACCTTTCACCCAACCGGTGAAGGTCGCGGTCACCCCTGGGGTATCCCCTTTTCCAGTGGAAGAAGGGTCGATACCCCCTTTAAGGTAAACTATTCTCTCCCCAGCTCGGTCGTCGGACAACTCCGAGAGGGAATCGCCGTGTCCGGATCCGATTGAAGATTGCCAGGTCCGTTGAAGTCTCCGGTACCTGAAGGTGAGAGAGAGCGGCGCCTGGTGAGTACCGACTTTACACCTGCACGGCAGCAGGCACCACCACACCGCAGCCGCACCTCTCACACTTGGCATAGTCGGCAGGATCAGAGAGACCAGATCACGGACACGATGTGGAACGCCACCAAGAAGACCTCCCTGCTGATGGCTCCGGAACAGACTCACCCACGGACGCGTGCGGACCAGAGCGACTGGGTGACGGTGTCTGGGGCAGACCTCCTGAAGATGGTGCGGCGGTCGGTCCAGCGTGGAAAGGAAGAGCGCCGGGAGAAGGGGCGCAAGAAGGCCGCTGTGACGCCCTGCAAGAAATGTCGGCAAACAGGGCACTTTGTCGGCGAGTGTACTTGGCAAGAGACGTCCCCAAAGAAGGTGGTCCAGGAAGCGGACCGAAGACGTCAGAAGGGCCAAGCGAAGAAGGAGACCTGGTGTTTGCTCTGCGGAAACTACGGGCATGAGCACAACAGTTGTTCCTTGGACGAAGAGTTGAGCGAAGACGAGGTTGATCCCCGGTGTGAAAGCTGTGGAGATCCCCGACATCGGCTCCTGGAATGTCCATGGACGGAAGACAGGACGGACTATGAGGCCACGGTGAAGCAGATGACGGAGTCTCGTCAGCAACTTTGGGACCGGGTGGCTGCAGAGCCTGTGTGTGCGCTCTGCGAGGCGAGAGGACATGCGCTTCCCGATTGTCCGTGGAATGAAGACCGGATGATTGCGGATGGTCGCGCCCAGAGATGGGAGGAGGAAACCAGGGAAATGGAGCGGAAGACCCTGCTTGAAGTTAGTTCGCAGGTGCCCATTTCCTCTGAGCCGGAACCAATGGGTGAATATTCCCCAGTGAAGGAGGTGGACCAGGAACCCGTCTTGGAGAAGGTGGCAGTGGCCCTCCCTTGTTGGAAGTGTCGGCGACCAGGACATGCGGCCAGTGAGTGCCCCTGGGAAGATGCTGCGGACCTACTCTGTCCCAAGAAAGAGACCCCAGTAAGGCAGAATCCTTTCCCGCATAAGGCGGAGGTGGACGACTGGGAGGTGAAGAGACCACGCTGCGAAGAAAAGCGTGAAGACCCAGTGACTGAGACGTCCGGAATCTCCCCGCGATGGAACCGTCCACGACCAGGACGTGCAGAACAGATGTGTCCTGGGTACCTAGAGATGCCAGCGGAAGCGAAGGAGTACGCTGAGGAAGCAGAGGTGCCAGCGGAAGCGAAGAAGTACGCTGAGGAGGAAAATAGTCCCCTAGTCCAGGTATCAGTGGAGGAGGACTCGGACTACGGTGAGCTGTCCGCCGACGAATCCCTCCCAGAACAGATGGAGGACGACTCTGGCATCGGAAGCGCCGACGAGAGTGACTGGCAGGATCGGGTGGAGTCATGCTCCCAGTTGAATGCCCTCCGTGAAGAGGAGGAGTTAGTCCTGGAGCAAGAGTACCTGCCGGGAGTGCCGAAATGGATGGACGTACGGGGACAGGATCGTGATGCCGTGGGAGGACCCGTTCCAGAGGAAGACACAGGACCTTTGGAGATGCCCCACGAGGAAATTCGACATATGATGGCTGTTGCCCGGGAGGAAATGGATGCCCCGGAGGATTCCGCTGTTGGGTGGTGGTCGGTACCACGCCCTGAAGACAGGGACGATGTCCCAGACGATCTGGAAGGCCAAGAGTGGGGGACTGCTGTCCCCGTGGAGGAAGATTCCCCTTGGTGGCCCACGTTGAGCGACCGTGGGGAGATGCCACTTCCCCAGAGGATCCACCGATGGAGGTCAAGAGGAACGAAGAAGAGGAACCCGGAGCTGGAGGTGGAAGGATGTGGGGTCACAGCCTGTCCGGGCTGGACCCTTGAACACTACCTCGCCGGAGGGACCTCGGAATTCCCTGACCCGCGGACAATGGACGTCGTGGAGACCTTTGTAGGGACTACAAAGGAAAAAGGGGGGGGAAATGTAGAGATGTGCCCTGTAGGCACATCAGCGGTGCTGACTGTGGACAGCGCTGGGGCAGCTTGTCTGCCCCCAGCGCCTGTCAGTGCGTGGCGGCGGCAGGTGTCCGGTGCAGGGATTAACCTTTTCCCTGCACCGGACCAGAGGCTGCGGAGGGCTTTGAATGTTGGCGCCCTCCGGGAGCCAATCGCGGCTCCCGGAGCGGCGGCCAGTAAGAGAGGGACGCGGCGAGCCAATCGGCGCTCGCCGCGTCATAGGCCCCGCCCCCGGCATCTGACGTCAGAGGTGCAGAAGCGCACCGAAGAGTGGGAGAGAAGCGGCCGGGACTCGGAGGGAGAAGACCGCGAGGGTGAGCGGAGGAGACACCGCGAGGAGAAGAAGAAGACGGCCGTGGAAAGAGGAGCTCCGGTGGCCGCTGAAGAGGCCAGAAGACGTCGGCCTGCAGGAAGGAGATGTCCAGCGGCGGCTGGACGCAGAAGAGCGGAGGCGGCGCCGCTGGCCAGGACGGGTCAGCGGCAGAAGAGGACGTTGGAGATCCCTGGAGCAGGTGAGGCCTCGGTGAGGCAACTTCCACCCCCTCCCCTTTTCCTCCCTCGACCACCAGGGACGGGCATTAGGCCTGGGGGCACAATTCGGGCACTAGGCCTGTTGCGCAGATAGGAGGCTGGGGGGGGTCATCTCCATAGGCGGTGGTTTGGGCGTTAGGCCCAAGCCACCTCAACGGCGCCGTAGGCGGGCATTAGGCCCGAGGGGTGAATCAGGCACTAGGCCAGGGGGCCAAATAGGGGGCATTAGGCCCTAGTGTATTTTGGCGGATTAGGGATATGATAAGGTGAGCTTGGGCACAAGGCCCAGGTCACCCAACGGGCAACAAGTTAGGCGGGCGCTAGGCCCGTGTGCGAAATCAGGCCTCCGGCCTGTGTGCAGCTAGGGGGCGCTAGGCCCAGTGTATAAGACCCCCGAGGTGAATAAAGGTGGCACTGGGCGCTAGGCCCAGGCCACCCTGAGGTATTTAGGTAGGCAGGCCTGGGGCCCACATAAGGGAAGGTACAGGAGGTGGGTAGGCCGTGCGGCGCCCACCCCCTTTCCAGCGGGAGGGATTTAAAGGGACAGCACCGTGTGATCTTGTTTCCGATATTGTGATGTATGTTGTTACCGTGCAGGGCAAAGTGTATGCGTTGTTTAAGTTGTGCATAGTTGTGTCGCACCACCCACACGAGCTAGTTTGAGGGCTCTGTTTATGTAGCTAGTGTAGCGGACGCACACTAGGGTAGTTCTTGGCCCTGCACGGCTGTTTCTCTTTGCCTCCTTACAGGGACCTGTAAGTGGAGAATATCGGAGTGCAAGACTTGTGACGGTGAGTAGCATCCGTATACGTTTGTCCCTTGTCTGTCCCCGAGCGCCGGAGTCGGGATTGCTCACGGACGTGAGAATCCTTTTCATCACACTACGTGCGAGAGCGCGAGTGTGTGAAAGCTGGGTGGCTGAGGCTTTGTGCCAGTGATGACCTTTCACCCAACCGGTGAAGGTTGCGGTCACCCCTGGGGTATCCCCTTTTCCAGTGGAAGAAGGGTCGATACCCCCTTTAAGGTAAACTATTCTCTCCCCAGCTCGGTCGTCGGACAGCTCCGAGAGGGAATCGCCGTGTCCGGATCCGATTGAAGATTGCCAGGTCCGTTGAAGGTTCCGGTACCTGAAGGTGAGAGAGAGCGGCGCCTGGGGAGTACCGACTTTACACCTGCACGGCAGCAGGCACCACCACACCGCAGCCGCACCTCTCACACACACACGCCCCCCACCCTACCAAATCCTGTGTTTGCCCCTGCAGTGGACGATGAGGGTGCTGCTACAGGAGCTCGGAGTTGTTGCGCTGTTGTTCGGGATCTTTCTGTGAGTACCGGGGCTGAGACCCCCTCGCTGTGTATATATAGTGATACTGCTCTGTATGTATCCAGCTGGGGTCCCCTACCCCCATCTTGGCTGTGCATTGGGTTACATGCTTCCCAGGTTGCAGGTGTAGTTTTAGGCTGGCTCAGTTTTTTCATTAATATTAAAGTAACAGTGATGTAATTAGGTGTAATGGAGCTGATTTTTAATTGGGGGTACTATTGTGTGACCACGCCCCTTCTTAGTGAGGCCACACACCCTTATGCGGCGCGCGCCTACGGCGCGCAATATTAAAGTAACAGTGATGTAATTAGGTGTAATGGAGCTGATTTTTAATTGGGGGTACTATTGTGTGACCACGCCCCTTCTTAGTGAGGCCACACACCCTTATGCAGCGCGCGCCTACGGCGCGCAGGTGATAGTGGAGATGAGTTCCCCCACCTCTCCAGGACCACTTTAAGCCCTGGTGAGAGGGACATGAGATATGGGGTATGGGTCTGGAAAGCAAAGAATAAACAGTAGTACTAGGGAAATGAATTACAGTGACATCTTGCAGCAGATTATGAATTGTCTCCAAATTAGCTATAGAAACTTTTAGACGTAACCAACCAATTGAGCGGATGATGGATATGGATAGGAGGAGGTTGGATGCTGTTGGGTGGTCCAGTCTCTGGCGCCACCTGAAGCTCCCTTAAGCGGGTGGTTAAAATTTTCTTTCCTATTCATCTTGCTGCTGTCTGTCCTTCACTGTCCCATAGATTTTAATTCTGTTTTTTTCATTAAAATGGGTTACATGCAACTAAAAGCTCTATTCAGATTTTCTTTGCTTAATTGTTAGGGTTGTTGTTTTTTTGTCTAAAGTTATATTTGTTTCTACTTGGAAGTTCTGTTAGACTATATGATTGTATTCTGATATGGTTACACAAGCCATGTTGTTTGGCATTCAGTTAAAGGGCCATAATTTGTATTCATGGCCATTTTTATACTTTAATTATTGTATTTATTGTTTTATATAAAAAGCTGTTGCAATAATACTTAAATAAAGAATGGCCATTGGCTGGAAAAACAGAAACTGGTGCTTTTTGTCAATAATACATGGATTATCATTACACATTCTCCCCATCATCACAATCACCAACAAGATGATCTAGAGTACCACCTTCTGAGAAGCATATCTGCAGCTGTGTCCACTTCTAACTATATAGCAATTACAGTAAAAAGGCCTTTAAGGTCCTTGCATTTTCGATTATCACCCCCATATCCCTCTCCATTCTGCCTGGCAAGACCATTTGTAATACCAATTCCGTGAGCGGCTTTCTTGAGTAGATTTAATACTGTATGCTGCTTGGAATTTTATTTCCAACAACGTCTACAGCATTCCTTTTTAACATTAGACAAATCAGGTTCTAAAGATTATTCTCAGTCTGCTGTAACTCTAACAGTTTGGATTTATACAGTATATATAAACTAGTTCAGTTCTATTGCAAACAATAAAGCTCTGATATCGCTATTCATTAGGAAAAACCTGACAGTCACAATTACTGTCACTTTACTGCATTTTGGCAACACTCTTGCTGCTCTTTGCGAAGCATTTAACTCTTACGCTTTATAGCAACTGGTTTCTGATTTTCATTTGAGAACACAAGTATAAAATCATGTTCAACATAGGTGCATTAGACATGTATTTTTTAACTAGCATTTATAGGCGGTGCCGTCAGGATCCTGGCAGTCAGGTAGTCGGGATCTTGACAGAATACTGACAGTGGAATCCTGATGGATCCTCATGGTAAGTACTGGGGTTAGAGTTAGGCACAATTGGTAGGGTTAGGCTGTGGGGGAACGGCTAGGGTTAGGTTGGGTGAGGGGGCAATTAGGGTTAGGCTGCTGGAGAGGTGGGTTAGGGTAAGTCTGCAGGAGGGGTGGGTTAGGGTTAGAAAACATACCGGGATCTGTCGGCATCCTTACCACCAAAATTCCACTTTCGAGATCCCAACCGTCTGCATTTCGATTCTATCCCATTTGTACCGTACTTGCTTTCCAAATGCCATTAAATGCACTGAATGGAGCAAGAGGCTTTCCAACACACTGGGTACAGGATCCCGGCAGTCAAAATCCTGATGCCGGAATCCCGACCGCCAGAATGCCAACAGGGGGGCAAGCGCAATGAAGCCCCTTGCGGGCTCTCTGTGCATGCCACGCAGCGGTCTCGGTGGCTCGTTGCATTCGCCACAGGTTCTATTCCCCCTCCATGGTATTGTGGACACCCAGGAGAGGGAATAGCTGTTGCGCCGCTGCCAGCATTCTGGTGGTCAGGATTCCGGCATCGGGATTTCGACCGCTAGGATCCCGACTACATCCCCTTCCAACAACCTCAACGCAAAGCACCCAGATTCACGTAATATCGCAAGTGGGCACAATGAGATTAGAAATAATGAGTGCCATGGTCACATCCTCTCAAAAACACTAATGAATGCATGAATTTTAACGCCAATGGGTTTATGTCCTAAGAGGTTTTGATCACAAGGGAGCTAACCGTGGATATTCTCCAATATGGAGAGTTGGCTGCATGTATGTGGCTAAATCATCAATATGAATCCTCTGGTTCAAATAGCTGTCACAATATAGAGCACGCAGTTGCACCAGCCCTAAATACAGTATGTCGATGAGATCCTTCTGACACAACTCTATGTAGCCTGAAAGTCTGAATACATGCCCTCAAGACACCCACAGTCAAACTATTGTACGCACTAACACCACATTACCACCCGATTATGCAGCCACCAGTGGAGTTGCAACAGCCAACATATCAATATCCTCAGAATGAACCTGTGAAATGCTGACATTGCCAGAATGTCAACAGTAGGTTTAGGCTGCAGGCAGGAGGGTTCGACTGCAGGCGAGAGGTTAGGGTTGGTCTGTAGGGTGATGTTAGTGTTAGGCTGTGTGTGTGGGGAGCAGGGTTAGGCATTAGAGGGAGGGTTAGTGGTAGGGATTAGGGTTAGGCATAGCGGAGAAATAGTTACCAGAGCACACCGGAGGATCAGAGTTCTGACCGGGAAGAGACAGTCACTTGACCACCAGAACCCGGAAGCCGCACTGGAGCTGTCAGGAGCAGGTAACTGACCTCTGGACCACATGGTACTGTTCGATATGTCAACATTTTAACTTGTTGACATTTCAACAGTGTTAACATGATGAATGTTCACATGCACTGTTCTCTGAGCTTAATGGCTCCCGTGTGACAGGGACTGAGAGAGGGATGTGGTCAATTTACCTACAATCAAAATCCCAATGGTCAAAATACTGACAACAATTGACCGACAGTCTGAATACTGACAAGGACAAAATACCGACATGGTCAAAATACCGACATTTACAATGTCGAAAGGTCAAAAAAGTCGACATGAGTTTTTCATGATTTTTTTCATTGAAATCAACTTGTCCATACTTTACCATCCCAGTGGACCAGGACAGGGAATAAAATAGTGTGCCGAGCACAGTGAGGCACCATGCCCGAAGCCGCGAGCCATGTGAGGGGACACGGTACACTTAGATGGTGTTCATGTCGACCTATGTCGACATACACACCAAAAAAACTATGAAAAACTTGTGTCAACTTTTTAACTTGTCAACATTTCAAATGTCAGTATTTTGACCTTGTTGGTATTTTAAATGTTGGTATCTTGACCGTCGGTCAATTTTTGTCGGTATTTTGACTGTCGGTATTTTGATTGTAGGTATTTCGTACTTAACTCGCTGAGAGATCTCCATTCACTTCAGTATGTCAGTAATAGTAATATTAACTCACATATTTGGGGTCCTTCCGACCCGTTCGCACGCAGCGGTTCATCGCTGCGGTGCGAACGGGTCGTAAATGCGCATGCGTGGCGCCCGCAATGTGCACGGGCAACGACCAGAAGAATGGAGAAAGCGATCGCAAGAAGATTGACAGTGGGGAGGCGTTCTGGGACGGATACTCACCGTTTTCCGGGCATGGAGAGCCGAACGCAGGCATGTCCAGGCGTTTGGAGGGCGGTTGTCTGATGTCAATTCCGGGACCTTCATCGCTGGATCCATCGCACAGGGTAAATAGGTGCAGGGCTGGTCTTGTTCTGCACAAAACTTTTTTAGCATAGCAGGGCTGCACAAATGATCGCAGCCCTGCTGTGCTAAAATACACTCCCCCATAGGCGGTGTCTAGTTGATCGCACGAGCAGCAAAAAGTTGCTACGTGCGATCAACTCGTAATGACTCCCATTGTTGTAAGCGGATAAGCGCTGGTGTCTAAAATGCCATGGTTACACCACTCTAAAGTTACAGGCAACTGGATCATTTTAAATGTTGCTTTACAGAGTGATCAGACTCAGCGAATGTTAATGGAAACATATAAATTGTTCTATTCTTACGTTTTTTTAAATACAACCTATTTTTTTCTCAGACTCCTTTATAAAGTACTACATTTTCTTGGACAACAGTGTTCTATAAATAATGTTCTCTATGTAAGGAGTTTACAAGAAATATGTATAATTACTTCTTTACTGAAGGCACAGAATTGAAATCTATCCCAGCCCTGACAGAGATTGATAAAGCAATGAAACAGTTTTTTCTTTTAAAAATGTGTCAAATGCGGATGATTTAGAAAAATGAGCCAAGCGGATGAGCCAACGTTCAGTTTACCTTTTGACAAAATTGGTGTATAAGGAATGAAAACATTTAAGCTCCTTCCAAAAGTCATTTTAATAGTACATTGCTACTGTGCGCTCTTTAATGTGTCTCTGGCATTACAATGGTAGCATCAGCCCCATTGTCATTAACCACGTCATGACTGGATAGTTTTCCTGTCTTCATGAGCAGAACAAATTGACATTTTTGAAATGTATCGGAATAAATTGGAATGATGTATGTTTTTAATCCTCAGTCTATCAAAATTGTTTTCTATGTTTTTCACTGGCATCAAGCTGGAACAGATACAATATTTTTATTTTATAAGCATTATCTGAATCAGGCAGAAATATGTAATATAATATATTTTTTTAATTATAATTACAGCTGCTAAAAAGTACCCCCAAAAATATATAGATTTTTTTTCTGGTTCCAGTAAAACCAGGTGTGCACACCTTACTTATTGACTTATTGTTCTATTTACTAAGCCTTGTATAGAGATACAGTGGGCATAGACAGCAGCCAATCAGCTCCTAACTGCCATGTTACAGACTGTGTTTGAAAAATAACAGGAGCTGACTGGGTGGGTTGGGTCAGGGCTGCCAAGAGAAATTCTGGGCCCCGGTACAACAACTTCCTGGTCCCCCCTGCCCCCACTGGAGGGGGTGTGACCACAGAATGCTGTGGGCATGGCCACTCCTTGGGGGCATGTTTAGCACATCAGAAGCACCCACTCACAGGAGCATGGTATGCCTCCCAGCAAGGGTAGTAGAGAGCCTGGCTGGGCCCAGGTACTTTTCAGGGGGTATGGCCTAATCAAAGAAGGCATGGACCTGGGTCCCTGCTGGGCCCCTCTATCAGACCTGGGCCCAGGTAATTTGTACCCTCTCCCCCCCTCTCTCGACATCATTAGGTTGGGTATGCGTGACCGGCGATCAGCATACTTCCGCTGGGATCCCGGCAGCGGAATGCCGGCGGGGGAAGGGGGGGGCTGCAAGCACAACAAGCCTCTTGCAAGCTAACTCCGCTCGACACACTGCGCTCACCATGCTGCGGTTGACACAGGTTCTGTTCCGACTCTATGGGTGTCGTGGATTAGCCCCTCTTGGTCAACATGTCGAGCGTCTGGATTTTCAGGGAGCGGGATGTGGGGGAAGGTCTTGTGACTGGCGGTCTCCTGACCGCCGATCACATAACTACATCCTGATTGGCTGGTACTTTATCTCTCACTACTATATCTCTTCAAGGCTTGGTAAATAGACCACTCAGGGTCACATGTAGTTATACAGGCAAGAGAAAAATATATTTCAGTTTTAAATGTTTTGTTTCCATCCCAATGATATGGCACAGAGGACAAAAAATTGTGAAGGTGCAGTAGTTCATTTCTTGGGTTGGGTACATATAGATTGCTGCATGCAAAATGTATCTTTTTCTCAAAGGATGGGTTGAGAGTGTTTGAATGGCTGAAAAGGAGTTAATTAAGGTGTTTAATTTTTTTGTACCGATCCACAGAGGTTCAGATGGAACCTTATGCATGTCTTCCCAGTATAGGGAGTGATCAGAGAAATAAAAAGCAATTGTCCTCATGGCAGAAGGAACCAGCCAACGCGATTCTTATCACAAGATCCCTGATGAAGGCCCTCATTACGAGTTGTTCGCTCGCTAGCTGCTTTTAGCAGCATTGCACACACTAGGCCGCTGCCCTCTGGGAGTGTATCTTAGCTTAGCAGAATAGCGAACGAAAGATTAGCAGAACTGCTACTAAATATTTTGCTGCAGTTTCTGAGTAGCTGCAGATCTACTCCTAGATTGCTATCACCTCAGTCCGTTTAGTTCCTGGTTCAACGTCACAAACACGCCCTGCGTTCAGCCAGCCACTCCCCAGTTTCTCCAGCCACTCCTGCGTTTTTACTTGGCACGCCTGCGTTTTTTAGCACACTCCCTGAAAACGGTCAGTTTCCGCCCAGAAACACCCACTTCCTGTCAATCATTCACCGATCAGCAGAGCAACTGAAAAGCGTCGCTCAGACCTGTGTAAAATTGCTTTGTTTGATGTTAAAATACTTTGTGCATGCACGCTGCGTACCATGCGCATGCGCATTTTCCACCTAATCGCTGCGTTGTGAAAAACGGCAAGGAGCGAACAACTCGGAATGACCACCGAAGTTTTGATACAAAACGCATTTCTATGCTTGTTTCTATAATCTTCTATGCTTCTAGTAATCTGTTTTAGGGCCTCCTTTATCCATTTCATGTATGGAGAGAAGTGTCTAAGATCCATCAGTCTCAGATTCGTTTGGAGATATGCAAAGATGTGTATGTTCATTACAGTGCATGTGCAGTTAGCTAGAATTTAATAGATCTGGTCGTATATGGAGCTGCATTCAACTAACAATCAGGTGCAGAACATTATCCTGTATAGCTAACATTCCTGAATTTGCCCCTATATACTGTAGCTAAAATTTCACTACATGCACCATTTGCACACACATGGTCGTGATATGTCTCATATGCTCTATGGGCCTAAAGACTCCCCGTCTGTACTAGCATGTGATGGACAGAGTAAATGCAGAGATGTCTACATTACTTATCTGCGGCATGAGCTGATCCATCGGTGGTTGTGAACACATCACAATTGATGCATCAACAGATGTTCATCGACTCCTTGAGTAAGTCCTGTGCCACGGAGACTCTGCATCATCTCTCTCTCAAAATATGCCCTCTGAGGCTTCCGTGCTGCGAAAGAGAGCCCAGACACAAGCACTAATATGCTCATGAGGCTACCATAACACACCTATTGCCCGGTCCATTTTTGCAATCGCTTTTGTCACCTTCTTGACTCCACGCAGGAACGCAGATGATTTGTAAGATATTGCAATGCCAATTGGGTTGTGTGCTGAATCGCTGCCCATGGTTTGCATGTGTGCAGTAAGGATTTCCTCAGCATTTGGCAAAAATATCTCCAATGCAAAAACATTGCATAGCGTGCAACTCTAAATTGCGCCATAGACTATAGTCCCATATATAATATGGTGGCATGGGCAGCCCTGCTATGCTAAAAAGTTTCCTGCAAAACAAGACCAGGGTAAGACCTACTTACCCTGTGTGACAGATCCAGCGATGAAGGTCCCGGGATTGACGTCAGACATCCGCCCTCCAAACGCCTGGACACGCCTGCGTTCGGATCTCCATGCCCGGAAAACAGTGAGTAGACGCCCCGGAATGCCTCCCCGCCGTCAATCTTCTTGCGATCACCGCTGCAATCACTTTCAGAGCTGGCGGTGTCGCTGCCCGGTGACGACCATCGCCAGGCAACGACGCGCATGCAGATTGTGGCGCAGCGCAGCCTCAGTCACGGCCCGTTCACACCGCAGCGAAGAACCGCTGCGTGCGAACGTGTTGGAATGACCCCATGGTTTTGCCCAACTGCTAACAAATTTGCTGCTGCGATCAACTCTAAATTATCCCCCATGTCACATGAGCAATGTACAGCACTGATGTCTCTTATCAGCTGGTTCAACATCAATGGTCTTTATCGATGGCACCATCAGTGCCTTAAATCGATGTTAGAAATCCCTAGTTGGAAAACCATTGGTGGTTTAATCCATCCATGGACATAGCTACTGAGGGTCAATGGAATACGAAGAGCCAATCAGAGAAGGTAGGCAGGGCTAATCAACATGAGCCCTGTCCCATCATGCCACATGCTAGGGGAACAAAATATTGCCTGTCATCAATGGCATAGAAAGATTGTACTGTACTTCCAACATTGGGGGGAGGGGGATCACTTAATCGAAAGGCAATATACAGTAAATTCATCGATGGTTGATAATAATCTATGGTCAATGGCTACCGCTAGTGGGGCTCACCAACTGTGGTAAATTACATAATTGTCCATCTGTGTTTTACTCCATTCAATCCACGGAGGCTGTCAATCAGACAATATTAGGTATATTTACTAATGGATAGTTTGTCAAAGCCATTGATCGTTGGCATCTTAGTTCGATAGTTTTAAAATGGCAAAAGGATTCAATGCTAAAGTGAGCTTGTTTAGCATTTGATACCTGTTGCCCTTTTAAAACACCTACCTATCAGATTCTCTTCTTTCTGACTCCTTCCATGACACAGGGTTTGGGGTACAGTGCATAGGGGGTCATTCAGAGTTGATCGCTCGCTACCGAATTTTCGCAGCGCAGCAATCAGGTGAAAAAATGGCATTTCTGCGCATGTGTATGCCCCGCAATGCGCACGCGCATCGTACGGGTTCAAAGCTCTTTGTGGTTGTGCTCAGATTCTAGCAAAGTTTTCCTTCGCACTGGTGGCAGCAAGAAGATTGACAGGAAGGGGGCGTTACTGGGTGTCAAATGACCGTTTTCAGGGAGTGTTTGCAAAAATGCAGTCATGCCCAAAAAAACGCAGGCGTGGCTGGGCATTCGCTGGGCGGGTGTATGACGTCAAACACGGACACGAATAGGCTGAAGTGATCGCAAGCGCTGAGTAGGTACAGAGCTACTCTGAAATTGCACAAACTTTTTTTGCAGAGCTCGGCTGCTCATGCGTTCGCACTTCTGCTAAGCTAAAATACACTCCCAGTGGGCGGCGGCATAGCGTTTGTACGGCTGCTAAAACTAGCTAGCGAGCGATCCACTCGGAATGACCCCCAGAGTCTGAGCCCTGTAGTGGGATATTCAAGCTTTGGGGCATGCCAGGATTTTGCCCAGTATCTTGGTGGGCCAGTCTGACACTGAAACTCCTATTGCACCCTTAAACCACACATCACATGGTTTATAAGAGTCATCACAGCCACACAAAAATCAATACTGTTAAATAAATATATATCCGACATGCTCCAAATAGCCTTATAGCCTTGTAAGCCAATTAGCAATATACTTGGGGGGGGGGGAACAAAAATCTGTAATTAATAAAATGTTAAAAACTTTTTCTAGTTTGGAATTCGATGGGATATTTTTTATATTTTTATTAGTATATTTAACGCTGTTATTTGCCACAAAATCACACTGGGCCCAACGTGTATGCACAGTGATGATCGATGACATCGCTGGGCTGAAAAGCGCTCAGTGCATAAACACTGAGCGCTTTTCCCCGCTGCCCAGCGATGTCAGCGGAGGTGAGCGGCTTTCCATAGCAGGACGCTATGGAAAGCCGCTCACCCCACCGATCATCTACTGGTAATACCAGTAGATGAACGGCGGCCGCCAGCGATGAGGCGGAAGCGCGCATCAGCTCTCATCGCTTATGCATACACACTGGGTGGCTTCGAGCTGAAAGCAGCTCAACACACCAAAAGTGACCTGCTTTCAGCTGAAAATCACCCAGTGTGTATGGGCCTTTACAAATGGTCACAATCAGCATCTGTATAGTGGCACTTTACAGAAGAGGAATTGTAGAATGTCCCTGCGCATTTAAATAATCACATAGAGACAAAAGTAAGGTGCCATTTATTGCAGTTCAGAAGCAACTCTTTTAGCATTAATGTCACTACTGCAAAAGGTCAGCGTTATCACAGAAACAATGGACGCAGAGTAATGTCCTATCTGGATCTAAAGGAACGATCTTTAAGAACTGCAAACAAGACACACAAGGCATTTTACATGATTGTAGTGATGGCATGTAGCATATTGCATGTGCTGCAATATGACCTCTAGTGGCTAATCATTTTCCACAGCATGTAATTTACTATGCTTGGCAAAAGACTAATCGCACATCTGTTAGAACAGGCCTCTATAAATATCTGTTTGAAACAATCTCTATATGCCATAAATATTCAATCATTTATACCGTTTGTTAAATGTTTGATTTTGTACATATTGGCGTACATGAATAAGAAAGCAAAGTGTGAGGGCAGAACTCCATGCAGTTCTTACTGTGTTTGTGCTGCACTGTCTGCTCCTAAATGATGTAATATTTCTAGCACTTGAATGTTATGTACTATGGAGTGAGAGCTTTCAATCCTGAGAGCAAACAGAAAATTGCCACATGTGCAGGAATACTGAGTTCCACACCGTAGATTACCATCTACCTATTTTTCTTCCAGAACAAGAAATGTTTTATGTATTGAATCACATTTATTTATATTCTGTGATGTGAAGTAGGTGATAAAATGTCACAGGCAAAGTCATATGCTCCTCAACCTGCGGAACGTTCCTCTAAAAGGCGACTCTAAAAATGTTCAGAGAATAAAAAGTCTGGCTCCATCCTAAAATATCCCAGTCACCGTTGTCTTCACCTACATCTTCCCCGGAGTTTTGCTAAATTGATTTCTTTTTAAGTCTTGCTAGACTACATGTGGATTTTTATATATACTAAGTTTGTTTAGAAAAGTATAAACTGCAGCTTTTATTGCAAAAAAAATAGACAAAAAAACAACAACTTGGCCTCTCTATTGTACACATAAACGGGGAAGGGGGGGGGGGGCAATTTCCCATGATATTCCAACCAGTACAACACAAAAGGCTCCACCAGAAAGCCAGTTAGCAACTAGCATTAATAAGTGTGCATTACTAGTATTATATAATGACAGTAAACAGTGGCAAAGCCAGGCTTTATTTCATCTGGAATAAAGAATCAGCTCAATACCCACAATCCCACCTACCACCACCCCATTTTGCTGACACCCTACCTATGTCCTGTTCCTGGGGCACAAGCCCCACCAGCTACCACCCTTCCAGTAAAAGCTTGCAAACAGGTACAGGTATAGAAAAAGTCTGCATAAGCTGCAGTGGTGGATTTTCCACTAGTCACCTGTGGCACATGCCTAGGGGTAACACTTGCGAGGGGGGGCTGCCCAGCACACTCACTTGCATGAGAACCCTGCTAGGCCGATAGCCAGATGAGGCCAGGTGATTCTTTTTTATTTTATTTTGTCATTACAACATATGCTGCTTTGGCATTCAGGAGGCCCCAACATCAAGGAGGCAGTGACATGATGGTGGGTGACCAATAATGTTGTGCATAGGGGCAGCCTGACGCCTAAATCTGGCCTTGACAACCTGCGCTTTCAGTCCAGCGACAAGGGTCCAACACCACGCCTCCAACATTGAACAAAACCAAAGGTGGGAAGGCCAACAAATGCTGTACTTAAGTGCAGATTCTATAAACAGGTGAATAATAGACCTTGAAAGGTTTCTTTAGTCTCCTCCGCACCTAGATCACCTTATTAAGAAGTGTATAAATCCATTTGAATCGTGAAAGCCTACTTTATCCAACTCAGTGCTCAGGGGCATTTTATGAGAGGAGGGGGCGCATGTGAGTCAGCTACCACCTTTCTGGCAGTGCTCTAAGCTCTGGCTTTGTGCCAATGCCTCTGCTCACATTCCAGGCAGTCAAAAATATATAGCAAAAACTGCACAGGGCCTTTAAGAAAGCATAGGTTTAAGCATGAAGGGATCGGTGTTAACTTCCGGGCACGGTGCATCACCTTCTTCCTGAAAAGATAATGGGGCTCATTCCGAGTTCATCGCTCACTGCCGTTTTTCGCAGCGCAGTGAACAGGTTACAACTGCGCATGCGTATGCACCGCAATGCGCGCGAGTGTCGTACGGGTACAAAGCGGTTCGTTGCTAGGCGATGGATTTAACGAAGAATCCATTCGTACAGCCGATCGCAAGGAGATTGACAGGAAGAGGGCATTTGTGGGTGTCAACTGACCGTTTTCTGGGAGTGTTTGGAAAAAAGCAGGTGTGTCCAGGCGTTTGCAGGGTGGGTGTCTGACGTCAATTCCGGGACCAAAAAAACTGAAGTGATCGCAAGGGCTGAGTAAGTCCAGAGCTACTCAGAAACTGCAAAAAACATTTTCGTCCCACTCGGCTGCACACGCATTCGCACACTTGCAAAGCTAAAACACACTCCCCCGTGGGCGGCGACTATGCATTTGCACGGCTGCGAAAAGTAGCTAGCGAGTGGCCAACTCGGAATAACCCCCAATGTCCTTCACAAAATTCTAGGACACAGAAGACTGTCTCCCCATCACCGATTCGTTTTGGATGTCTATCCTTCCTCAAGGTGTTATAAACTTGTACCTTCTCACTGTAGTAGGGATGTTTGGTTGTATTATGCAGTAGATGAGTGCTGTTATAGTTGACATTGGGCAATTGAATAAGTTGGACATACTCGGTGGAATGTAATGGGTAAAAAGCAGAACGTCGGACTGGATCAGCTGCCTGCTTTTGCAGCAAAGTCATTTATTCTGGAGCTTGTAGTGGGAGTCTCTGTCCAGGGGGTGTCCTGTCCAGGGATGAGGGAGGGGGGGTCTGTGATAGCTGTCACCAGGGAGGCGGGAGGGAGAGATTACAGTCTCCCTACGTGGCCCGGGGATGGGGTAATAGCAGGACGGTCCGGACCATACAGGGGGTTATAATTTTTCCTTCCCCACCTCCCTAGTGACAGCATCACAGGCACACCCCACTTCCCCAGAAAGGACACCACCTAGACGGGGACAAGCACTACAAACGCCAGAATGACAGATTTTCTGCATGGAGCCAGTTGGGTCTGGCGTTCCAGGGTCCAGATCGTTCCAGTTTTTACCTAATCCCAGTGTAATGGAGTCCAAGATCGCCGGATGTGCTGATCTCTGACGTTTTTCTAAAGGGGCAATCACTTACAATCATTACATCTTGCATCTCTATAACGTAATTACCATTTATTACTTTTTTTGTAACACTAAAACTAACATGGTTAGTGAGCTAGAAATAGTTGAAATCTTCCACTTGACTTTCCTGATAAGCTTTTTTCTCTCCTGTCATTTAAACGACAATCCTTAACTCAATGCAAAAGTTCCCACTGTCCCTTTCCCCATAATGCCACTGTCAATCCCTACTCATTAAACCGTTAAGCAGCATTCGGCACAGTGACTATTACAGAAGGCTGTCTGTTGTGTGACACTATCACCGAGCACTAATTATCTACCTAATGTCCTTTCTGGTTATCGAAACTTCTTGGATAATGGCTTTTCAGAAAAAAGATGCAATAGATTTTTCGTTTCAATTTCTTTATTTCTTAAAAAGTATATTGGCTATAAGAATATACGTACACATTAGGTGCTCGTTTTCTTATATTTATATTCCGGTTATACATGTTTTTGCTCTGCAAAGTTTATGTTTACAGCAGGTTCTAAGGGATCCTGGTTCCTAAAGCTGATCCACACCACACACATAACGGTGTTTATAGTGAATATAATAAAACTCCAAAGATGGACTAGGAAATAAGAAAACATTATATTTACATGTCAATTATAAGAATCTCTATGAAATAAGAAAAATATATTTACACGTCAATTACAGTAATCTACGAAATAAGAAAAATATATGTGCACAAAATGATATGAATCCTTTGTACACTTTTGTTGAACTTTGTGATGCATATAAAAGACAACTAATGTTTCTAAATAGTTTTCTCTCATTACTGGAGAAAAAAAAAGAAACATTTTACTACAACATTACACTACTGAGAGTAGTGATGTAGATGCGACAAATAAAATGCTGTACTTAAGACGTGATTGGGCAATATATTGTTTTTATATGTTGTTATATACTTACACTAAACAGGAGTTAGAGATATAGGAATATATATATATATATATATATATATATATATATATTTTTTTTTTAGAAGAAAAAAAAAAGACTTTGAAAGTAGAAAGTAAAGTTGACCTAATTACCAGACAGACTAAAAGAAGGAAAATAAAACTCATGTCGAGCTAAAAACATTAAAAGCTTTTAAAAAAAAATGTTCGTAACAGAGTAACAAACAAAAAGGAAATAACATCAACCAAATTCCTGAGGGTAGCTATTAAATTCACATAGAGCGTGCATTAGGTGTATGGATGGATAGAAGTTAAAGAAGGAACATTTAAAGAAAGCATAAAGAAAACTCATTTCGGTTACCAGGAATGTAGCAATACAAAACATATCTTGTTGACACTAAAATGCTTCAAGGAAAAAAAAATCATGCAGCATAATGCTTCCTGTGCCAATTAGACCAAGTCCAAACACCGTCTGGAGGATATGTGAGCCAGAAGTCGCAAGTGTGGTGCCCTCTGAGACCGACTTTAGTCACATAGCTTAGGAGGCTGTATATATAAATGACTGCATGATCAGTAGCATGGAATAGTTCCACCGTTTGTAGCTCTTTATCCATGCTAGTGTCATTGCTGTACATCTCTGACAAAGGGGTTAACCCCTAACTGCTCTGACATGGCCTAAGGTCTGCAATCTTACTGTAATGTCAGCTGATAATAATAACACAGACAAAATAAAAACCATGGGGGTAATTTAGAGTTGATCGCAGCAGCAAATTTGTTAGCAGTTGGGCAAAACTATGGGGGTCATTCCGAGTTGATTGCTAGCTGCTGTTGTTTGCAGCACAGTGGTCAGACTAAAAATGGGCATTTCTGCACATGCGTATGCACCGCAATGCGCACGCGCGACGTACGGGTACAAAGCCCGTTGTGGTTGTGTACAGGTTCTAGCAAAGTTTTCAGTCGCACTGACGGCCGCAAGAAGATTGACAGGAAGGGGGTGTTTCTGGGTGTCAACTGACCGTTTTCAGGGAGTGTTTGCAAAAATGCAGGCGTGTCTAAAAAAATGCAGGCGTGTCTGAAAAAATGCAGGCGTGGCTGGGCATTCGCTGGGCGGGTGTATGACGTCAAATCCGGACATGAATAGGCTGAAGTGATCACAAGCACTGAGTAGGTTCAGAGCTACTCAGAAACTGCACAAACTGTTTTTGCAGAGCTTGGCTGCACATGCATTCACACTTCTGCTAAGCTAAAATACATTCCCCAGTGGGCGGCGGCATAGCATTTGCACGGCTGCTAAAAACTGCTAGTGAGCGATCAACTTAGAATGACCTATGTGCAGTGCAGGGGGGGTAGATATAACATTTGCAGAGAGAGTTAGATTTGGGTGGGTTATTTTGTTTCTGTGCAGGGTAAATAGTGGCTGCTTTATTTTTACACTGCAATTTAGATTGCAGATTGAACACACCCCACCCAAATTCTAACTCTCTCTGCACATGTTATATCTGCCACACCTGCAGTGCACATGGTTTTGCCCATTAGAGAGCCTGGCTTAGATCCGGACTCGGAAGGCAAAGTTCGGGGGGGGTTCGGTTCTCTGTGAACCGAACCCGCTCATCTCTAGTAAATACTGGCTGCTTTAATTTTACACTGCAATTTAGATTTCAGATTGAACGCACCCCACCCAAATCTAACTCTCTGCCCCCACTGCAGTGCACATGGTTTTTCCCAACTGCTAACAAATTTGCTGCTGCGATCAACTCTGAATTACCCCCCATACCTCTTAATCGTCCTGATTTTGACAGGACAGTCCCATTTTTTGGGCACTGACCCGCCATCATGCTGCATTGTCCCATGGTGGTGGGGGGAGGTTGGGAGGACCCCTCTCACTCACTGCTCTGCTTAGCAAGTGGTGTATAGGTGGTATGCCATGCATGACATCTATTCACTGGAGAGAGGCACTGGGGCATTCCCAGTAACTCCCGGAGAGCTGGGCATGCCCACAGTTTGCCAAAAACAAAGAACCTGTCTTGCGGGTATGGAATTCCCCTTTTTCAGGGCATGCAGCTTTGCCGTGCGCTAAAGTCCTGAACTCTCCTTCAACAAAGTTAGGAGGTATGTACAAACTTCTGTCTGGTGTGTCTGTTTGGTATGTTGCCAATCAGATGCCTTCACCAAAGGGAGACCACAGTTTGGGCCTTATTTAAACTCAGCCTTAAAGTTTTTAAATGTTGCGTCTCTGCAACCTACAGTGAGTTGAAACTGCAAAACTTGAACTGCGACTCTTTCCCCATGGCTGCGACTCTCTACCCTTGTCATACATGGCTGAGATGAGACTGGATTGCGACAGGAGAGCAGTCAATATATATTCAATGCAGTTATTGTCCTGAATGCACTGCTAATAAGTACCCAAGTGGCTTTGAGCATCTTAACTGCTGCAAGGCAGATGCAAATATTATTAGTATTTTTTTTTTTATTTATTTCAACATTTAGAAATATATGAACAGGATTCCTCTTTCCCAATTGTGCATAAATCAGTTTTTATTTTAACCCCCCCCCCCCTCCCAAAAAAAATAATAATTTAATTTTAAGCACTGCTCCAACTGTTTCTTTAAATTTGAATAAATCAGTGTTTTTCACAGTGGCGACCTTTCGGATGCAGCCCTCATAGGCAAAACGCAGGGGGGGGTTCCAGTTGCCCAGAAACCCCCATCCTCTTGGCCAGCAGTTCAAATTATGACAACAATAGCAATAGTATATACTATGATTACTAGAGTAACTGCCACATCATGCAGTGTAAGGGACAGAGCAGAGCTGCTTAACATGTCCAGTGTTAGCAGCATCTTCTACCAAGTTTGCTCTGTGTGTGTTGATCTGAGTCTTCAATCGCTGCACTAGACTGGAGAGTAGCTGCCAGAAAGAAGATACAGGAGCCTTAAAATGAGGTGGGAGAATGTGTGCTTAGAAAGTGCAGTTATGTCTCCTACTGGTTCTATTATGTTTGTGTATTTATTCATTGTGGGATGTTTAATCTTTTCCTGACCATTTATTTTATTTATATTAGTTAAATATGTTTTATATAGCCTATACTATAGACTATAGTGTTAAATATGAATACTGTATTCCATGCAGTATCCAATGTATAAAAAGAGCAATGTGTACGTTAATGTCCAAGGTCGGTACTAGGTTCTACCATTACCCCAGACTCACTCACTTGCTCCAATGTTCCGCAGAGCGGGAGATTGTGGATTGCATTTGGAAACCCCCCTCTGAAAATCCTGCGTTTGCCACTGGCCCTCATTAGTAACTTTGCTGTCATCACTATCAACTGTAAACTTACACCAAGGTCAGAGCTGATGAAAGACAGATAGCTTTAAGGGGCTGCATTTGAGACTTCTTTTTAGCAGCGAAGTTATTGTTAATTTGCAACTACGCACTGACACCACATTACTGTGACCAGTGGCGACAATTACCCGGGCCCAGGTCTGATGGAAAGGCCCAGTGGTGGCCCAGGTCTATTACACCTCCCCATCCTTACCTGGCAGCTGCAGCTCTTCTCCTCAGCCCAGCATACACTGCTGTGTGCTGGGCTGTAGTGTGGCCAGGGAATCGCTTAAAATACAATTGTTTCTGTATTTTTTCTCTAAGGGTGCATGACTACGCCTCCTGTGATTAGGCCACACCCCTGAAAAGTACCTGGGCCCAGCCAGGCTCTCTACTGCCCTGGCTGAGACTGCATGCCCACTGCAAACTCATTCACGCCCACTTTCTACGATTCCTGCCCAGGCGTCTAAGTCGCAGAGAGTCGCAAGTCAGAGGCTAAGGAGGTATTGTATATACTGTATATATTTAATAAAGATATAAAATCTATCTAAATCAATGTTGTGTTTCCACACACATTCACTAACGAAATGAATATAAAAAAGCATGTGTTAGTAAATGTGTGTTTAATTACCTAAAACACAGCATCAATTCAGAATGATTAAATATCAGCTCTGCATAAGGTCCTATCAGGTCCATGTACTAAGGGGAGAAACGGGAGAAAATGCTAAAGGCAGAGAAAATCCCTGTACATACCGCTTCTCAGTATGTATTAAAGGGATTTTCTGCTAGTGCTAGAATATCAGTGCTGCATCTGGGTCACTAGTGCTGCCATAGGCACCCATGGCAGTGCTAAGTGTCCCAGGTGCAGGGTCATACTGGCCCACAGAGGTACAAGGTAAACCCCTAGTAGGCCCCACTGCACATGGGTACAGGTGATGGGGGTGATGGGATAGAAGGAGGGTGGAAGATAATGGGGTGGCAGAAGGAGTGTGGCAAATCACTGTGGTGGCTAGCAAGGGGTGGCAGATAGTGGGGGGCAGTGGCTGCTCCAGAGGGGGGACTGCAGCACAGCCCATAATTCAAACAGGTGAGTCACACCAACTGCCACCATCAAATGCTGCCAAACATCGCTGGCTGGGACTCACTGGCACTTTATCTGCCCTCCTATTTTAATTGTGGACTGTGATGCAACCCCACCTCTGAAGCCACCACTGATTGACAGCCACAAGCATTGGTTTTGCCTAATACATGGACCATAAATAATTTCAGTTGGTCCTGGACCACCAACCTGAGGAATCCCTGTATGTGGCCCAAGGCACCCCAGTGTGCCACGGCACCCAAGGTGCCACTGGTCTAAGTATATTTTATCTTTTCTACCCCAGTTGCCTCATAATCTCTATTCTAGCCTCCAAGAACATTTTCTACCCTCAGCTTTGTTATCACCTGATAATTATTAATATATTTGGATTTATAAAGCGCTGACACATTACACAACATTTTACATTGAGGGGATGACGGCACAAACCAACTACATATAAACACACGAAACACAAGGTAAAAATTACCCTGCCCTCATAAGTTAACAATCTAAGATGTTTGGAGCAGGGACGTACAGTCAGGGGAGGCAGTGCCTCCCCTGTCATAATGATTAAAATAATACAAAGAAGATATTTATAACACAGATTATGTGACATAGATATCTTCTTTGAATTATTCTAATCATTTCGCCCCTGTGAAAATCTCTGCATTTGGGGATGGGAGGCAGCGGTAGAGGAGCCTCCCGCTGACAATATAAAGTTTGAGAAGCGGGGGGCCAGCAGGGGGCAGGGCCAAGCCATGTACTGGAAAAGCCCATTAAAAAAGCATATAAAAGCAGCACCTATACATGTGCCTCAATAACAGGGGCGTGCATTCAGCCCACATGAATACACGCCCATGTCAGTCCCACAGATGTGATTGGACCAGCGGATCCAGTGGATCCGCTGGCCAGTGGGCACATGCAGTGGTGTGAAATGGCGGGGGTTGTGGACATTCATGGCGGCAGGACCTGGCGGAGAAAGTCCCTGCCAGCCTTTCTGCAGAGTTCGCCAGCTTGAGCGGATAGCCGAATACCCATTTCAAAAATGGCGCTTGAGCATAATTTTTGAAATTCAAGATGGCCGCTGCAAGCCAATCATTGCCCCGCCCCCTCAACTGGCTTATATAAGTCAGCGGCGAGGCAGCAGCTGTCAGTCCGCCAGCGGGGAAGGAGCAGGCAAGAGCTTTCTGAAGATTGGAGACCCTGGAAGCCCTGGGGAGGCAGTGACCATGAAAAAGAGCATAAAGGCCGCTGCCCCCAGGTGAAGATACAGTTTAATAAACTATTTAAACATCAGGTTTTGTGTTTTTATTTTAATATTATCTTTACAGGCGGACTATAGGTGCCAACGGGCCCTTAGTGTCTGGGCATGCTGGCACCTGTGGTTCTTCAAGTGCCGGCATGGTGGGTCAGACTTGCTGGGGCATGTGGGTCGCCTGTAAAGACAATATTGTACTACTATGAACCCCACACCCACCGCCACCAGTGCTGGTTGTTGCTCAGGAGGGGGACTCCTTTTTAATTTTTGGGGTCTACACTTTCTGAGGAATTCCAGCCCTGGGTTGACTGGTTTGGGGGGTGTTCAATGTTATGGCAGGGAACCCCATACTGAGTGTCTACCTTGCTATAGCATTATCCCCCTGGCTGCTTCAGCCTGGTGGTTCTGGTTTTGCTTAAATAATGGGAACCCTATGCTTTTTTTGGGGGGGGGGGGGGGAATGAAGTGGGCAGTGTCCGCGATTAGCCAGTGTCTCACCCGTCACTGACCTCACCGCACGTCACTGGTGTGAAGTACACGATACATAAGGTTGTGGAGCAACAATGGTAGAGAACAGTGTGAAGATTCATTGTGATTGATTGAGAGTGGCATGCACTTATACTGCTGCCCCTTCCTTGTCCATCATGCTCCAGCCCTTTGCTCTATGCTTGGTGCAATATTTTTATGTGAAATCAGATGGATCTCTGCGCACAGGACACACCCACGCAACTCATATATATAACAAGTGGATGCCCCATTGCAACCCAGTTACACCCACTCAGTTGCAAGTGGAGATTTGCCTGAGCATGACTAAACTGCTTAAAGTAGCGCACACTCAGCTATAGAGCAGACGCAGAGTACAAAATAGCAAGATAGAGCCATAAAATATGCTTGTATGCAGTTCTCAACCACAAAATATAAACTACTGTAGTCCTTGTAGAAACTTTAAAACAGTTAGCTTTTGGCAGCCATTACTCTCCTTCACTTGGCATCACTATGGTAACTTATACCCTGCTGACCATTGGCTAGAAGCACCATCTTCCTCCTCCTCAGCTTCAGTGCTGAATTCACCATATGCCAGCCCATCCAATCAGAGAACACGCAGCATCTCCTCTGATTGGTCCACATGGTACATTGGCTTACCCTAGCCTTGGGACAACATAATTTCACTGGGGTACACCTGTCTCAGGTACTATACTGGGAGAATGTTGTGTATGTGCACCCGATTATTAGCATATGGACAAGACCCGATCTGTGAGTTGGCAGAAGAGGGCTGTATGCCTCCAAGCAAAGAAGGAAATACCTCTGTGTATGTGGCCTCTCAACCTCTCTCTATAATCCTTGCACACAGAACTTTAATGCAAACATAAATGTGTTGCATACCTAATCCACATTTAACAAGGGACACTCTTACTTAGCCGAACTCTCCGGCCAACAGACCTCTCCCGATTTCAGTGAGACAATCCTGAGTTGAGGGACCTGACCTGACCTGCCTTCCTGATCAGGACTGCATTACTCTTTTGCCTGGGCAGTTGGGAGTAAGTCATATTTAGGGATGCCATGGTGTCTGCAGCACTCAAAGGGAAGAGAACAACACAGTTGCTGGTCCAGAATGGAAGCAATGGGCAAGACCATGTGACACAACAGCAACCAGCGGCTGCACAAACTTGTCCCATTCCGGCCACTGCAAGAGTATGCAAAATGCCAATCAGTTCATGATACCATATTGGTCTGATAATTTATGCACTTCCCTATTAAACTATTCACTTGACATCACTTTTGCGATATATAAATGACCCTCAATGATGACTTTTGGCATTTTCGGGACTATTCATGAAGTAAAAAGTGTGGAGAAGTAAGCCAGTGAAGAAGTTGCCCATGGCAACCAATCAGCATTGAAGTAACATTTATAATTGGCCAAGTTTCATTATCAAATTAATCAGCACAGTCTCCTCGTGCATCCTAGTCACACCGTGTTACACCCAAGATGCATTTTTGGCAAGAAGACACAGAAAAAGACACCCAACACTAGCAGAGTCTCGCAGGACACGGAGGTCTATTCATGAAGCAGTGAAAAGTGTGGAGAAGTGAGCCAGTGGAGAAGTTGCCCATGGTGACCAATCAGCATTGAAGTAACATTTATAATTAGCATACTATACAATTGTACAGAGCAGCTGATTGGTTGCCATGGGTAACTTCTCCACAGGCTCACTTCTCCACACTTTTCACTGCTTCATGAATAGACCTCTATATTTTTAGGTTTCATGAGTTTGTTTCATGAAATCAAACATTAAAAAAACCATAATGCGTATAAATTGCGTAGATTTGTCTCTGCACCTCTAGCAGCTTGTAGCTAACCAGCTATTTGGGAATTAGAATTCCCAGCATGCCCTACTGGTTTCTGGACATACTACTAGGATTTGTAGTTTGGTGGAGTACCACCAGTTGACTAACTGATCTGCTGTACAGTATTCTGGTTATACAGAAGCCAAGACCTGAAAGTCAGATAGATAATAATTTATGCACAGAGAATAGGACTGGGAAAATGACTGGAAGAATCATTTAGAGGTTTTGCTGGAAACAATGACACTAAAACTGCCATCCTTATATTTACTGCAAGTGTTATTTTTTCCAATTACAGGCATGATGATTTAAGACTATGAAAGTGGTTGCTTCCATATGAAGGTAATAAACCAGACGCTTTAATTATGGCAAACCATGGTTGTGATGTTAAAGAGAAAAAAAAAGTGTAAAAATATAAATATAATGCTATAGAAAGGGCTGCATATTGTTCAATAGTGTTACATAATCAATCAACCAATCAATCAATAAATCAATAAATCAATAAATACTCTAGCACTCCAGTTACAACACTATGGGAAAAAGTGATACTTCCCAATTCTCCAGTCAAATTATAAATGTAGAGATTGCCGGCCTTAATATGTTACGTGCCAAACAGTTTACTGCTGTGACAGCTGATTACACCTTGGAGAAATCTGTTTCTCTCTCATGCTGCTCTCCCCCCCTCCCCATTTGCCGTGGTCTCTCCCAGCCTCTCAGACTCCTGGGCTCCATGTGCAGGTCCTCCTCAGTCTGAGCAGCAGAGCAGGGGGAGAGGCAGGGTGCTGAGGATGGATGTCTGTGTCTCCTGTACCCGCTGCCCTTGTCAATTCCTGCACAAATCTCCAGCCCCAGTTTGCTGTGCAATAGGAACCTGCTGTGTGCTTCTTATCCATGGAGCATCCTACTGTAGCAGCAGTTTTACGCCTAGAGCTTTGCTTTGAGGATCAAGTGAGTGACTGGCCGTTTATGCAGCAGTGATTGGCTGCAGATTAGTGAGAAAAGAATGAACCGTGATCAGGCAAAATAAATGAATAATAAATATATATATATATATATATATATATATATATATATACACACCAGTATCAAATGCATAACAAGTAATTTATTATGTACAGCACCAGGACAGTATTTGCTATAACAGGTAAGTGTTTCGTCCATTATCATTGGGTGCCAGTCAGCAAAACATACAGTACATTCAGGGCCGGATCTAGACCTTGTGGCGCCCGAGGCAAAAGTTTCCTTTGGCGGCCTCCCCCCCAACAGGTAAAACAGAGTAGTGCTGCATTCAGACTGCAAATGCCGGATCCTACCCGGTAAGACAAACGTGTACTTACCGGGTGGGATCTGGCATTTGCACTCCGCTGCTGGCTTTCCGACCCGGCAATATACCGGGTCGGTTGCCATAACAACGGAGCGCGCAGCAGCAGCAGGGGCGGGGGTGGAGGCGGCGTCGGGAGATGAGCTCATCTCCAGCGCCGCCTCTCCCTATCTTGTGAATGGGAACCGTGTTGCATCGACACGGCTTCCATTCACACCGCACCTGACCCGGTAATCAACCCGGGTAAAACCCTTCTTTTTTACCGGGTTGATTTACCGGGTCAGGCGACCCGCTAAATCGGCCAGTGTGCTTTCACATCGCACACTGACCCGGTTCGACACGGCAATATGCCGTGTCGGTACCGGGTTATTTGTGCGATGTGAAAGGGGTATTAGTGCGCACCAAGGGTGCGCACCCAAAAATATGGGCGTTGGCTGCATAGAAAAGGGGCATGGCCACCGTTATGCCCCCTGTAGTTATGCCCCCAGTAGTTGTGCCCCCAGTAGATTTGCTGCCAGTAGTTGTGCCCACAGTAGCTGTGCCCCCAGTAGTTGTGCCCTAAGTAGTTGTGCCCCCTGTAGCTGTGCCCCCAGTAGCTGTGCCCCCTGTAGCTGTGCCCCCTGTAGCTGTGCCCCCAGTAGTTGTGCCCCCAGTAGTTGTGCCCTAAGTAGTTGTGCCCCCTGTAGTTGTGTCCCCAGTAGTTGTGTACCCTGTAGCTTTGCCCCTTGTAGCTGTTCCCCCAGTAGTTGTGTGCCCCCTAGTAGCGCCGCTTACAAACACACACAAAAAAAAAAAACCCCACACAATACTCACCAACCCCGCTCCTGCTTCCTGACCACTGCTGCTCCGTCTCTGGCCGCCAGCTCCTCTCTGTGGGAGAGACGTTGTGACGTCTCTCCCATAGCAGTGCCGCAAAGACACTAGAGGTCAATTATAGACCTCTAGCATCTGACAATGGCACCGGCTGCAGCGGGCACCCACACAGCCCACGGCGCCTGCTGCAGCTGGGGAGTGGGGTGCGGGTGGGCAGCGGGCACCTGCGGGTTGACTGCTTGCCTGTGCATAGAAGCGCTCCTGAGTACATTGCAAAATAAAATGTGCATTGGGATACATACATTGACATATGATATGCACATTAGAATATATACATTGCCATATGAGATGTGCATTGGGGTATATACATTGCAATGTGAGATGTATGTTGGCAGATATACACTGCAATGTGAGATGTAAATTGGGATAAATACACCGCGGAATGAGATATGCATTGCAATATATAGGGAGCCCTTCATATCTTATCAACACTGCCCCCACTTGTCATCCACTGGGATCCCTTGGCCACTTGCTGCCACCCCCCCCCCCCCCATCTCTCCTCAGGTCGGCAAGCTCTGTGTCAACCTGTTTGCACTCTGCATTCTGCAGCTGCGCAAGAGGGAGTGCCAGTGATGTCAGTGTGACTTGGGGGCCCCCTTGACAGAAGTGAGCTCGGGTACATTGCCTCCTGCATAACCCCCCCCCCCCCTTTAATCCTGCTCTGTATACATAGCAATATGAAATGTTCATTGGAATATATACACTACAGAATGAGATGCAGTGGCATAGCAACAGTTCCTGCAGACCCTGCAGGGGCTTGGAAGGAGCTGGGTGGCTGGGGGTACTGTGGGGACTACTGTGCTGGACAGCCTCGTCACTGTCAGTGCAGCAGAGAGAAGCTGCCGGCCTGAGGAGCAACACCGTGGGAAAGATGTTCCTCCCAAAATGGCCACTACCTCAGAGGACACAGCTCCTGTATTAACGATCCTAAAGGAGGCAGCACCCATTTTGGTAGGGACATTTCCAATAGTGTGAAGGGGACAGGCGAGAACAGTAATCCCAGTTGCAGCGGTGGCCTGGGCGGGGAGGGGATCCCCTGACAACGAGCAGAACCCCAGACAATGAACAGGTACAGTACCATGGGAGTGGTGTGACATAAACCTTTCTTTGCAGGGGGGCACAGCCACTGATGAGATGTGCATAGAATATATATATTCGGATGGTGTAATGGTGAGCATTACTGCCTCACAGCACTGAGGTCATGGGTTCCATTTCCATCATGGCTCTACCTGTGTGGAGTTTGTATATTCTCCCCGTACTTGCGTGGGTTTCCTCTGGGTACTCCGGTTTCCTCCCACAATCCAAAAATATACTAGTAGGTCAATTGGATCCCAACACAAATGAACCCTAGTATGAATGTGTGCTCATGTACATGTGGTAGGGAATATAGAGTGTAAGCTTCACTGGGGCAGGGACTGATGTGAATGGGCAAATAGTCTATGTAAAGCGCTGCGGAATGTGTGTGCGCTATATAAATAACTGGTAATAATAATAATAATAAATATATATATATATATATGTATATATCAGAATGAGATGTGCATTGGGATATATACATGGCATTGTGAGATGTGCATTGGTATATATACATTGCCATATGAGATGTGCATTGGGATATATATACATTGCCATGTAATATGTACATTGGGATGTATACAGTACATTGCAATGTGAGCTGTGCAGTGGGTATATACATTGCCATATGATATGTACATTGGGATATATACATTACCATATGAGATGTGATGTGATGTGATGTGTGTGTGTGTGTGTGTGTGTGTGTGTGTGTGTGTGTGTGTGTGTGTGTGTGTGTGTGTGTGTGTGTGTGACAGTTAGGATATACAGTACACTGTGCCAGCTCCCTATGATGCCAGATAAAAGGGAGATCAGAGGCAGCCTACATATTTCTGCAGGTATTCTGCTAACTAGAAGCTGCTACCACAGGTAAGATGTGAGGATGACTGAGCGAGAGAGAGAAACACAAACATACCAGAAGAGGGAGGGATGAAAAGATGAGAAGTGTACTTCCAGCCAGTGAGGAAAGTAATGAGGAAAAGGAGAGAGAGAGAGAGAGAGAGAGAGAGAGAGAGAGAGAGAGAATACGGAGGAAATGAGAGAAGGAAAGAATGAGACAGGGGAGGAGGGAGGAGAAGCACACAGCTCACAAGACGGATGCAGCCAGTGAGAGGCGCCCAGCTGCATAGAACAGAGAAAGCATTGGATGAGGAATTGTTCTACACAAACCACCAACCAGAGAAGGTGCATCACCTAGTCTCCCATATAATCCAATAGAGAGTGGGGGGGAAGCATGCACACAGCTGCAAAGTGATCCTGGGTCTTAGTGCTGGACAGCATGCTCTACATGGAGCTGGACCTACTGTAGACTGCAGAGTGGGGTGCTGAGGACAGCAGCCACACAAACTCCTTCTTCCCTCTGTCTGGGAGACTCACACCACTGCTGTGTCTGACTTACCTTATAGTGGAATGGTAGACTACACTCAGGAGCTGGGAGAGACAGACAGGAGTCCTATGGCAGGCCAGGTAAGGCTGTGATATGCATGTGACATGTGATGGATCGCTATGCCTCTACTTTTCTGCAGTCTGGATCCCCAAGCCCTGTGATCACAGGCAGCTTGCACATATGTAGAGGCACGCTGGGCTGGTGTGGCTCATGTGTGTGCTGCAAGTTGCTTTTATTCTATCAGGATGCACTGTGATTAGAAACTGCATTCTGTGCAGACTGCTGTCACTGGTCTCTAATTAGGAGTCTGTGCATTTTGTTACTACACCTGCTGTACATAGGATCCATGCATGATATCTGTGAGACATCACTACCTGCTGCATGTCACACTCTGAATGGTGCACAGAGGATGGAACTTCACGTCTGCCCTTCTGGCTGGTTTGGATGTGGTCCTATGTGATCAGTGATATAATATGACAGTGTAATCCTGTGCACAGTATAGGAGGATTGTCAGCTTGTGCTATAGTACATAGTGCTGGCTGCATATGCTGTCTGCATGTAACCAGTGCTTGGAGTGGATTAACAGGTGTGCTTGTCATACAACTTTATTATCAGAGTGGATCATGATGCAGATATTACCTGTGGCTCCTACTTTGCTTTAGGGTCTTGATGGCTAACACCAAAGTGTAGGTGACTTACCTGACAGCCAGCAAAACTTTCCACCTGTATGACCAGGATGAGTTGTGTCAACTTTTCTTTGCTTACTTGTTGAGCCTGATAACCTGTTCCAAGTGGTGTTGCAATGAACAGATGATTAATAAGGCAGTTGTATTGATTTTGGTTTATAATATGCTGAAATGTTTATTTTTTTGATACATGGTAGAATTGTGGATTCCTTCACCACAGCCAACAGTCAAAATCAGATACATGGAAATTCTGTCTTTTGGCAAAATTGTTATCCCTGGACATAGTTTTGCCAAATATTTCAGTAGTAAACAGAGAATGATACATATAAATCTTCTGTGTCCATGTGTTGTTTTCAGTTGTGAAATGAGATGAAGACTTTCATCTGCCCCTATTGGTTGCTGGGAGCAGTCCTCAATTAATTCTTCTTAGTATGGGAATGTGACAGGTGCTTTGTAATACATTTGACTATGGCAGTATGACACCCAAAGTATGACTTGTCTATCGGTGATCATTAATGGACTTATCTAAGACATGTACTTCAAATGAATATGAGTTGGATGTTGCTACTGTATGTTAAAAAAGTTAAGAAAACTTTGTTATGCTTATATGGTTAAAAAGAGATAGATGGTAGAATTGGTAGCGATAGATAGATAGATAGATAGATAGATAGATAGATAGATAGATAGATAGATAGATAGATAGATAGATAGATAGATAGATAGCTGCCAAGGAATTTACGATACATCCTCATAGACCTCTATTTACAAAAATATTAGATATTATCATATAGTATACTCATTATTATTATTTAATTTTATTATATAGTGCCAGTTTTACATTTCACATTCATTATAATTAGCAACAACAATATTATTTATTTCAACACAGAAATCATTAAGAAGAGGGGCATCATTAATAACCAAAAATGTGTCAATGAATCTCAAAGGTTATACATGGACAGAATTTGGCTTACAGAAGGAAACACTTAAGGACCACTGACTGGGGTCAAGGGTCTTTAAGTGGACTGTCTTTTTGAATGGATTGAATGGAATATAACACAGATTTATGGACCTAATTTACTATAATCCTGGAAAAAAATGTTTTGATGTTTTAGAAAACTTATGCAAATAATTAATTTCCAAGAGTGGGTAGTAACATAACCTGTGTTAAGAAATAAAATAAGGATGGTGTCAAAGAAAAAACTACATTTGCCCAGGGAATGGACCATGACTGATCCAAATTCTCAATACAAGTTATACATGCATTGTGTATGTGCGTAGTTTGCTACTATGTATATAACCACAATGAAATCATTTTGAACGTATAAGTTACATCCATATTATTGTATATCAATCAGTTTGTGGAGACTTTGGAATTGTTTTAAATGAGGACCTATAAGTCATTTCATACCTGACTGTGAATAGAATGATTTGCCTCCTGCATGTTACATATATTTTCTTTTTTTAAGCACTCTGAGCCTGTGCCCATAAAACGCAGATTACTTGTTTAATAGTAACAGCTCATTCATGTTGTGCAGTAATAACAGGATTCCGCTTTGTGAGTCTCTAGGGGCTTGTGGAAGAAAAAGTCAAAATTTGCAGTGAAATTTACTGCCGAAATAAAGTTTGGCAATTACTGTACATTGAAAGCTTTCTAACTTTAACAAGATAATAAATGTTTAATTTTGTATCCAGTGCCAGTTTGATGTTCTAGAGCATTTCATCAATGTAATTCTTATAGACTTTATTTATTGAAAATGAGTTCATCAGAAAGTGTTCCATTGAAGGAACGCCTTTAATATATTCTGTATACTTATTAACATATTCATGTTATGTTTCTTTAAATCATATTCATAAAAAAAAAAATGTAGATTTTGTAGTTATACATCCCACCAATGTTGGCATTTCTCAAAGATTCCCCAAGTAAAATAGAGCAGTACTGATAATAACCACTAGAGGGCAAGTAAGATTCTTGTTCCTCCTACATTTCAAGTTTTCTGGGGGAGAGCATTCATGGCAAATAGATTCTTTTGCTCATGGTACAATAGCTAATGACCATCTTTTTATACCTGACAACTGAGATTATAGCTGTATTTGCCTATCTGTCGATTTTGAGCTTTCACTATGACCAGTATACAGAAACCAGATCTGGTATTGTCAATAGATTACAGGGTACTGGTCTTGTAATAAATGCAACAATTTACAGTATATCATGGTTGCAAACTTAAACAAAATAACACTTTAGCAAATACGTGGCATTCAGTATATACATCACCATCTTATGTTGCAGATGCATTTTTTTTCTATTGCAAAACTGCATATACAACATCTGCAACTTCATGTACAAATAAATAGAAAAGTATTGTACACAGTGAATGCTAACAATGAATTAAAGCACAAAGAGGAATTTCCCCATCCAGTTATCAGATGGAGGTAATTCAATGTAGTTTGCTGTGTATCCATTGCTTAGAAAATACAGAGTACTACACGTTTTCATTGGCTAAACAACACTTTTTGGTGATCCCCAAAAAATGGTGGTGTCCCCAAATCATGCAACAGTAACCCCGCTTTCCCATTCTATGGCCAAGATTAATCAAAGCTGGGAGAGAGATAATGTGGAGAAGAGATAAAGTATAAGTTAATTAGATTCTAACTGTGATTTATTTATTTTCAATCACAGCCTGTATAATGACAGGAGCTGATTGGTTAGTACTTTATCTCTGTGACTCTGTCCACTTTATATCTCTCCAAATTTTGATAAATCTCCCCCTATGTCAGTAATAAAGGACATCACTAAACATCGAAGAGGCAATTTTGGTACCATTGAATAATATGTCATCACATCAGCAAATGGAATATGTGACAAAGAAGTTTTACTCAGACATTTTTGTTTCCAATTTTATTATCTGGCCTTGATTGCTAATTCCACTTTTTTTTTCAGTTTGTAGTATAACATTCGACATAGCTAATTATTTGCCCCCAACCACCCCAACCTCAAACCAAACTCTTTTACTCAGTTACTGGCATTGGTAGGTACAGTATATCCATGGTGCAAATGGAACTTAAAATAGTACAACCCAAAACCGGTCATACAGTAGTTTGGAAAATGATAGGTACCAATAGCTGCACCTTTCTGTATCTGCAAATAACAAGGGAGGTGGGGGGCGGAGTACATAGTGTCACATTGCATCTGATCCAACTGCAGGATCCTCAGACTACTTTGGTCCTGATTCATCTTGCATTTCAGGTGGGGCAAATGTTACATGCAAAGAGATTTATTCTATGCAGCGTAAATACTGGCTGCTTTTGCTTGTAGCCCACAAATTAGACAGCTTTACTTTACACTGCAATTTAGATTTCAGTTTGAACACACCCCACCCAAATCTAAATATTTCTGCACATGTTACATCTGCCCCCAACTGCAGTGCAACATGGTTTTGCCCAGTTGCTTGATAATTTGCTTTACTTATAAAAATTAATCAGGCCCTTAGTACAACTGAATCTGACATTGCAGGGTCTGTATATTACTGAGTAAAACATGTAATACCTCTCATGCCACCTGATGATGCATCCTGATAGGTATTGCAAATAAAATTGTAAATACTTATGTTGTTGTAACATTTACAGTCTTACATGTACGTGTAAGAACTGATCATATAGATGATTATACTTTTTCCATTGACGTGAATAGGGATGGGAGGGCAGGGGGTTAGGGGTGGAGTAGGCACTAGGGGGGGGGGTGGATAGACATAGCCGACACCCCCCAAGATGTAGCCATAGCTGCCACCCCCAGAGGGTTAGCCAGGGTAGGGGATGGTTAAAATACCTCGTCTGGTGTCCAGATCTTCAGTGTTGGGATGCCGCTGTCGGTCATGTGACCACCGGCATCCAGATCGCCCATATTACATACCGTACCCGCTGTAATATACTGTGAAACTCGTATCATAGTGCATTACAAGAATTGCAGTGAAACCTACTCTATCGATAAAATATTTGCTATAAAATATTCATATTCTGGTGCATCATTATTAAATGCTATTTATATAATGCACACATATTCCAAAGCGCTTTCTGGAAAATTTTAGTCATTTACATCAGAGCCTGCCACAGTGAAATATATATATTGTAGTACACATACAGATACAGTATATAAATGCTAAGTTTACTTTTTTCAGCAGACAACCTAACATGATGTTTTTTTTAGTTTGGGACTGTGTAAACCCATGCATCTATGAGGAAACCATTACAGCACATGCATGCGGGGAAAAAGGAATAAAAAAGTTAATATTGGGTGTATGCTATAGGCCGCCTGGTATCAACGCGTCTGATGAGGAATTGTTACTAAAGCAAATTGAAAGAGCAGCAGGAGTAGGAGACATAGTAGTGATGGGAGATTTTAACTATCCAGAGATAAACTGGAAAAACGATTCATGTGATACTGCTAGGGGCAGTATGTTTTTAAACACACTTAATGATAACTACTTAGTTCAACTAATTGAGGAACCAACTAGGTACAATGCAATCTTAGTCCTGGTATTAACAAACAATGGGGATTTGGTATCAGGTATTATAGTAGGGGAACCCATAGGAAACAGCGACCACAATATGGTCACATTCAATATCAGTTTCCATAAACAGCCCTATACTGGCTCAACTAGGACTCGAAACTTTAGCAAAGCAAATTTTGATAAGATGAGGGTATTTTTCAGGGATATTGAATGGGAAGGTTTGTTTTTAGGAAAAAATACTACGGAGAAATGGGAGGTACTAAAATTCCTGCTAGCTAAAAATACACTCAAATTTATTCCTACGAGCAGCAAAAAACGGAATAAAAATCATAAACCGATGTGGCTTAACAAAAAGACTAAGGAAGTTATGGGCAAGAAAAGGCGAGCATTTAAAAATACAAATCTGACGGGCAAGCATTGTCATTTCAGTACTATAAGGAATGTAACAAAATATGCAAAAAGGAAATAAGAGCGGCTAAAGTAGAAACTGAAAAACTAGTAGCAAAGGAAAGCAAAGCGAATCCCAAAAAAATCTTTAAATACATTAATAGCAAGAGATTAAAGAAGGAGAGTATAGGCCCTTTAAAAGACAACTTGGGAGTCTTAAGCAAAAATGATAATGACATAGCGGACACACTAAATGAGTTTTTTTCAACAGTATTTACTAGAGAGGACCCTATTCAGGGACTAACATATAATCTCAATAATGAGAATATCCCACTGATAGGTACTTATTTAAGCGAGGAAGTAGTCTGTGACCGATTAAAACATTTAAAGATTAATAAGTCACCAGGTCCCGATGGTATTCACCCAAGGGTTCTAATGGAGCTTCATTCTGAACTTGCAAAGCCGCTATTTTTGATCTTTAAGGATTCAGTAATATCAGGTATGGTTCCCAAAGACTGGCGTATAGCGGAAGTAGTGCCTATATTCAAAAAGGGAAGTAAAGCTGAACCAGGTAATTATAGACCAGTTAGTCTTACATCTATAGTGGGGAAAGTATTGGAAGGTATTCTAAGAGATAGTATTCAGAAGTTCCTTGAAGTCAATAAGGTCATTAAAAGGAATCAACATGGGTTTATGAAGGACAGATCCTGTCAAACCAACTTACTTGGCTTTTATAAAACATTAAGCGCAAACCTAGATCAGGGTAAAGAGGTGGATGTAATCTTTTTAGATTTTGCCAAAGCGTTCGATACTGTACCACACATGAGACTTATCTACAAGCTACAAGAATCAGGGCTAGGAAGCACAATATGCACTTGGGTCAAAAACTGGTTAGATAATAGGGAGCAGCGCATTGTGGTTAATGGATCTTTTTCAACTTGGACTGAAGTGCTAAGTGGTGTGCCGCAAGGCTCAGTATTAGGACCGCTATTGTTCAATATTTTCATTAACGACCTAACAGAAGGTCTAGAGAGCATGGTGTCAATTTTTGCAGATGATACCAAATTGTGTAAAGTTATAAATGCGGAGGGGGATGCTGAGTCTCTTCAGAATGACTTAGTTAAATTAGAAGCTTGGGCAGCGAAATGGAGAATGCGCTTCAATACAGACAAGTGTAAGGTAATGCACTGTGGTAACAAGAACAAAAATAACACCTACCTACTAAATGGGGTAAAATTAGGGGATTCTGTACTGGAAAAGGACTTAGGTGTCCTCATAGATAGCAAAATAAGCAGTAGTACCCAAAGTAGGACTGCAGCAAAGAAGGCTAATAAGATATTAGCATGCATAAAATGGGGAATTGATGCTAGGGACAAGAGTATTATACTCCCGTTATATAAATCACTTGTGAGGCCACACCTTGAATACTGTGTACAATTCTGGGCACCTTACTACAAAAAGGATATCCTAGAGCTAGAAAAGGTTCAAAGACGGGCAAACAAACTAATTAAGGGTATGGAGACGCTAGAATACGAAGAAAGGCTTGCAAGACTAGGCATGTTTACACTGGAAAAGAGGAGATTAAGAGGGGACATGATCAACATTTACAAATATATAAGGGGACAATATACAGATCTTGCGCAGGACCTGTTTTTGGTTAGATCAACACAGAGAACTCGTGGACACTCGCTCAGGTTAGAGGAGAGGAGATTCCACACAATACGGCGTAAAGGCTTTTTTACGGTAAGGACGATACGTGTTTGGAATTCCCTTCCTGAGGGAGTTGTAATGGCGGAATCTGTCAACACCTTTAAGAATGGGTTAGATAAATTCCTAATGGATAAGGATATCCAGGGTTACAGGGCATAGTCACGCACTATGGTTATTATAAAAAATGAGGGGTTAATCGGAACGGCAGTCAGCAACTTCAGTCAAAATTGTATACAAAATAATTGTGCATAATAGACCACAAATAGGTTGAACCCGATGGACAATTGTCTTTTTTCAACCTTGGATACTATGTTACTATGTTACATGCTTCATAGGGAATCCCGAGGGGAATCCCATTTGAAATGGTCCATAGGCCTCAATATAAACTGCAGGAAAATGTTGGACAAGCTTCATCTATTTTATTTGACAGTTTATGTATTTATAACAGCTAATATATATATATATATATATATATATATAGCTGTAGAGCATGACAACGTCCTATGATATACTATGCATGAATGCTTGAGATTTAATACTTAAGCCCATCATCTAACTCCCATCTCCATCTTTCCATTCCTACATCAAACACACAAACCAATATCTTCAGCACCTTTCAACAAGTGAGGCCTCATTTACTAACATTTCATGTAGGCACAAAATGTGCCCTAAACCAATGAAAGAATGCTACAGCCGTAATGGTTTTCTCATATTGCAACAGTCATAGGCCAAAAAGTGTACAGTCCCCTGCAACCCATAAAATAAACTACATAAACAATGAAAAGTTTAAGTAAATGTGTTTAAACAGGTTCAGTATGATATTCCGGCGGTCAGGAGCCCGACACCAGGATCCCGACAGCCAGAATACCGGCGCTGAGCGCAGCGTGTTCCCTCACAGGCTCGCTGCGCTTGCCATGCTTTGGGCCCGGTGGCGACCTTGGGTTGCCACGTGGTTATATTTCCCCTTGGGTGGTGGCGTGGACCACCAAACGAGTAGGGATTCTGGCCGGCAGTTGGGATACCGACCGATGGTATTTCCCCGGGTGTCCGGATTCCGGTTTCGGTATCCTGACAGCCGGGATCTCGACAGCCGGTAAAATGATTGGTTCTGGTTTGAACCAGAGCAGCGGACAAGAGTGTGTACAGGGTGAGACATCACAAAGGGTCTGAAAGTATCATTCTAGGTACTGTCATCATTCTTGCGTAAGCCAAATCTATTCCGGCACCAGAAATCTTAAGTCTTCTATGTTTGAGCAGCATTGTGGTTCAATGTCATTGTAGCAGCTACAGTAAGTGTGATATTAATAACATTGATTCCTCCTGTACATCAATTGGCAGAAATGTGAGGAAACAACCACAGTAAACTCGGGATACGGTCGTTAAGTTGACACCAATTAAAGCGACAGTCATTAGGTCAACCACTATAGGTCGACATGCATTAGGTTGACAGGGTCAGTAAGTTGACATCATCATTAGGTCGACATGTACTAGGTCAACAGGTCAAAAGGTCGACATGAGTTTTTCACTTTTGTTTTTTACACTTTTTCATACTTTATGATCCACGTGGACTACAATTGGGAACGGTAACCTGTGCCGAGCGCAGCGGTAGTGGAGCGAGGCACCTTGCCCGAAGCTCACTCGCCATGCGAGGGGACAGGGTGCACCAATTGGGGTTCCCCATCACGTTACGAAGAAAATGACACCAAAAAAAGTTTAAAAACTCAAGTCGACCTTTTGACCTGTCGATCCTCATGAACATGTCGACCTAGTGACCCTGTCGACCTAATGCATGTTGACCTATAGTGGTCAACCTAATGACTGTCGACCTAAGTTGTGTCTATCCAACGACCCATACCTGTAAACCAGGCATTCCCAACCACGGTCCTCAAGGCACACCAACAGTGCAGGTTTTAGTGATATCCAGGCTCCAGCACAGGTGACTTAATTAGTAGCTCAGTTATTTTGATTTAACCATCTGTGATGCAGCCTGGATATCACTAAAACCTGCACTGTTGGTGTGTCTTGAGGACCGTGGTTGAAAATGCCTGCTGTAAACTCTTGTAAGTAGAGAGTGTTATTTGGTGCTTATGGTTGCAGTCAGCACTTGTTGCCAGCTACTGTATCTCCTGGGAGATGATCTGGTAGCCATAGTTCCTCTCAAATTCTCAAAGGATTCAGATTGTTTTCATGACTAATATGCAGCCCTGTTATAGTGCGTTCTGGTTTGGAGCAAGTTAAGGAATGGCCAGTATATATTCAGAGGTCAATTGACTTTCAATATGTGTTAAACTGTATTTAATCTTATGTTACAGATTTTGAATGATTTCCGATCATGGAGGGTCAGATTTGATCACTTACTGTTGTCATCTACAGTATACAGTATACACAATTACAACATACTGTAGGCACGCACAGGGGAGAAGGGATGAGAGTGGCACGGAATCCCCTGAAGGCCAGATGGCATGCTTAGACATAAAGACAACTGTAGCTCTGTCAGTTCTAGCACTCTAGAATACTGGAATTGTCATTTGTAGACTGTATACTGTTTGTTATATATGCAGGGCAGTAGGGAGCCTGGCTGGGCCCAGATAGTTTTCAGGTGGGGGCGTGGCCTAATCACAGGATTTGCGGCATCCCAGGCCACACTGCAGCCCAGCACACAGCAGCGTGAGCTGGGCTGAGGAAAAGAGCTGCAGCCCCCTCCGGGTACATACAATAGTACCTGCCCGCCCCCCCTCCCTTCCCCCCCTCTCGGCACCACTGTATATATGTGTTGCAGGTATAGAGTACTGTACAGAATGTATATAGATTGCACATTAGTATTTAAGTGGAAGGAAAAGTTCAAGATTCTTTGTCCAAAAAATATTGCTCTTGCTCTTTTTGTACAATCGTATAAAAAAAAAAGCCCACCTGTCTAATACAACATTGCGACAATCCATAAAAGCTCTATTCGTACTGTATGTCAAAAACAATATACAGTTGGTAATGAACAGTTCTATTGCACTTAACCTGAAAGAATGTGGTACAAAATGCCGACATTCAGAACGTCGGCATGTACACTATGTCGATGTGTGAGAGCATTATTGACTAACCCAGATCGATACGTTTTCCGTCAGACTGTGTATATGTAGTATGTGAACCACCTGGAGGAACTAGGCAATGGGTTGACCTGTGCCTATTAGAACAATTGACCCTGTGTCCCAACCCAAGACAGTCCAGAAGGTGGGCAATACTCTGCTCCTGACGCTTAGGTCCCTTACAGACACAAATCCTGCTTCCGATCCAGGATACTGAACAGGACAGTTTCAACCTGTGTTGACAGCACTTTCATACCGAGGACAGCTATGTGGGGTTGGGTACGAAATCCCGGCTGTCAGAAGACCAACAGCAGAATCCTGATGGACAGAGCCCCGACGGATCCCGGTAATTATTTTATCCCTCATATTGCAACCCCTATCCCTAACCAATGCCTCCCGCAGCCTAACCCTAACCATGCTATCCCACAGCCTAACGCTAACCCCCCAACCCCCTCCACCCCCTGCAGCCTAACCCTAACCTCAGTACTTACCAATTGTAGCTATTACGATTCTGTCCATCAGGATTCCGCTGTTGGTCTTCAGACTGCCAGGATCCCGACTGTAGGGATCTTGACTGCATCCCATTGTGTGTCTGTTTGAATGGATCAACCCGGGTTATGTGACAATTAGGCGGGCGGCAGCCATAGACAAATGCTGAACGCGGCGGCACTTCAAATGTGGCGTCGGCCACCAGCCAATCAGAGCTGGCGGACCGGCAGCCAATCAGGGAAGCTGCCGTAGCAGTGGCAGCCAATCAGTAACGACTGCTGCGGCCGCTTCCCTGATTGGCTGCCGGTCCGCCAGCTCTGGTTGGCTGGCGGACGGCGCTTCATTTGAAATGCCGCCGCGTTCAGTGTGTCCATGGCTGCCGCCCACCTAATAGTAAGTGGTATTACTTACACCCACCCTTCCTCCATGCAGTGCTAACAGCCTCCCTCCCGCACCGCTACCTACACCCTCCCGCACCTCTACCTACACCCTCCCGCACCGCTATAAGATAACCTTCGGCTCAGACCTGGAAAAACCCCAGGTCATGACCAAGATTGTGAAGTCCGGTCACATATCTCGGGTTGACCCATTCACACCAACGCACAACCTGGGTTTTTCCCAGGTCCTTGCCTCAGTGGTAAAGGGGTATTAGCCATGTGGCTCCCAAAGACCTGGAGCCCCATGCCTCAGAAACGCATTTGGTGCTAGTCATGATGTTTTGTTGAATCTGTAAAATTATTGTCCCCACACTATCAAAAAATTTCTGTTTTATAATTAGACGTTGACATATAACTTTTTCAAACTCTTTTCTCAAGGAGGGAGTTCTAGGATCAAAATATGTCTGAAGGCCGATAATGCTTAGTGGCAGCCACACCCATAGGCCTGCTGGGGAGAAGAAAAAGATGGTGAGGAAATATTTTAGCGTGGTTTGAAATTGCACATATCTCCAAAAACATTAGTTATGGAACAATCTTTGTCTATAGACAAATGTCTCAATGTTTTGTATACCAATAAATTAGGCTTACAGTAGTCTAGATCAGTGGCGTCGATGCTGCAGTTCTGTACCTTTGCTATCTTCTGTACATACATAGGATGCATATTATTTCACAGTCTTTTCTTTAAAAAAAAAAACACACCTCTGTCTAGAATGACTCCTTGTTTTACTCAGTACTTTCCTATAAGACTGATATGTTTTGAATACAATATTATTTCTGTTAAGTCATGTTGATACACTAAAATAATCACACAAGGGTTTGATATTCTTTGATACGTTCAATTATCAGGGGAACTGCAAGTCATCCTTTCATTTAAATATGTTATCTAGCAACCACATCTGTTACTGCAGAATTGGTTGGGAGAAAGCGGGAGTTTGGGTTGTGTTTGGCCCCGCAGCACATGTACGGTACAGAAGCGTTTTGTAGTGAAGAGAGACTTAAATCTTCTGTAAATCCACAAAGCATAAAGTACCCAACTTTATTGCAAAATCTATTTTTTACTAGGTCACTGGAAGATTTGCTTCCTTAAAATCATACTAGAAATCATACTAGAGAAAATGGATGAGAACGGCAAAGTAAAGTGCATGGGATAAAACATTTGTGAAAATAAAAACGATAGTAACTAAGGGGGACATATACTAAGTAGTGATAAGAGCGGAGAAGTGAGCCAGTGAAGAAATTGCCCCATCAACCAATCAGCAGCTCTGTATCATTTTATAGTATGCAAATTATAGATGTTACTTCAGTGCTGATTGGTTACTGATTGGTTCTCCACTGGCTCACTTCTCCACACTTATCACTGCTTAGTAAATGTCCCCCTAAATGTCCAAAATCATTTAAAGGAGATTTAGGGGGAAATGTACAGAGAAGTTGGCCATAGCCACCAATAGTCTGTTAGCTATCATTTTGTAGAAATGATAGCTAGAACCTGATTGGTTGTTATGGGATACATCTCCACCTGTACTCTTTAGAACGTTTGATACATCTCCCCCATCGTCACTAGAAGCAGGCGATATGAATTCTTTATGATGTCACATGCTACAGATGTGTCATCATACATCTAGCCTCAATACGCCATGCACAGCAACACGCCTGGAGTGAGTGAGCCGGCAGTTCCCATGCAACTCTGCCAACGTCAGACGTCAGTAAACAAGCAGACTCTGTTGATTAAAATTATATTCGGCATGCCTATATTTTGTGTGCAACTGCAGCTGTATCTGCATACGAGATGCTATGTTACAGTGATTTCCAAGAATACACAGTAATGTAGCATTTTTTATGTAATTACGACTAGAAGGGCGGTTTAATGTGACTGCAGCAATGATGAGAGAGGTCACATATCCCAGTATATCCTCAGTGAAAACTGTGTGTTTTCGCCAGCCGCCGCCCCATTTTTGCATGAAAATGGGGCTGCTTTCTGGGATTTGGTTTCGCCTGCACGAGGCAGGTGAAACAAAGTCCCAGATAAATCACAGCTCACGCTGGCATTTCGGGACTAATTGGATAGCCCCCGGCGAAGCAATTACCATGGTCAATGACCGCAGGTAATTGGATACCTCACATTGTTATTGGGGTTTATCCCAAATCAAACAGTACATAAGTAAGTGTGACAATGGTTGTACGCACATGCATTCGCAGCTGTGAATTGAAAAGCAAATATATGCTAATATAGCTGCCACCTGGATTTATATTGAGACACCCACTGGCAGATTTCCAAATCCCAGCGGCTGCTTACAAAGGCGCAGAATCCGTCACAGTTCAGTCGATTATCAAAACGCTCAGGGTCACCATGCCAGACTATTGTTCCTCAGTGCTACAGTATTTACGTAGTATACTTAGTATACAGTATAAGATGTTTCTACAGATGTGTCACATAGGATAGATACATGGCATCATACTTGCCAACCTTCTGGCTCCCAGGTTGATAATGTGGGGGGCGTGGCACAGCATATGGGGGGCGTTTCGGTGGACGCAGCGATGCAAAAGGGGGCGGAGTGGGGGCATGATGACAAAATTGCGTCATTGTGGCCACGCCCCCGATACATCATGCCGGGATTAGCGTCATTGTTGCCACAAGGGGGCGGAGCCATCATGACGTGATTCACATCATCAGCTTCTTTAGCGTGGCCGGGGGGGGAGTTATGTGCGAGTGCGGCAGGTGCAGGGGTTGGTGGCAATCCGGGAGACTTACCTACTCTTCCGGGGGGGCGGGAGTGCCCCCCAACTTTCGGGAGCCTCCCGGCCAATCCGGGAGAGTAGGCAAGTATGGGATAGATACTGTACATACACCTGCTAGATTGGGTAAAAAGCACTATCTGCTTCATCAATGGCTGCTTATAATTTTCTGTGTGTAAAAGAAATGCCACTCTACTGTGAGTAACTGATAGATTTCCTACACTAGATCTATAGCTGACTAAGCAACAATCCATCCTGCTGATATTCTCACATGAAATCAGGTCTACTGATCCATGATGACTTCAGCATACAATAACACTCCAGTCCCTCAGTGGGGAAAAATAACACTTGCATACTGCAGCTGCCTAATCAATACTACAGTATGTTCCTAAACATCACCGGTTGTATATACAAGCGCAATTACTGTATGCTTAAAACATGTTCCCTCTAATTAGCCTGTCAGCATAACCGGAGCTTTCATTGCTACAGCTAAATGATTGCGTTAAATGTTTTTACAGAACTGAGAGGGAAGCTGCTCTGTGTCCAAAATTCCCATATTAAATCCTATTATACCACAGAAGCAGGGCTGCAGAATTTATACAGTTCTATGGAAAAATATAACAACATACAGTATATTAATACAATGTGTTAATGTCTACTTTGTCCTTCTCATGGTGGAACACTGCCGCGCCAGGCCCCAAAGTAAAACTTAGGTATGGGCATTGCTTAAAGTGGTCCTAGAGAGGTGGTGGAACTCACCCCCCCCCCCATGCTTGTGAAATAAAGGGATTGTGCGTGCCGCAAAAAGGGGCATTGTCTCGAAAAAGACGGCGTGGTCACCCAATAGTACCCCCAATTCAAATTACACCGCACAGTAGCACAATCTTATTAACATTACACCAATAAGTAGTGTCCCTTATTCATGTTATGACACACATTAGTGCCCCTTATACACAAAGCCCACAGTAGTAGCACCCCAAATACACATAATGCCCACAGTAGTAGTGCCCCTTATGTAGAGCCCATAGTATTGGTGCCTCTTATTCAGTGCACCCAGTAGTAGTGCCCCTTATGTCCCCAGGAGTGATGCCCCTTATTAAGTGCCCCCTATGCAATGTTCTCATTAGTATTGCCCCCTGAAGTTATGTCCCCAGTAGATATGCCCCTGTAGATATGCCCACTGTAAATATGCCCGCAGTTGGTGTGCCCCCAGTTGGTGTCCCCCCAGTATTTATGCCCCCAGTTGGTGTGCTCCCAGTAGTAATGCCCCCGTAGTTATGTGCCCAGTAGATGTGCCCCATGTAGATATGCCCACTGTAGATATGCCCCCAGTAGGTTTGCCCCCAGTAGTTATGCCCCCAGTAGATGTGCCCCCTGTAGTTATGCCCGCTGTAGATATGCCCCCAGTAGGTTTGCCCCCAGTTGGTGTGCCCCCAGTTTGTTTGCCGCCCAGTAGATATGCCCCCGGTTCTCCACTCTAGTAGCGCTGCTTACACACACAAAAGATTTAAAAAAAACTAACAATACTCACTTGCCCCGCTCCTGCTTCCGGACCGCAGCCTCTATCTGGCGCCCGCTCCTCGCAGCTTTGGGAGAGATGTCATGATGTCTCTCCCATAGCGCACAGCCGCACAAACTGCCTGAGCCAGCTGCGCTTAGGGGGAAAGAGCCGGCGCCCGCTGCTAACACAGTCTCAGCAGGCGCCCGGCATTTCCCTAGGTTAGGTGAGCCAGAGGAGGCGGAACTGCGTTCCGTCCTCAAATGAAACTGGCGGAACGCAGTTCCGCCCCAATCCGGCTCACTTTAACCTCTTGGTATGGGCCCCAGAGATGTTGCTGTAGTCTTCTGAGCCCAATGTCCTGTTTGCATGTGCTGCTCGGTGTGTATTGCAGGTGGCTTGATGTGGAGGGTGCATAGGCCTCAGAGAAGGGACCTAACATTGTTGTATTTCCCTCTCACTGATCCTGTAGGTTTATCAGCAACCACATTCCCTGCACCCATGGTAGAACATGAATATTCTGATTGGTGACACCTATTGTAAGTAAATAAATGTAATCTATACCTCCCAACTGTCTTGATTTCAGCGGGACACTGCTGTTTTTTTGGACACATCCACGGGCCCCAGTGTCTCACAGATGGGGGAAAGGGTGAGCAGCAGGTGAATCCTAAATAAATGCCAGGAAGAGAAACTGGGGGCTGCTCAGCTGACCAAGGAGCATCGAGGATGCCCCCAAAATGATGAAAAATGGGGGCTGTGCCACGAGGCCACGCCTGCCACCCAATACCATGCAGCTACACTGTGCTAGGGTCCCTTGTTGCAGTGATAACATGTTGGGAGGTATGATAACCCCTTGTCACTGTGTAGCTGTGTGAGGTGCATAAATAGACCGATCACCTCCTCTGATTCCTTCCTCTACCATGGCAAGCTTATGGTTGTGGGTCCTCACCCATGCAGGACACAGGTGATGTTACATGGTGGGTGTGCAGGACACAGGTGATGTTACATGGTGGGAGTGCAGGACACAGGTGATGTTATGTGGTGGGTGTGCAGGACACAGGTGATGTTATGTGGTGGGTGTGCAGGACACAGGTGATGTTATGTGGTGGGTGTGCAGGACACAGGTGATGTTATGTGGTGGGTGTGCAGGACACAGGTGATGTTATGTGGTGGGTGTGCAGGACACAGGTGATGTTACATGGTAGGTGTACAGGACACAGGTTCCTGTATGTTATGTGGTAGGTGTGCAGGACACAGATTATGTTACATGGTGGGTGTGCAGGACACAGGTGATGTTAGGTGCTAGGTGTGCAGGACACAGGTGATGTTACATGGTGGGTGTGCAGGACACAGGTGATGTTATGTGGTGGGTGTGCAGGACACAGGTGATGTTATGTGGTGGGTGTGCAGGACACAGGTGATGTTACATGGTGGGTATGTAGGACACAGGTGATGTTACATGGTGGGTATGTAGGACACAGGTGATGTTACATGGTGAGTATGTAGGACACAGGTGATGTTACATGGTGGGTATGTAGGACACAGGTGATGTTACATGGTGGGTGTGCAGGACACAGGTGATGTTACATGGTGGGTGTGCAGGACACAGGTGATGTTACATGGTGGGTGTGCAGGACACAGGTGATGTTACATGGTAGGTGTACAGGACACAGGTTCCTGTATGTTATGTGGTAGGTGTGCAGGACACAGATTATGTTACATGGTGGGTGTGCAGGACACTGGTGATGTTAGGTGCTAGGTGTGCAGGACACAAGTAATGTTATGTGATGGGTGTGCAATGCAAATATACATGGTAAGTTGGACACCAGACCATCTCTAAATATGTTCTCTTTAGTACACGACTCCTCCAGCACATTACTTGACTGCAAAATTATAAATGATAAAGGAAAAATATGTCCATCTCCTACTCCTCCTGCACAGTGCATGGCTTATAACAATGAAAATGAGACTATATACATTTCCTACTAGCGCTGTCATTCTCAGTATATTCCTCTTCTCTTATCAGACTGACACTAGGCATACATTCAGCTAGAGATGAGCGCCTGAAATTTTTCGGGTTTTGTGTTTTGGTTTTGGGTTCGGTTCCGCGGCCGTGTTTTGGGTTCGAACGCGTTTTGGCAAAACCTCACCGAATTTTTTTTGTCGGATTCGGGTGTGTTTTGGATTCGGGTGTTTTTTTCAAAAAACACTAAAAAACAGCTTAAATCATAGAATTTGGGGGTCATTTTGATCCCAAAGTATTATTAACCTCAAAAACCATAATTTACACTCATTTTCAGTCTATTCTGAATACCTCACACCTCACAATATTATTTTTAGTCCTAAAATTTGCACCGAGGTCGCTGTGTGAGTAAGATAAGCGACCCTAGTGGCCGACACAAACACCGGGCCCATCTAGGAGTGGCACTGCAGTGTCACGCAGGATGTCCCTTCCAAAAAACCCTCCCCAAACAGCACATGACGCAAAGAAAAAAAGAGGCGCAATGAGGTAGCTGTGTGAGTAAGATTAGCGACCCTAGTGGCCGACACAAACACCGGGCCCATCTAGGAGTGGCACTGCAGTGTCACGCAGGATGTCCCTTCCAAAAAACCCTCCCCAAACAGCACATGACGCAAAGAAAAAAAGAGGCGCAATGAGGTAGCTGTGTGAGTAAGATTAGCGACCCTAGTGGCCGACACAAACACCGGGCCCATCTAGGAGTGGCACTGCAGTGTCACGCAGGGTGTCCCTTCCAAAAAACCCACCCCAATCAGCACATGATGCAAAGAAAAAGAAAAGAAAAAAGAGGTGCAAGATGGAATTATCCTTGGGCCCTCCCACCCACCCTTATGTTGTATAAACAAAACAGGACATGCACACTTTAACCAACCCATCATTTCAGTGACAGGGTCTGCCACACGACTGTGACTGATATGACGGGTTGGTTTGGACCCCCCCCAAAAAAGAAGCAATTAATCTCTCCTTGCACAAACTGGCTCTACAGAGGCAAGATGTCCACCTCATCTTCACCCTCCGATATATCACCGTGTACATCCCCCTCCTCACAGATTATCAATTCGTCCCCACTGGAATCCACCATCTCAGCTCCCTGTGTACTTTGTGGAGGCAATTGCTGCTGGTCAATGTCTCCGCGGAGGAATTGATTATAATTCATTTTAATGAACATCATCTTCTCCACATTTTCTGGATGTAACCTCGTACGCCGATTGCTGACAAGGTGAGCGGCGGCACTAAACACTCTTTCGGAGTACACACTTGTGGGAGGGCAACTTAGGTAGAATAAAGCCAGTTTGTGCAAGGGCCTCCAAATTGCCTCTTTTTCCTGCCAGTATAAGTACGGACTGTGTGACGTGCCTACTTGGATGCGGTCACTCATATAATCCTCCACCATTCTATCAATGTTGAGAGAATCATATGCAGTGACAGTAGACGACATGTCCGTAATCGTTGTCAGGTCCTTCAGTCCGGACCAGATGTCAGCATCAGCAGTCGCTCCAGACTGCCCTGCATCACCGCCAGCGGGTGGGCTCGGAATTCTGAGCCTTTTCCTCGCACCCCCAGTTGCGGGAGAATGTGAAGGAGGAGATGTTGACAGGTCGCGTTCCGCTTGACTTGACAATTTTGTCACCAGCAGGTCTTTCAACCCCAGCAGACCTGTGTCTGCCGGAAAGAGAGATCCAAGGTAGGCTTTAAATCTAGGATCGAGCACGGTGGCCAAAATGTAGTGCTCTGATTTCAACAGATTGACCACCCGTGAATCCTTGTTAAGCGAATTAAGGGCTGCATCCACAAGTCCCACATGCCTAGCGGAATCGCTCCGTGTTAGCTCCTCCTTCAATGCCTCCAGCTTCTTCTGCAAAAGCCTGATGAGGGGAATGACCTGACTCAGGCTGGCAGTGTCTGAACTGACTTCACGTGTGGCAAGTTCAAAGGGCATCAGAACCTTGCACAACGTTGAAATCATTCTCCACTGCACTTGAGACAGGTGCATTCCACCTACTATATCGTGCTCAATTGTATAGGCTTGAATGGCCTTTTGCTGCTCCTCCAACCTCTGAAGCATATAGAGGGTTGAATTCCACCTCGTTACCACTTCTTGCTTCAGATGATGGCAGGGCAGGTTCAGTAGTTTTTGGTGGTGCTCCAGTTTTCTGTACGTGGTGCCTGTACGCCGAAAGTGTCCCGCAATTCTTCTGGCCACCGACAGCATCTCTTGCACGGCCCTGTCGTTTTTTAAAAAATTCTGCACCACCAAATTCAAGGTATGTGCAAAACATGGGACGTGCTGGAATTGGCCCAGATTTAATGCACACACAATATTGCTGGCGTTGTCCGATGCCACAAATCCACAGGAGAGTCCAATTGGGGTAAGCCATTCCGCGATGATCTTCCTCAGTTGCCGTAAGAGGTTTTCAGCTGTGTGCGTATTCTGGAAAGCGGTGATACAAAGCGTAGCCTGCCTAGGAAAGAGTTGGCGTTTGCGAGATGCTGCTACTGGTGCCGCCGCTGCTGTTCTTGCGGCGGGAGTCCATACATCTACCCAGTGGGCTGTCACAGTCATATAGTCCTGACCCTGCCCTGCTCCACTTGTCCACATGTCCGTGGTTAAGTGGACATTGGGTACAGCTGCATTTTTTAGGACACTGGTGACTCTTTTTCTGAGGTCTGTGTACATTTTCGGTATCGCCTGCCTAGAGAAATGGAACCTAGATGGTATTTGGTACCGGGGACACAGTACCTCCAACAAGTCTCTAGTTGGCTCTGCAGTAATGATGGATACCGGAACCACGTTTCTCACCACCCAGGATGCCAAGGCCTCAGTTATCCGCTTTGCAGTAGGATGACTGCTGTGATATTTCATCTTCCTCGCAAAGGACTGTTGAACAGTCAATTGCTTACTGGAAGTAGTACAAGTGGGCTTACGACTTCCCCTCTGGGATGACCATCGACTCCCAGCGGCAACAACAGCAGCGCCAGCAGCAGTAGGCGTTACACGCAAGGATGCATCGGAGGAATCCCAGGCAGGAGAGGACTCGTCAGACTTGCCAGTGACATGGCCTGCAGGACTATTGGCATTCCTGGGGAAGGAGGAAATTGACACTGAGGGAGTTGGTGGGGTGGTTTGCGTGAGCTTGGTTACAAGAGGAAGGGATTTACTGGTCAGTGGACTGCTTCCGCTGTCACCCAAAGTTTTTGAACTTGTCACTGACTTATTATGAATGCGCTGCAGGTGACGTATAAGGGAGGATGTTCCGAGGTGGTTAACGTCCTTACCCCTACTTATTACAGCTTGACAAAGGGAACACACGGCTTGACACCTGTTGTCCGCATTTGTGGTGAAATACCTCCACACCGAAGAGCTGATTTTTTTGGTATTTTCACCTGGCATGTCAACGGCCATATTCCTCCCACGGACAACAGGTGTCTCCCCGGGTGCCTGACTTAAACAAACCACCTCACCATCAGAATCCTCCTGGTCAATTTCCTCCCCAGCGCCAGCAACACCCATATCCTCCTCATCCTGGTGTACTTCAACACTGACATCTTCAATCTGACTATCAGGAACTGGACTGCGGGTGCTCCTTCCAGCACTTGCAGGGGGCATGCAAATAGTGGAAGGCGCATGCTCTTCACGTCCAGTGTTGGGAAGGTCAGGCATCGCAAACGACACAATTGGACTCTCCTTGTGGATTTGGGATTTCAAAGAACGCACAGTTCTTTGCGGTGCTTTTGCCAGCTTGAGTCTTTTCAGTTTTCTAGCGAGAGGCTGAGTGCTTCCATCCTCATGTGAAGCTGAACCACTAGCCATGAACATAGGCCAGGGCCTCAGCCGTTCCTTGCCACTCCGTGTGGTAAATGGCATATTGGCAAGTTTACGCTTCTCCTCCGACAATTTTATTTTAGGTTTTGGAGTCCTTTTTTTTCTGATATTTGGTGTTTTGGATTTGACATGCTCTGTACTATGACATTGGGCATCGGCCTTGGCAGACGACGTTGCTGGCATTTCATCGTCTCGGCCATGACTAGTGGCAGCAGCTTCAGCACGAGGTGGAAGTGGATCTTGATCTTTCCCTAATTTTGGAACCTCAACTTTTTTGTTCTCCATATTTTATAGGCAGAACTAAAAGGCACCTCAGGTAAACAATGGAGATGGATGGATTGGATACTAGTATACAATTATGGACGGACTGCCACGGTTAGGTGGTATAAAAAAACCACGGTTAGGTGGTATATATTATAATAATAATACAATTATGGATGGACGGACTGCCTGCCGACTGCCGACACAGAGGTAGCCACAGCCGTGAACTACCGCACTGTACACTGGTTGATAAAGAGATAGTAGTATACTCGTAACAATTAGGATGACACTATGACGGTATAAAGAATGAAAAAAAAACCACGGTTAGGTGGTAGGTATATAATAATAAATAATACAATTCTGGTCGGACGGACTGCCTGCCGTGTGCCGACACAGAGGTAGCCACAGCCGTGAACTACCGCACTGTACACTGGTTGATAAAGAGATAGTAGTATACTCGTAACAATTAGGATGACACTATGACGGTATAAAGAATGAAAAAAAAAACCACGGTTAGGTGGTAGGTATATAATAATAAATAATACAATTCTGGTCGGACGGACTGCCTGCCGTGTGCCGACACAGAGGTAGCCACAGCCGTGAACTACCGCACTGTACACTGGTTGATAAAGAGATAGTAGTATACTCGTAACAATTAGGATGACACTATGACGGTATAAAGAATGAAAAAAAAACCACGGTTAGGTGGTAGGTATATAATAATAAATAATACAATTCTGGTCGGACGGACTGCCTGCCGTGTGCCGACACAGAGGTAGCCACAGCCGTGAACTACCGCACTGTACACTGGTTGATAAAGAGATAGTAGTATACTCGTAACAATTAGGATGACACTATGACGGTATAAAGAATGAAAAAAAAACCACGGTTAGGTGGTAGGTATATAATAATAAATAATACAATTCTGGTCGGACGGACTGCCTGCCGTGTGCCGACACAGAGGTAGCCACAGCCGTGAACTACCGCACTGTACACTGGTTGATAAAGAGATAGTAGTATACTCGTAACAATTAGGATGACACTATGACGGTATAAAGAATGAAAAAAAAACCACGGTTAGGTGGTAGGTATATAATAATAAATAATACAATTCTGGTCGGACGGACTGCCTGCCGTGTGCCGACACAGAGGTAGCCACAGCCGTGAACTACCGCACTGTACACTGGTTGATAAAGAGATAGTAGTATACTCGTAACAATTAGGATGACACTATGACGGTATAAAGAATGAAAAAAAAAACCACGGTTAGGTGGTAGGTATATAATAATAAATAATACAATTCTGGTCGGACGGACTGCCTGCCGTGTGCCGACACAGAGGTAGCCACAGCCGTGAACTACCGCACTGTACACTGGTTGATAAAGAGATAGTAGTATACTCGTAACAATTAGGATGACACTATGACGGTATAAAGAATGAAAAAAAAAACCACGGTTAGGTGGTAGGTATATAATAATAAATAATACAATTCTGGTCGGACGGACTGCCTGCCGTGTGCCGACACAGAGGCAGCCACAGCCGTGAACTACCGCACTGTACACTGGTTGATAAAGAGATAGTAGTATACTCGTAACAATTAGGATGACACTATGACGGTATAAAGAATGAAAAAAAAACCACGGTTAGGTGGTAGGTATATAATAATAAATAATACAATTCTGGTCGGACGGACTGCCTGCCGTGTGCCGACACAGAGGTAGCCACAGCCGTGAACTACCGCACTGTACACTGGTTGATAAAGAGATAGTAGTATACTCGTAACAATTAGGATGACACTATGACGGTATAAAGAATGAAAAAAAAACCACGGTTAGGTGGTAGGTATATAATAATAAATAATACAATTCTGGTCGGACGGACTGCCTGCCGTGTGCCGACACAGAGGTAGCCACAGCCGTGAACTACCGCACTGTACTGTGTCTGCTGCTAATATAGACTGGTTGATATTTAAAGAGATATTAGTAGTATACAACAATACTATACTGGTGGTCAGGCACTGGTCACCACTCCTGCAGCAAAAGTGTGCACTGTTAATTAATATAATTGTACTCCTGGCTCCTGCTAACAACCTGCAGTGCTCCCCAGTCTCCCCCACAATTAATTATAAGCTTTTAATTTATACATTGATGACTGTGCAGCACACTGGGCTGAGCTGAGTGCACACAGACTGAGTCACACTGTGTGACTGACTGTGCTGTGTATCGTTTTTTTTTTCAGGCAGAGAACGGATATAGCAGAGAGAAGTGAACGGATATATTATATTAAATAAAAGTTAACTAGCAACTGCACTGGTCACTGACTGTGGTAAACTAACTCTGTCTGCGACTCTGCACAATCTCTCTCTCTCTATCTAATCTATCTCTATTCTAATGGAGAGGACGCCAGACACGTCCTCTCCCTATCAATCTCAATGCACGAGTGAAAATGGCGGCGACGCGCGGCTCCTTATATAGAATCCGAGTCTCGCGATAGAATCCGAGCCTCGCGAGAATCCGACAGCGTCATGATGACGTTCGGGCGCGCTCGGGTTAACCGAGCAAGGCGGGAAGATCCGAGTCGCTCGGACCCGTGAAAAAAAACATGAAGTTCGGGCGGGTTCGGATTCCGAGGAACCGAACCCGCTCATCTCTACATTCAGCTCATATGCAGTTACTCCACTCTGCAAGTGTTATTTGGGGTTGCTTTTCACTCTCACTTTGCAGCCAGGACTGGTGCAAGGTTTCTCGGCACCCTAGCAAAAACTTCTACCTACTACCCCTTCCCCCTACCCGCCCTTCAGGTGAAAGGCATGCTGCTGCTCTCCCCCACCCCCAGTCTGTTGCATGGCTGCCCTCTTCTCCCCATCTCCCCAGTCCATGTGGGTGCCTGCTGCTCTCACCCTCCCCCCTGTTATATGTCTGCAGTTCTATCTTCCCCACCATCTGTGTGGATGCTGCTCCTCATCCACCCCAGACTGTGTGCATGCCTGCTGCTCATCTCTGTGCACCTCCCCCCCTCCCCAGACTGCTGCTCTCCCCCACTTTCCTTATCAATTGCAGAGAGTGCACTGTGCAGTCGCCTTACCTGCAGGTTGCAATGCAGAGTTGGGACTGAGTGGTCTGCAGAAGCATCTGGAATGAAGAGCAGCGCCACATGTCACCCCCAGACAGGACTCCAGGAACTGCCAAAGTTACTGCCTGTGCCGGGTGGAGGCGGAGCTGGAGGCTGCAATACGGGAGCTTGCCAGTCGCGACTACTGTAAGATACGAGTGCCGGGGGGATTGCGGTGGCTGTGAGGTAGGGCCACGCTACCTTTTTCAGGCAGCTGTAGCAGGCTGCCCCCTAAGGTTCCAGCGCCCCTAGGCAGCTGCCTAAAGCTGCCTAGTGGGAGCTCCGGCCCTGTTTGCAGCTCTACTCATAGATAAGCCTCTGTATCTCTTATTTATTTATCAAAGCTCAGCTGTTCTTTGTTACAGCTCTGCATCTCTTTACTTTATTACAGCTGTGCATCTCTTTACTTTATTACAGCTCTGCATCTCTTTACTTTATTACAGCTCTGCATCTCTTTACTTTATTACAGCTGTGCATCTCTTTACTTTATTACAGCTCTGCATCTCTTTACTTTATTACAGCTCTGCATCTCTTTACTTTATTACAGCTGTGCAGCTCTTTACTTTATTAAAGCTCTGCATCTCTTTATTACAGCTCTGCATCTCTTTACTTTATTACAGCTCTGCATCTCTTTACTTTATTACAGCTCTGCATCTCTTTACTTTATCAAAGCTCTGCATCTCTTTATTACAGCTCTGCATCTCTTTACTTTATTACAGCTGTGTAGCTCTTTACTTTATTAAAGCTCTGCATCTCTTTATTACAGCTCTGCATCGCTTTACTTTATTACAGCTCTGCATATCTTTACTTTATTACAGCTCTGCATCTCTTTACTTTATTACAGCTGTGCATCTCTTTACTTTATTACAGCTCTGCATCTCTTTACTTTATTACAGCTGTGCATCTCTTTACTTTATTAAAGCTCTGCATCTCTTTATTACAGCTCTGCATCTATTTACTTTATTACAGCTGTGCAGCTCTTTACTTTATTAAAGCTCTGCATCTCTTTATTACAGCTCTGCATCTCTTTACTTTATTACAGCTCTGCATCTCTTTACTTTATTACAGCTCTGCATCTCTTTACTTTATTACAGCTGTGCAGCTCTTTACTTTATTAAAGCTCTGCATCTCTTTATTACAGCTCTGCGGCTCTTTACTTTATTACAGCTCTGCATCTCTTTATTACAGCTCTGCATCTCTTTACTTTATTACATCTCTGCATCGCTTTACTGTAATACAGCTCTGCAGCTTTTTACTTTATTACAGCTCTGCAGCTCTTTACTTTATTACAGCTCTGCAGCTCTTTACTTTATTACAGCTCTGCATCTCTTTACTTTATTACAGCTCTGCAGCTCTTTACTTTATTACAGCTTAGCATCTCTTTGTCTAAGTTCAGCTTCTTGATATTTATCACATCTCAGGGCCTGATTCAGAAATGGATGGAAATTCAATGTCACTTGTCTGATTTTAAGGAGGAACATGTAGGAGACGTTTTAGAAGAAGAGACGCCTCTTGCATTAAGCTGCGAACCCAGCGTTGCGACCAACACCGCAAAGGGCCAGCTGAGTAAGCTTCAGCTTATGCAGCTGGCCAACCTAAGAGCGGGCTGCGTGGGCAGGGAGTCTACGTGGTGACATGCAGAACCATGGCTCTACCCTCCAAGAAAATGGTGAAGACATTCCCCCATTTCCAGGAATGCAAGCCACCCTTGAGCACCCTCCCAACTCCTGCAATGCTGCTGCGTGTCAATCAGGCAGCGTCATACAGTAGGGGAACTACGAGTGACATCGCAAGGCGCATTCTGTGCATCCGCAGAGCAAACTTTGTGCAGCAGCAGATTATTGATACATTGAAATCTGCATGCTGCCTCACTCCTTCATCAAACTCTGAATTAGTCCCTCAGCTCGTCTTTCTCATAGCTCTGCATATCTTTACTTTATTACAGCTCAGCATCTCTCTGTTGTAGCTCAGCTTCTCTATAGTTATCACAGCACTGCATCTCTGTATTTCTTACAGCTCTTCTTCTGTTTATCACACCTCTTTAATCCCCGGGCTGTCCCCATCTCCCCCTCATGTCCCTAAGCACCTTCTGTCACACACTCCTTTATTTAAGGCACAGATTTCAAAATACTCTCATACTGTACTTTCCACATAGGAGCAAATAGATCCACGAGTAAGTCGTCTGACTGCAGTATGGAAGGTAATGGGTTTGAACCCTTGGTATGACAGTATTTTGAAATGTGTACTTTAAATAAAGGAGGATGTGACTGACGGTCTTGTGTATGACTGTTAAGAAATGTGTGATTTAAAATAAAGTATAATGTACCTAAATGACATAGAGCTCGTAAATGATTTGCATAAATGATGCAATTATTAGTGTCCAAATCCATTATATTGGAAGTGTTCTGTAGGTTTAGCTGTTCTATAAATATATAATGTTGTATGGGGCATCATAGCAAATGGGTGCCAGTGCTCTCCTTATGTCCCTGTTAAAAAATATGGGAGGGTACCAATGCTTTCTCTGGCCCAGGGCATTCAAAGTCTAGTTATGGCTCTAACACCAGTACGGGGCCAGATATCAGGGCCGATTCTAGCTCTTGTGGCACCCCGGGTGATAATAGGGGTGTGCCTTCATAAAGGGGCATGGTCAGTTATGCCCCCTGTAGAGTTGTGCCCCCGTTTATGGCCCCAGTAGAGTTGTGCCTTCGTTTGTGCCCCCAGTAGAGTTGTGCCCCCGTTTGTGCCCCCAGCAGAGTTGTGCACCCGTTTGTGCCCCCAGTAGAGTTGTGCCCCCAGTAGAGTTGTGCCGCTTACAAAAATAAAAAAAATAAAAATAAATTAATACTCACCATCCCCGCTCCTGATTCCCGACCGCTACTGCCCTCCGTCTCCGGCCGCCAGCGCCGCTCCTCTGATCTATGGGAGAGACGTCATGATGTCTCTCCCATAGCACCGCATAGACACTAGAGGTCAATCATGACCCCTAGTGTCTATGTGCCACTTCCACAATGCTGTGTGGTGCGCGATTACTTCATCGCGCACCGCACTGCACCGCATCTACCGAGGACCGGGGGCACCAGTAGCGGATCTTGCTATGGCGGTGGCGCCCTCCAGACGACGACAGCGCCCTCCGGAAGGCGGCACCCAGGGCAAAATTCATGCGTGCCCGTAGCAAGATCCGATATTGCCAGATATTATTATTATTATTATTACATTTTATTTATAAGGCGCCACATGTGTTTCGCAGCGCCATACAAAGGACAGTACAGGGGACAAAACATTGCATTACAGTAAATAAATAACACAAATAGAGTACAGGTAACAGAGCACCACACATTCTCAAGACATAATACAGCTAAGATGTAAGTATCGAGGGAGTGATCATCGTACTACTGGAGGCTGGTGGCCATAGATGGAGATGAGCCTTTACTAGCAGGATAAAGATGGTCGTTGAGTAGGGGAGAGCTGTGAGTGACATGTGTTGAGACGAGGGCTTAGATAACAAGAGGAAATAGGGCCCTGCTCTGAAGAGCTAACAATCTAATGGGGAGGGGCGACAGACAGATGACAAGAGGTGCAGGCAAGTGGAAGGTAGCCTGATGGCAGTATGCAAGCAAAGCTGAGATGTTCACGGCTTGAGGCAGGGGGGTGGAGGCGCGTCAATACGGTAACTGACAACATCTTCAGATGGCATAGCCTGCTATGGGAAGGAGGAACATATTGCGAAAAGGGATCTATGCAGATCCATCCGCCTCCTTTGGCCCTCACTGTGCACATCCGTCAACTAAGTTCACTCATATCCACTAGAACACCCTGGCAGCGTAAAACTTCCACAGGAACTATTTACCTGCTAATGTGTATTTTAGGGATTGTGGGACAGGTGATTTTCAGAGCAGCTGTCCCAGGACTGGAGCAATACTGCATTGCTGAAGTGGAGTTATGGCTGCTGCTGCAAGTCATGGCGAATCAGATGCAACCACCGCATATTATAATAGTGCCCTAGACTCTATCAAATGACTGACACAGAGAAGTCTAAAACAAGTCAGGCTCTTTAGATATTTTTGTTACCTTGACATCACATGGAAAGAAGATAGAAATTTCTCACCTAGGCTGTTGCTTTCTGTTTATGGAATGCAAATGACCTCTTTGAAGCTATTTCCAATTTTTCACTTTGATAATGGGAAAAGAGAAAGAATACACCATAATTAAACAGTATAAAACAATGTTATGTATCACTGAACATTATCTAGCTAATCCTTTCCTGGCGGCCTGTTGGGGCTTGCCAGCAATGTTTGTTTTGCAATTCTAACTGTAAAACCTAAAAACAACGTTCTCTGGAGGCTAATAAAATGGGAAAGGTAGACTTTTAAAAGGTAGTTTCTGCAGTGTGAAAGTGCTATAGGTAAATACGAGTACCGGGTGTATTTACGTGGATTTTTTAATTGTTCGGTAAAAAAAGGTTATTTTTATCTGGGCCAGATTTGTAAGCAATCCCTTTAATATCTTGTTTATCAGTTTAATCCAACTACTTTCATCTCTTTTTTTTTTTAAATAATAAAATGCACCAACAAGGGATTATAGAAGGGTAATGATGCTGATATAAAAAAATATATTATTATTATTATTATTTACAGAAGGCAACACAAAGTGTCTGAAGGGGCAAAGATACAAGCATCGCAGAATAAAGGAACATACAAGCGCGCATACAATGCACAAGAAAACTGTAACCACAACATTTGTATATAACATAGGTAAAACATTACTACGGTATAATAGCACTGTCTGGGTAAGATAGATAACTGTGGCAAGAGGTGGGCATCTCGCTGTAGTTTAATGAAGCAAGTCATGGTGAGTCGTGGGGGGGAAGACGATTCAGTAGTTAATGAACCTGTGCCCAATATATTATCTATTTTAGGAAAAACACTATTACTTTGTAATACTGAAAAAAAAATAACACGTTGTGCTGGCACATTTTATCGTTAAGCATAAACTTCATACAAAGGGCCTTAATCAGCATTGGAAGCAAATGGAATCACAAAATGGGGAAAATTTACTAACATTCGTATTTTCCCGTTTCAGGTCAAAGTTCAATCACGAATGACATCGAAAGTGCAAAACTGCAACTTTTTGAATTTGTTACGACGGATTTACTAAGCTGCCGTATTCGGGTTTTTCTTTTGTTCCGATGTCGATGTCATTCGTGTTTTTTTTTTTATTTTTACGGCAGTGATTAGCAAAACACTGCCGACTTTTTTACAATGAATCTCGGCCGGATCTGTGTGATCCGTGCTGGGGTTCATTTTTTTTTTTAAATTAAACACTGTAAAATCCTTAAAAAAAATTGCGTAGGGTCCCCCCTCCTAAGCATAACCAGCCTCGGGCTCTTTGAGCCGATCCTGGTTGCAGAAATATGGGGAAAAAAATGACAGGGGTTCCCCCATATTTAAGCAACCAGCATCGGGCTCTGCGCCTGGTCCTGGTTCCAAAAATACGGGGGACAAAAAGAGTAGGGGTCCCTCGTATTTTTAAAACCAGCACCGGGCTCCACTAGCTGGACAGATAATGCCACAGCCGGGGGTCACTTTGATATAGTGCCCTGCGGCCGTGGCATCAAAAATCCAACTAGTCACCCCTGGCCGGGGTACCCTGGGGGAGTGGGGACCCCTTCAATCAAGGGGTCTCCCCCCCCAGCCACCCAAGGGCCAGGGGTGAAGCCCGAGGCTGTCCCCCCCCATCCAATGGGCTGCGGATGGGGAGGCTGATAGCCTTTTGTGATAATGAAAAGATATTGTTTTTAGTAGCAGTACTACAAGGCCCAGCAAGCCTCCCCCGCATGCTGGTACTTGGAGAACCACAAGTACCAGCATGCGACGGAAAAACGGGCCCGCTGGTACCTGTAGTACTACTACTAAAAAAATACCCAAAAAAAGACAACACACACACACCGTGAAAGTAAAGATTTATTACATACATGCACACAAACATACATACATACTTACCTTATGTTCACACGCAGGTCGGTCCTCTTCTCCAGTAGAATCCAAGGGGTACCTGTTGAATAAATTCTACTCACCAGATCGCGGGTCCCAGGCTCCTCGGGGCATCCATTTGTAATCCACGTACTTGCATAAAATAAGAAAACGTAAAGCCGAGCCACGAACTGAAAGGGGCCCCATGTTTTCACATGGGACTCCTTTCCCCGAATGCCAGAAACCCACTCTGACTGATGTCTAAGTGGGTTTCTTCAGCCAATCAGGGAGTGCCACGTTGTAGCACTCTCCTGATCGGCTGTGTGCTCCTGTACTGTCTGACAGGCGGCACACGGCAGTGTTACAATGTAGCGCCTATGCGCTCCATTGTAACCAATGGTGGGAACTTTCTGCTCAGTGGTGACGTCACTTTAGGTCAACCGCAGGGCAGAAAGTTCCCACCATTGGTTACAATGGAGCGCATAGGCGCTACATTGTAACACTGCCGTGTGCCGCCTGTCAGACAGTACAGGAGCACACAGCCGATCAGGAGAGTGCTACAACGTGGCACTCCCTGATTGGCTGAAGAAACCCACTTAGACATCAGTCAGAGTGGGTTTCTGGTATTCGGGGAAAGGAGTCCCATGTGAAAACATGGGGCCCCTTTCAGTTCGTGGCTCAGCTTTACGTTTTCTTATTTTATGCAAGTACGTGGATTACAAATGGATGCCCCGAGGAGCCTGGGACCCGCGATCTGGTGAGTAGAATTTATTCAACAGGTACCCCTTGGATTCTACTGGAGAAGAGGACCGACCTGCGTGTGAACATAAGGTAAGTATGTATGTATGTTTGTGTGCATGTATGTAATAAATCTTTACTTTCACGGTGTGTGTGTGTTGTCTTTTTTTGGGTATTTTTTTAGTAGTAGTACTACAGGTACCAGCGGGCCCGTTTTTCCGTCGCATGCTGGTACTTGTGGTTCTCCAAGTACCAGCATGCGGGGGAGGCTTGCTGGGCCTTGTAGTACTGCTACTAAAAACAATATCTTTTCATTATCACAAAAGGCTATCAGCCTCCCCATCCGCAGCCCATTGGATGGGGGGGACAGCCTCGGGCTTCACCCCTGGCCCTTGGGTGGCTGGGGGGGGGGACCCCTTGATTGAAGGGGTCCCCACTCCCCCAGGGTACCCCGGCCAGGGGTGACTAGTTGGATTTTTGATGCCACGGCCGCAGGGCACTATATCAAAGTGACCCCCGGCTGTGGCATTATCTGTCCAGCTAGTGGAGCCCGGTGCTGGTTTTAAAAATACGGGGGACCCCTACTCTTTTTGTCCCCCGTATTTTTGGAACCAGGACCAGGCGCAGAGCCCGATGCTGGTTGCTTAAATATGGGGGAACCCCTGTCAATTTTTTCCCCATATTTCTGCAACCAGGATCGGCTCAAAGAGCCCGAGGCTGGTTATGCTTAGGAGGGGGGACCCCACGCAATTTTTTTAAATAAAATAACAACTTTCCCACCCCTTCCCACTGATATACATGCACGGATCTCATGGATCCCTGCATGCCTATCCAATCACGGAAAAAAAAAGCAGGTCTGGTTTTTTTTTGCACTTTTTTACGAGTTGTAATTTTTCACGGCAGTGTTTGTTTGTTTTTTGCTTTGCACTTCTTAGTAAATTACCGAGATTCATACTTAAACAGCCGCGTTTTGACCGATGGTGTATTCATTCGTAATTTTTTTCTTGGACTTGCAAAAAATTACGAATGCCCTCATCACTGCCGTGATTATTGCTTAGTAAATTACCGAGATGACACTTTGATGAAAAAACGGCATCTCGGTCAAAATCGGGAGCTTAGTAAATTTACCCCAATGTGTCTGATAAATATGTTGCGTTATTGCAGCCTACTCAGAGTTTGCAGTTGCGACACTACCCCTTCATGTACCTGGGTCACATGTGACTTTAATATGAGTGGATATGCGGCTTCACTGAGAGTACCAAAAAAGCTACACTTACTGTATACTATATATCCAGGTGGAGCTTTCCATTTACCCAACTGAGTAGGCGGCATACTTTATTTATAGAAAATGAGTGTTCAGTGCTTTATATTTTGACCATGTAGATGGTGTTTGCAGAAATGGGTGTGCTTGAGACTTTTTTTTGTCCAATCAGATGCGAGCTGTGTGCGTCATCATCATCATGTGTAGGTAATACGGGGATTTTTGTATCTACAAGTCATCCCCCTCCAGGAAATGCAACAGCTTCTGTTCGGCGGCCATTAGACGCAATTTGTGACTACACGCTTCTGTACTGCGACATCGTTTGAACACCTACTGCACTTGTCTACATATCCATACAGTACTAGCGAATGAAAAAAGACATGCATTCTCTTTAAAAAGTGCAAGTTTTGTCCAGAAAAAGCTGTGTTTACGATCTACTCTGAATAAAGTGCAATGTTTATTACTTTACACTGTATATATGATACACCTTTGCAATAAATACTAGTACCAGGTCACTACAGTGTCTGCCTGCTGTTTGTGTTAAACTTTATATGTGCTACCTGGTTTACCAATTATGGGAACTGCAAGGGTGACTGCTAATAACCTTGCTGTTCCCATCATAGCATACAGTGTAGCAGTTCCCACCATAGACTTTAATGGAGGTTTCCCATCACAAAGAAATCGTATGGAGGCACCCACTGTGTAAACACATACACTTTCTTGTGTATGTCTTGGTTCGGGTCTCAGGTTTATTTTTTTACCCCCTGGGATGCCTACTTGGAATGAAAGATGACGTGATATACACTAGGGCTAGGAGAGTATGAATTGTTTTTTTACAGGTAACATGATACTACTGGACAAGAGGACAGAATGGCTACAGGGAGTGTAGGCAAGTATGTGTGTGATCATGAGAGTGCAACAGTGTTTATTAAAGTTGTACTACAGTATCACGGTGTGTGAGTCTTGTGCTTTTAAAAATATTTATTTTACAGGGGGACTATAGGTACCAGCGGGCCCTTAAATCCCCACATGCTGGTTCTTGTGTTTATCAAAGTACAAGCATGCGGGGGGGGGGGGGGGGAAGACTTGCTGGGACCTGTAGTCACTCCTGTAAAAGACAATATATTTTACAAACTCAAAATAACTGAATGGACTATCAACTTGGCACCCATTGCTCAGCGGGGTTGGAGATACCGCCAAGCTTCAGCCCCAGCCTTGGGTGCCTTGGAGAGCGGTAAACACTTTATTGGGGGGGTCCCCACTCTCTCCCAGGAGACCCTGGCCAGGGTGACTTATTAGGGGGGATTAATGCAACATCCACGGGGACCAATATAAGCGTGTCCCCTACTGTGGCATTACCTCCCTGGCTAGAGTGGCCCAGTGCTGGTTTCAAAATTATGGGGAGATCCCTTTGTCTTTTTTCCCCATATTTTTTTAAACCAGGACCAGTACAAAAGCCCGATGCTGGTTCAATAAATAGTGGGGAACACTACACCATTTTTTGCCTGTATTTTTTGGTGTTTTTCTAGTTTTTAACACTTTATTCACATTTACACAGATAGGCACATCAGTGAGATCTGTGCAGGCTTTATATTCAGGAATACAGTATTTGGCTGCCAGCAAACACGGCAGCCAAACACAAATACATACAGTACACCATCGGAAAACACGATTGACTAAAAGACAGTTACATATTAAATTCCTGTGTTTTAGTTTGAAAAAAGCACCCGTGTCTTATCGAACTCACCCCTGTTTAATGTTGTACAAACACAGGTAAGACACAATTCTTAGTAATTTTACCCCGTAAAGAGTATCCCTTTATATCTCAACCGTCTAAAACAATATAATGTATTTGATTGTTTCACTAGAATAAAAACAGCTAAAACCAATCATGATTAGAGGAAATAAGGACGCACATGATTGATATTTAAAAGATTTAAAAGTCATTTTCATGGGTACATTTTCAGGAGAGTCTGACCTTGGCTACAATCATTCTGATTGGACTCTTTTGATAATTTCATGGGATGTTATTCGTAGCAGTTTTAATATTTGCAACGGGATCTTTATTCCTTTGCAAATCATATTAAGCGAACAAATGAATGCAGTTACCTTTTGTTTTTGTCTAAGGCTGTAACAGAAGAAGTGTTCTATTCTGTTCTGTTCTGTCGTATGATGTTATGCTGTACAGAGATACAAAGTCAAATCTAAGCACTTCTTCAATAAAAATCAGTAGCCCCACTTTATCTTCTAGACTCACCTTATTTATGCAAAGCATTATGGGCCTGCCGCAGAGTGGGAGCACACATATTGGCTGAAAGTACAACTGGAGAGGTGGAAGAGGGGAGTGAAGGCACTTTTTCACGTAGGCAAAGGAAGGGCATGTTTACGTAAATGCCTTTTATATACAAGCCTGGATGTAAGCTAATATAGGTCTGTGAGGACTGGGAGAATCACAAACTTGGGGTGTCTCTCCCAGCCTCCCGATGGAGTTGGCCAGTTTTCCACAGGCAGAGGCGTCTGTAGCATAATGTATTGGGCTCTATGATGCATCAAAATATGGTGATGTTAATATTCAAATACACTCACATCAGCTGCATTTTATTATTGCTTGGCGTTTTTTCTTTAATAATAAATGAGGAAAGTGCCACCTCTTGAGCTTTCTCGGACTCTAGGCACAGGCCAACTGCACGTAAGACTAAGGTTACATTTCTCTGGGCCTTAGCAGTTTACACATCCTACTATAAGATGTAAATCATGGGTGTAGTATGTTATGCCGGCGGTCGGGCTCCCGGCGACCAGCACACCGGCGCTGGGATCCCGACCGCTGGCATACCGACCGCTGGCATACCGATAGCTGGGCGAGCGCCAATGAGCCACTTGCGGGCTCACTGCACTCGCCACGCTGCGGGCACGGTGGCATGCTACGTGCGCCACGCTATCTATTCTCCCTCCAGGGGGGTCGTGGACACCCAAGAGGGAGAAGAACTGTCGGTATGCCGGCGGTCGGGATTCCGGCGCCGGTATGCTGGTCACCGGGAGCCCGACCACCGGCAAAGTGAAGACCACCCGTAAATCATAGGTTCCCAGTCACTCCTAGCAAAGGTTGTCAAGTATGCATTCAGTTTTGGGCTAACCTGCTACATTGACTGTGGGATTGCTCACTAAGAAAAGGTACCTAAAACAGGAATATCACTCCTGCCCGGATAGTCACACGTTTCCCACCTCATAGATGCATACGTGCCTACATTTTCAGTCTCTTCTCCAGGAGAAGCCCAGAGAGGAGCCGCTGTTGGCCTCCTCAGGGGGCATGGCTCTCACATCATTAGACTTTACAGGAAGTAGGTGTGGGTAAAATTACACCTTTTAAATCTGCATACTCTATCGGGGGTGTGGGGAACTACCAGGAAAATCGTGAGTCTCCTGCAACTTCCTGGAGAGTAAGCAAGTACGCATAGATGCATAAATGCACCTGTAAAATAAGCAAGTGTTGGCTCATACTGAAAAAAAAATTACGTATGATTTGAAGCAAAGCACTGTATACCAGTTAAGAGAGACATTTTTATTCATGTTGTGATTATTGGACAGTTCAATATATATATATATATATATATATATATATATATATGTGTAATTTTATTGTAAAAGCTTTAATACAGTGAAAATTAATGAATATTTTTTTTTCTTTTTTTGTTAAAATAGTCCCTGAGGTTCATGTTGTTTTTTTCTATTACCATTTAATTTATTTTTTAATACCTGGCCCAGTAAAAAATATTAGTAGTCATCATGGTTACACCATCAGTAGGTTATAATTCTCCATCTGGGGGACAAGAGCAAAATCTATGTCTTTGCTTAAGTGCAAAAAAAAGTAACAGAAGGAGATGCATAGGAGAAGCTGCAGCCACTGAAACACTATCTAGTATTTCAACTTTTAGAAATCGATAGATCCAAGCATGAAAGTATAATGAGAGAAGAGAATAGGATTGGTTGGTAATGAAATATCAGCCGAGCCCTGCCATGTTTGCCATTGATCCTTGGATTGATAGACAGCAGCAGGAAGAGTCAATAGCTGGTCCACGATCAAAATGTTTCTCTCATTTTCACAATCAACTTCATCTGCTGCAGATTATTTGCTACTTAAGACAGGATGAGTCAAAGCCCTCATGTAATAAGTTACAATAAAATATTCAACACACAGGTTTGGCCGATGTTGCCGTATCATGAAGAGTAATTTGGGAGTGTGTCACACTTCTGTTTATTTTGACAAAATAATTGTAGCATGCCAGAGCTTCCTATGACACAACACATTGCACATTTTAAATCAAGATATTTTGTGGTGAATAATCATCTGCTCATTATTCATTCAATGTCCTTCACAAAAAAAGTATCTTTGGAGACATTTTTAGATGTCCTTAGGATCAGAATAACCCTTTATTTTTAAGAAAATATAACTCTCTATCTTGTGTACACCCAGGTGTCTCCAGTCTGGAGGTGAATAGTAATGAATAACTTGTAGTCTAAATCATCATCTATGTTCACAGCAGCACAGATTATTTCAGGAGATGCATTTTCTGTTCTTGCAGGAGGCAGTGACTTGTGATTGTGTTAGTGAAGGCAGGGATGTCTGTGATATAATGAGAGGTATGGACTCAAAATGAGTAACAGATTTAGATAGTGGATGGGTGGCCATGTACAACACTATAAATGGGCATTGCTAACCTGGAATTGGTGGACCTCCCTTACCTCCAAGCCTAGAGTAGCTACACACTCTGTAGTGGACTAGTTCCACCATTGGTCTGCTTCTTGTGTATGAATAAACCAATCCACACATTTTTTTATAAAGCAAGTTTGAAAACCTGTCTGTCATTCTGTGCCCGCACTTAACTCCTAACATGGCACCCTGCTACAGTGTAGTGAGAGAGCATGGCGGAAATATATAGTCAAGTATACAGGGCCATAGCGGTGAGATAATTCACACTGGCTTGGCTCTGGTTCCTTCATGTGTGATGTCATGATGACACAACAAGGTGCCACCAGGACCACAAAGAAGCTGAGAACTTGGAGCGTCTTAAGGATGATCTTAGCAGTTCTCTAGGCTGCAGGCCCATTACAGGTGCCAGGCAGCAGTGCCCTGGGCAGCAGTTCTACTCATAAACCCTTAATTACATAAACTTTAACAGACAGTATATCACTATAATATTCAAAACATGGAATAACCCATCCATAGGACCAGGGTCAGACCGGCCCATAGGAGTACACAGGAAATTCCCGGTGGGACCCAAGCCCCTCCTCTGATGTCAGGTTCCAGACTGTGCACCTGCATTATACATTTTTACTCTATTAGTGGGTCAGTTACCTGGCAGAGCAGGAACATGGATGCACATGACTGCTTGGTTTGTTTCTATAAAAACTATACCAAGATCCGCCCTCCTGCCAATCAAATTTAGGGGTTGCGTTAAGATATTTATATGGGCCAAGGCACAGTAGTATACATGTTGTGTCCAGGTTATGTCCTCTCTAATGGTTGGCCAATTCTCTTAAGCATGGGCCCCTACTGCTGCATCCCCTGGTGGGCACTTCATGCTCCAGTCCAACACTCCATAGGACTAGCACCATTTTTTCTTTGTTTGTGCTGTATTTTAATGTGTAATAGAGCATTCAATGCAGAGTTTGCATTTTTGAAAGATTAACTTTTTCTTCAATCATTAGAATGGAGGTGACTACAAGGTACTCTTTTCCTTTTATAGCCTGGTGCTCCATTGGGCAACTAATCTCACAATAAACAAGGAAAAGTCAGTGAAGCGCACGCTAAGTAATAAAGCAGTATTATTACCATAATCATCATCTTCATAGTTTATTAATAATAATAATAATAATAATAATTTTATTTATATAGCGCTCTATCTCCAATAGGACTCAAGGCGCTTAACAGATACATAGCATAATATAGTACAGAAAATAATGAAGTAATAAGGCACCACAAAAGTCTGCAGCTCCAAACACAATTATAAAACTTAGCTGCAGCCTAGCAGGGCTGGACAGCGTTTGTGTACATAGCCAAACATCAAGGGGTCTGTGAAGGTAATACCTAACACAAAGAGCTGAGCAAACAAATTAGTTTAGCCACATGAAGGGGGGAATTCAAGTGATGGTGGGAAATGCAATAAATCCCGCTGCGCAGGGTTTTTCCCGCAGCCATGAAGTTTTGCTATTCAATTGCAGGACAGAAAATTAGATGGAAATGGAAAGGGCATATGGGGAAGTAATAATTCTACTAACTATGCTTGCAATCAGGGCCGGTGCTAGGGTGTTCGGCGCCCCCCTGCAAACTATAAATTTACTCCCTCCCATACTTTACAAAGGGACAGCGCACATAATGCTTTTACACATAATGCTCCCTGTAGTAGTGGGACTTACACATGTAACGCCCCCTGTACCAGTGATGCTTATACAATACGCAGTGACGCTTACACACGTAACGCCCCCTGCAGTAGTGATGCTTACACACGTAACGCCCCCTGTACCAGTGACGCTTATACAAGACGCAGTGACGCTTCCACACGTAACGCCCCCTGCAGTAGTGATGCTTACACACGTAACCCCCTGTACCAGTGACGCTTATAGAAGACGCAGTGATGCTTACACACCTAACGCCCCCTGTAGCAGTGCCGCTTACACATGTAATGCCCCCTGTAGCAGAGCCACTTACACACGTAACGCCCTCTGTACCAGTGCCGCTTAGACTCTTAACGCCCCCTGTACCAGTGACGCTTACACACGCAGCACCCCCTGTACCAGTGACGCTTAGACACGTAACGCCCCCTGTACCAGTGACGCTTACACACGTAACGCCCCCTGTACCAGTGACGCTTAGACACGTAACGCCCTCTGTACCAGTGACGCTTACACACACGTAACGCCCCCTGTACCAGTGACGCTTAGACACGTAACACCCCCCTGTACCAGTGACGCTTAGACACGTAACGCCCCCTGTACTAGTGACGCTTAGACACATAACGCCCCCTGTACCAGTGCCGCTTAGACACGTAATGCCCCCTGTACCAGTGACGCTTGCACACGTAACGCCCCCTGTACCAGTGACGCTTAGACACGTAACGCCCCCTGTACCAGTGACGCTTACACACGTAATGCCCCCTGTACCAGTGACGCTTGCACACGTAACGCCCCCTGTACCAGTGACGCTTAGACACGTAACGCCCCCTGTACCAGTGACGCTTACACATGTAATGCCCCCTGTAGCAGAGCCACTTACACACGTAACGCCCTCTGTACCAGTGCCGCTTAGACTCTTAACGCCCCCTGTACCAGTGACGCTTACACACGCAGCACCCCCTGTACCAGTGACGCTTAGACACGTAACGCCCCCTGTACCAGTGACGCTTACACACGTAACGCCCCCTGTACCAGTGACGCTTAGACACGTAACGCCCTCTGTACCAGTGACGCTTACACACACGTAACGCCCCCTGTACCAGTGACGCTTAGACACGTAACACCCCCCTGTACCAGTGACGCTTAGACACGTAACGCCCCCTGTACTAGTGACGCTTAGACACATAACGCCCCCTGTACCAGTGCCGCTTAGACACGTAATGCCCCCTGTACCAGTGACGCTTGCACACGTAACGCCCCCTGTACCAGTGACGCTTGCACGCGTAACGCCCTCTGTACCAGTGACGCTTATACAAGACGCGACACGGTGATGCTTACACACATTATGCTGCACACATATACCACACATACGCATATACATACAACACGTACATACTGTACATACATTACACACATACAGTCACACATACACAGATACTGTATACACACACACACACACACACACACACACACACACAGTGGCGTAACTAGAAATTTTTCTCCCCCAAGCCAAAAAATTCTTTGGTGCCCCCCCCCCCCCCCCCCCCCCCCCACCCGCCGCATAATTGGGAGTAAGAAAGGGATAAATATGCGCGCGCCTTCGGCGCGCGCTGCAAAAAAGGGGGCGTGGTTTTGTTGGAATGGGCGTGGTTTCTCATAAAGGGGCGTGGTATTGCAGGAAAAGACTACCTTATACCCCAGTTTTGCAACCTGCACGCCCAGACGTTAGCCACCACAGGAAAGAAAAATAATCCTGATTCATGCCCCTTACATTATTTGTCATTTTTCCTCCTTATAGTAATGCCCAGTATACATTATGCCACATACTGCAATGGCCCTTAGACATTATTCCACACACAATAATGCACATGACACATTATGCCACACACCATAATGCCCCCGACACATTATGCCACACACCGTAATGCCTGTGACACATTATGCCACACACCGTAATGCCTGTGACACATTATGCCACACACCGTAATGCCCCCGACACATTATGACAGGAATCGCAATGCCCGTTATACATTATGCTACACACTGCAATGCCCCTGATACATTATAGCACATACAGTGCCTGTGACACATTATGACACACACCGCAATGACCTTGAGACATTATACCACAATGCCCGTGATATAGTATACCATACACTGTAATGCCTGTGACACATACCGCAATGCCCTGCCCGTTATACCCTATGCCACACACCGCAATGCCCGTTATGTATTATGCCACACTGCAATGACCCTGAGACATTATACCACATACCACAATGCCCGTGATATAGTATACCACACACCGTAATGCCTGACACATTATGACACACACCGCAATGTCCGTGATACATTATGCCACACACTGCAATGACCCTGAGACATTATACCACATTGCCCGCGATATAGTATACCATACACCGTAATGCCTGTGACACATTATGACACACACCGCAATGTCCATGATACATTATGCCACACACCGTAATGCCCATTACACATTAAGTCCTACAGTAAGGCTTCTAATTACTTTTCAATTACCTTCTCGTTGTCAGGGGTTTCATGCACTGGGTGTCATGCTCGTTGCCAGGTGTTTCATGCACTGGGTGTCATGCTCGTTGTCAGGTGTTTCATGCACTGGGTGTCATGCTCGTTGCTAGGAGGTAGTCCTTGTTGCTAGGGCTGTGCTCCCAGTGCCACATATGACCCCAGTGCCAGATATTCCCCCACAGTGCCAGGTACTCACATGCCCCCGGTGCCAAATATAGCCCCCCCCATGTGCCAGGTACACATATACCCCCCCCCAGTGCCACATATGCCCCCAGTGCCAGATATTCCCCCCCAGTGCCACATATGCCCCCAGTGCCAGATATTCCCCCCATGCCAGATATGCCGCCAGTGCCATATATTCCCCCCCAGTGCCACATATGCCCCCAGTGCCAGATATTCCCCCAGTGCCAGATATCCCCCCTAGTGCCAGACATCCCCCTCAGTGCCAGACATCCCCCCCCAGTGCCATATATGCCCCAGTGCCAGACATCCCCCCCCCAGTGCCAGATATCCCCCAGTGCCAGACATCCCCCCCCAGTGCCATATATGCCCCAGTGCCAGACATCCCCCCCAGTGCCATATATGCCCCAGTGCCAGACATCCCCCCCCCAGTGCCAGATATCCCCCCAGTGCCAGACATCCCCCCCCCAGTGCCAGATATCCCCCCCCAGTGCCATATATGCCCCAGTGCCAGATATCCCCCCTAGTGCCAGACATCTCCCCCCCAGTGCCATATATGCCCCAGTGCCAGACATCCCCCCCCAGTGCCAGATATCCCCCCCAGTGCCAGACATCCCCCCCCCAGTGCCATATATGCCCCAGTGCCAGACATCCCCCCCAGTGCCATATATGCCCCAGTGCCAGACATCCCCCCCCCAGTGCCAGACATCCCCCCCCCAGTGCCAGACAGTGCCATATATGCCCCAGTGCCAGATATCCCCCCTAGTGCCAGACATCTCCCCCCCAGTGCCATATATGCCCCAGTGCCAGACATCCCCCCCCAGTGCCAGATATCCCCCCCAGTGCCAGACATCCCCCCCCCCCAGTGCCAGATATCCCCCCCCAGTGCCATATATGCCCCAGTGCCAGATATACCCCCTAGTGCCATATATGCCCCAGTGCCAGACATCCCCCCCCAGTGCCAGATATCCCCCCAGTGCCAGACATCCCCCCCCCCTGTGCCAGATATCCCCCCCCAGTGCCATATATGCCCCAGTGCCAGATATCCCCCCTAGTGCCAGACATCTCCCCCCCAGTGCCATATATGCCCCAGTGCCAGACATCCCCCCCCCCAGTGCCAGATATTCCCCCCAGTGCCGCCGTCGCCGCCGCCGCTTTTTGGAGGGACACGGAGGGTACAGCCTCTCCTGTGTCCCTCCTGCTGCATCATCTCCGGCGGCCGCGGGTCTAATAGGGGGAAGTGCCGTCCGTGAGCCAATTAGAGCTCACGGACGGCACTTCCCCCTATTAGACCCGCGGCCGCCGGAGATGATGCAGGAGGGACACAGGAGAGGCACACGCTGTGCCGTCCGTGTCCCTCCAACAAGCGGCGGCGGGAAGGAGAAAGCAGATTGACATGCGGGTGCTCGTCCGCATGTCAGTCTGCTGTAATCAGTGGCGCCCCCGCAGCCCCTCGCCCCCAAGCCACCGCGAGGACTGCGGGGGCAGTAGTTACGCCACTACACACACACACATACACATACTGCATACATATACACTCACACACACTTTCACTCACTCTTTCCAGCCACTTACATAAAGAGGCCTGGTAACTCGTCCTCCTGTGTTGCGGCTGCAGGCTTGTCCCGTGTAGCCCCGCCCCATTATCCCCGTGTAGCCCCGCTCATTATCCCCGTGTAGCCCCGCCCCCTTTAGACCCGGCCAGCACACTGCGGTGAGTCTGTAACAGGGGAGGGGGAGAGGATGCTTCATGATGCCGGCGCCGCTGCCTGTCATAGAGTGTGACAGGCGCAGCAGCCGGCATCAGCAGGCGCCTACCTGCACTGCATTCCTTTGCTGAGCGGTAAGCGCCGGGCCTGCTTGCAATACCCAGTAAATGTAATATATATAGCTGTATATCTATCTATCTATCTATCTATCTATCTATCTATCTATCTATCTATCTATCTATCTATCTATCTATCTATATTACTGTTAAAGGAATGAATCATTATTTTATACATGTACATCACGTGCACTGCTGTTCAGAGACAATGCTTCGTGCTGTAATGTTTAGTTCTTTTCAATCCTTCACTTTTGAAAATGGAATTCCATTTGAAGTACGCTCCTCGACATGAATATTATATTCCAGCAGTAACTGCACAATGCAGAGTCTAAGCAGGCGAGGTGTGGCTGGACATAGTTGTTTGACTGCAACAGCTAAGAGTATTATCCTTGCCCTCCCATTAGCGATAACAAGGAGATACTCCAGTACTTGACTATGTTAATTCCTATTGATGCAGCATGGTGCAGACAGCCGTGATTTTATACAGACAGATCTAACACTTTTAGTGTATGGCTCTAACTGCAAGTCTACAGGAATTATTTGACCTTTATCCTCACATTTTTACTAAAATTTAATAATAGTGATCCTACGACATCTAAACATTCTGAGCACTGACCATTAGATCTGTCCGTTTCAAACCGTTATAGTTCTTTTTTTAGCTACTCTTAAGGTGCATACACACTAGTGATGTGCACCTGAAATTTTTCGGGTTTTGTGTTTTGGTTTTGGGTTCGGTTCCGCGGCCGTGTTTTGGGTTCGAACGCGTTTTGGCAAAACCTCACCGAATTTTTTTTGTCGGATTCGGGTGTGTTTTGGATTCGGGTGTTTTTTACAAAAAACCCTAAAAAACAGCTTAAATCATAGAATTTGGGGGTCATTTTGATCCCATAGTATTATTAACCTCAATAACCATAATTTCCACTCATTTTCAGTCTATTCTGAACACCTCACACCTCACAATATTATTTTTAGTCCTAAAATTTGCACCGAGGTCGCTGGATGGCTAAGCTAAGCGACACAAGTGGCCAACACAAACACCTGGCCCATCTAGGAGTGGCACTGCAGTGTCACGCAGGATGGCCCTTCCAAAAAACACTCCCCAAACAGCACATGACGCAAAGAAAAAAAGAGGCGCAATGAGGTAGCTGTGTGACTAAGCTCAACGACCCAAGTGGCCGACACAAACACCTGGCCCATCTAGGAGTGGCACTCCAGTGTCAGGCAGGATGGCACTTCAAAAAAATAGTCCCCAAACAGCACATGATGCAAATAAAAAAAGAGGCGCACCAAGGTCGCTGTGTGACTAAGCTAAGCGACACAAGTGGCCGACACAAACACCTGGCCCATCTAGGAGTGGCACTGCAGTGTCAGGCAGGATGGCACTTCAAAAAAATTGTCCCCAAACAGCACATGATGCAAAGAAAAAAAGAGGCGCACCAAGGTCGCTGTGTGACTAAGCTAAGCGACACAAGTGGCCGACACAAACACCTGGCCCATCTAGGAGTGGCACTGCAGTGTCAGGCAGGATGGCACTTCAAAAAAATTGTCCCCAAACAGCACATGATGCAAAGAAAAAAAGAGGCGCACCAAGGTCGCTGTGTGACTAAGCTAAGCGACACAAGTGGCCGACACAAACACCTGGCCCATCTAGGAGTGGCACTGCAGTGTCAGGCAGGATGGCACTTCAAAAAAATTGTCCCCAAACAGCACATGATGCAAAGAAAAAAAGAGGCGCACCAAGGTCGCTGTGTGACTAAGCTAAGCGACACAAGTGGCCGACACAAACACCTGGCCCATCTAGGAGTGGCACTGCAGTGTCAGACAGGATGGCACTTACAAAAATAGTCCCCAAACAGCACATGATGCAAAGAAAAAAAGAGCTGCACCAAAGTCGTTGTGTGACTAAGCTAAGCGACCCAAGTGGCCGACACAAACACCTGGCCCATCTAGGAGTGGCACTGCAGTGTCACGCAGGATGGCCCTTCCAAAAAATACTCCCCAAACAGCACATGACGCAAAGAAAAAAAGAGCCGCAATGAGGTAGCTGTGTGACGACTAAGCTAAGCGACCCTAGTGGCCGACACAAACACCTGGCCCATCTAGGAGTGGCACTGCAGTGTCACGCAGGATGGCCCTTCCAAAAAATACTCCCCAAACAGCACATGACGCAAAGAAAAAAAGAGGCGCAATGAGGTAGCTGTGTGACGACTAAGCTAAGCGACCCTAGTGGCCGACACAAACACCTGGCCCATCTAGGAGTGGCACTGCAGTGTCACGCAGGATGGCCCTTCCAAAAAATACTCCCCAAACAGCACATGACGCAAAAGAAAAATGAAAGAAAAAAGAGGTGCAAGATGGAATTGTCCTTGGGACCTCCCACCCACCCTTATGTTGTAAAAACAGGACATGCACACTTTAACGAACCCATCATTTCAGCGACAGAGGCAAGATGTCCACCTCATCATCATCGTCCGATTCATCACCCCTTTCACTGTGTACATCCCCCTCCTCACAGATTATTAATTCGTCCCCACTGGAATCCACCATCTCAGGTCCCCGTGTACTTTCTGGAGGCAATTGCTGCTGGTGAATGTCTCCATGGAGGAATTGATTATAATTCATTTTAATGAACATCATCTTCTCCACATTTTCTGGAAGTAACCTCGTACGCCGATTGCTGACAAGGTGAGCGGCGGCACTAAACACTCTTTCGGAGTACACACTGGAGGGAGGGCAACTTAGGTAGAATAAAGCCAGTTTGTGCAAGGGCCTCCAAATTGCCTCTTTTTCCTGCCAGTATACGTACGGACTGTCTGACGTGCCTACTTGGATGCGGTCACTCATATAATACTCCACCATTCTTTCAATGGTGAGAGAATCATATGCAGTGACAGTAGACGACATGTCAGTAATCGTTGCAGGTCCTTCAGTCCGGACCAGATGTCAGCATCAGCAGTCGCTCCAGACTGCCCTGCATCACCTCCAGCGGGTGGGCTCGGAATTCGTAGCCTTTTCCTCGCACCCCCAGTTGTGGGAGAATGTGAAGGAGGAGATGTTGACGGGTCGCGTTCCGCTTGACTTGACAATTTTCTCACCAGCAGTTCTTTGAACCTCTGCAGACTTGTGTCTGCCGGAAAGAGAGATCCAACGTAGGTTTTAAATCTAGGATCGAGCACGGTGGCCAAAATGTAGTGCTCTGATTTCAACAGATTGACCACCCGTGAATCCTGGTTAAGCGAATGAAGGGCTCCATCCACAAGTCCCACATGCCTAACGGAATCGCTCTGTTTTAGCTCCTCCTTCAATGCCTCCATCTTCTTCTGCAAAAGCCTGATGAGGGGAATGACCTGACTCAGGCTGGCAGTGTCTGAACTGACTTCACGTGTGGCAAGTTCAAAAGGTTGCAGAACCTTGCACAACGTTGAATCCATTCTCCACTGCGCTTGAGACAGGTGCATTCCACCTCCTTTGCCTATATCGTGGCCAGATGTATAGGCTTGAATGGCCTTTTGCTGCTCCTCCATCCTCTGAAGCATATAGAGGGTTGAATTCCACCTCGTTACCACCACCTCTTGCTTCAGATGATGGCAGGGCAGGTTCAGGTGTTTTTGGTGGTGCTCCAGTCTACTGTACGCGGTGCCTGTACGCCGAAAGTGGCCCGCAATTCTTCTGGCCACCGACAGCATCTCTTGCACGCCCCTGTCGTTTTTTAAATAGTTCTACACCAACAAATTCAATGTATGTGCAAAACATGGTGGAATTTGCCCAGATGTAATGCACGCACAATATTGCTGGCGTTGTCCGATGCCACAAATCCCCAGGAGAGTCCAATTGGGGTAAGCCATTCTGCGGTGATCTTCCTCAGTTGCCGCAAGAGGTTTTCAGCTGTGTGCGTATTCTGGAAAGCGGTGATACAAAGTGTAGCCTGCCTAGGAACGAGTTGGCGTTTGCGAGATGCTGCTACTGGTGCCGCCACTGCTGTTCTTGCAGCGGGAGGCAATACATCTACCCAGTGGGCTGTCACAGTCATGTAGTCCTGAGTCTGCCCTGCTCCACTTGTCCACATGTCCGTGGTTAAATGGACATTGGGTACAACTGCATTTTTTAGGACACTGGTGAGTCTTTTTCTGACGTCCGTGTACATTCTCGGTATCGCCTGCCTAGAGAAGTGGAACCTAGATGGTATTTGGTAACGGGGCACACTACCTCAAGCAATTGTCTAGTTCCCCGTGAACTAACGGCGGATACTGGACGCACGTCTAACACCAACATAGTTGTCAAGGCCTCAGTTATCCGCTTTGCAACAGGATGACTGCTGTGATATTTCATCTTCCTCGCAAAGGACTGTTGGACAGTCAATTGCTTACTGGAAGTAGTACAAGTGGTCTTCCGACTTCCACTCTGGGATGACGATCGACTCCCAGCAGCAACAACAGCAGCGCCAGCAGCAGTAGGCGTTACACTCAAGGATGCATCGGAGGAATCCCAGGCAGGAGAGGACTCGTCAGACTTGCCAGTGACATGGCCTGCAGGACTATTGGCTTTACTGGGTAAGGAGGAAATTGACACTGAGGGAGTTGGTGGTGTGGTTTGCGCGAGCTTGGTTACAAGAGGAAGGGATTTACTGGTCAGTGGACTGCTTCCGCTGTCGCCCAAAGTTTTTGAACTTGTCACTGACTTATTATGAATGCGCTGCAGGTGACGTATAAGGGAGGATGTTCCGAGGTGGTTAACGTCCTTACCCCTACTTATTACAGCTTGACAAAGGCAACACACGGCTTGACACCAGTTGTCCGCATTTCTGTTGAAATAATTCCACACTGAAGAGCTGATTTTTTTTGTATTTTGACCAGGCATGTCAATGGCCATATTCCTCCCACGGACAACAGGTGTCTCCCCGGGTGCCTGACTTAAACAAACCACCTCACCATCAGAATCCTCCTTGTCAATTTCCTCCCCAGCGCCAGCAACACCCATATCCTCATCCTGGTGTACTTCAACACTGACATCTTCAATTTCACTATCAGGAACTGGACTGCGGGTGCTCCTTTCAACACTTGCAGGGGGCGTGCAAATGGTGGAAGGCGTAAGCTCTTCCCGTCCAGTGTTGGGAAGGTCAGGCATCGCAACCGACACAATTGGACTCTCCTTTGGGATTTGGGATTTCGAAGAACGCACAGTTCTTTGCTGTGCTTTTGCCGCAAGTCTTTTCTTTTTTTCTAGCGAGAGGATGAGTGCTTCCATCCTCATGTGAAGCTGAACCACTAGCCATGAACATAGGCCAGGGCCTCAGCCGTTCCTTGCCACTCCGTGTCGTAAATGGCATATTGGCAAGTTTACGCTTCTCCTCAGACGCTTTTAATTTTGATTTTTGGGTCATTTTTTTACTGATCTTTTGTGTTTTGGATTTTACATGCTCTGTACTATGACATTGGGCATCGGCCTTGGCAGACGACGTTGATGGCATTTCATCGTCTCGGCCATGACTAGTGGCAGCAGCTTCAGTACGAGGTGGAAGTGGATCTTGATCTTTCCCTATTTTTTTAACCTCCACATTTTTGTTCTCCATATTTTGCGCACAACTAAAAGCCACCACAGGTATACAATGTAGATGGGTGGATAGTATACGATTATTACTTATACTTATGGACGACGAGTGACGACACAGAGGTAGGTACAGCCGTGGCCTACCGTACTGCTGCTTAGATATATAATATACTGTATAACGGACCTGGTGGACACTGTCAGCAGACTGCTAAACTAGTATGAAGAAAAAAAAAAAAAAACACCACAGGTATACAATGTAGATGGATGGATAGTATAGGATTATATTACTTATGGATGACGAGTGCACTGACGACACAGAGGTAGGTACAGCCGTGGCCTACCGTACTGCTGCTTATATATATAATATACTGTATAACGGACCTGGTGGACACTGTCAGCAGACTGCTAAACTAGTATGAAGAAAAAAAAAACACCACAGGTATACAATGTAGATGGATGGATAGTATAGTATTATATTACTTATGGACGACGAGTGCACTGACGACACAGAGGTAGGTACAGCCGTGGCCTACCGTACTGCTGCTTATATATATAATATACTATATAACGGACCTGGTGGACACTGTCAGCAGACTGCTAAACTAGTATGAAGAAAAAAAAAAACACCACAGGTATACAATGTAGATGGATGGATAGTATAGTATTATATTACTTATGGACGACGAGTGCACTGACGACACAGAGGTAGGTACAGCCGTGGCCTACCGTACTGCTGCTTATATATATAATATACTGTATAACGGACCTGGTGGACACTGTCAGCAGACTGCTAAACTAGTATGAAGAAAAAAAAAAAACACCACAGGTATACAATGTAGATGGATGGATAGTATAGTATTATATTACTTATGGACGACGAGTGCACTGACGACACAGAGGTAGGTACAGCCGTGGCCTACCATACTGCTGCTTATATATATAATATACTGTATAACGGACCTGGTGGACACTGTCAGCAGACTGCTAAACTAGTATGAAGAAAAAAAAAACACAGGAGTGTTTTTCAGGCAGACAAACGTATACTGGACTGGAGGTCACTGTCAGCAAAACTGTGCACTGTACTCCTGCTATAACTGCTCTCCAGTCCCCACAATTAGGCAGTGTGAGCAGAGCAGTGCACTCAGCACAGATATATCATGCAGCAGTGCAGCACACTGAGTGAGCACAGATATGGTGGAGTGTTTTTTTCAGGCAGAGAAACAAAGGATTAAACTCACTGGTGTGGTATAATCAAAACCCTGCACTGTACTCCCTAACAGCTGCTCCCCGTCCCCAATCCTCCCCACAATTATAACTAACTAAGTCACTCTGTGTTCTACTATAACGGAGAGGACGCCAGCCACGTCCTCTCTCTATCAATCTCAATGCACGTGTGAAAATGGCGGCGACGCGCGGCTCCTTATATAGAATCCGAGTCTCGCGAGAATCCGACAGCGGGATGAAGACGTTCGGGCACGCTCGGGTTAACCGAGCAAGGCGGGAGGATCCGAGTCGCTCGGACCCGTGTAAAAAAAAGGTGAAGTTCGGGCGGGTCGGATCCCGAGGATCCGAACCCGCTCATAACTAATACACACTGGGCGTTTTTGCCCAGCGTGTATGCACAGCGATGATGGCTGACATCGCTGGGATGAAAATCGCTCAGTGCATATACACTGAGCGCTTTCCCCCCCTGCCCAGCGATGTCAGCGGGGGTGAACAGCTTTCCATAGCAGTACGCTATGGAAAGCCGTTCGCCCTGCCAGTCATCTACTGGTAATACCAGCAGATGAACGGCAGCCGCCGGCGATGAAGCGAAAGCGCGCATCAGCGCTCATCGCTGGTGCATACACACTGGGCAGTTTTGCGCTGAAAGCAGCTCAAAACACCAAAAGTGAGCTGCTTTCAGCTCAAAATCGCCCAGTGTGTATGGGCCTTTACTCTAATAAGCACTCAAACATTGGTCTTTTTTTCTTTAGCAATAGCATTTTTAATCATGTATCTTACTATAGCTGTCCTCCTACAAATCATTCTCTTTATAAAATCTCTCTAGAATGGCTCCCAGACACAGATTCACAACTTAGCATGTCATGTGATGGCAGAGGAAGGAGAAAGAGAGCATCACAGTACAATTAGAGGTCAGAGGTGCATTTCAAAGCCTCACTGCTCATCATATCTCATGTCAACTTACTGTGGTGGTAGGCCATGGTGGATAAATAAATTATAAATAGCAGTTCTGGGGGGAAAAACGTAGAGAAATTATAAATATTTAGATTAATTATACATTAATTCATCTGCATATTAATGCTACAGTGATTTATATAAAAATGAATTTTTTTCAGGAGATTGTAGCTATGAGCACGGTCACTGAAATGGGGTATTGAGCTGGTGGAGATTACCTGGGCTTGGACCTGTCTGGGGAGCCCAACGGGGCACAGGTCAGAAGAGCAACTGCCCCAGCATTTTGCCCTCTCCAGCTTGGCTTCAAGTGACAGGAAGATAACATTTATTATTCATTAATGTTCCTAAATGACTGATGGACTGACGGACAGACAGATGGGGATGGGGGGGTTGCATGTGCCTTGGTCCCCCTCCCCCCACCACCTCCTCATCTGCCTATTGATGTTAAAAATTTAAGTGCTTACAATTTCCTGTTAGGAAATGTTTTGGAATGTCAATACAAAAAAGTGCAAAAAATGTATATATATGCATCCCTTGCATTGCAACATGGTTTTCTCCAGATACACAGTTACTTGTTTTTCTTTTCCCCCAATATGCTATATATTAACCCTAAATAATAAGTTTATTTAGTTAAAATATTAAATTGCTGTTTAAACCATTTATACACTCAATTTTACATATTTAAAAAAAAAATTATGTTGCAGAATCTAAAAATTGTCTCGGGGCCTAATTCATGTTTGTACACAATGGCCGATCATGCAACAAAGCGATTATCGGCAGACTGCGCATGTGCCATAATCGCAATTCGCATGCGTGAAGGTGCCGCTGTGATCTCACTCAGAATGCAGATTATATGGCAAAGTGACTGACAGGAAGTGACCGTTTGGAGGTGTCAACTGGGAGTTTAAGGGGAGTGGGTGGGAAAACGGAGGAGCGCCATGGTAGTTTTTGGGGCAGGTATCTGCCATCAGCTGCTCATCCGTACAAATATATGGCTCTTGTGTAGTTACTGCTGTGCACAGTGGCCCTCATTGCAAGTTGATCGCACAGTAGCAGTTTTTTGCAGCCGTGCGATCAGATTGTCGCCTCCTATGGGGGAGTGTATTTTATCTTAGCAAGTGTGCGATCGCTTGTGCAGGGGAGCTGTGCAAAAAGTTTTCATGCAGTTTCTGAGTAGCTCTGCGATCACTTCAGCCTGTCAGGTCCCGGAATTGACGTCAGACACCCACCCTGCAGACGCCTGGACACGCCTGCGTTTTCCACGGCACTCCCAGAAACCGGTCCGTGCCCACCCAGAAATGCCTTCTTGCTGTCAATCACCTTGCGATCGCCGTTACGATCGCGTTCTTCATAAGGTCCCACATTGCCCGGCGTTTCCCGTCGCCGGGCAGCGACGCACCTGAGCATTGCAGTCGTGCCGTATGCGCAGTTCAGACCCCCAGTCATAAGGCTACCCTTAACTTTGATGTTTCTCATTCTTGCATATAAACTGCAAATGTGCATGCAATTGAGACTGAGTTTGCCATTAGTCCAGTGGGGCATCTGTGGTCATTCCACGGCGGCATCTTCACTTGCTAACACAAGCAGTTCCGTAGCCTAGAAAATCGCACTTGCATTTGCCTACTAACATGAATTAGGCCCCTTAGTACATGATTTCACCATAGAGATGACCCTAGCACTAGGCAGGTAGTCTATTAGCTGTAACGTATGCATTTTGTGTGTCACTCTACAAGTAGGTGAATATAGAGCATGTTGTTCGTTTTATAAAAAAAAAAAAAAAAGTGCAAAGGCCAAGTCTTCAAATCGTAACTGCAAACTGAGACTTCCCTGGCAGATAGGAATGGAAGCAGAAAATAGTCCGTAATCCATTACCGGAGCAGTCAAGCTTGTGCAACTGCATATCATGGATGACTGTGTCAAAAAACCTTTGCAGAATGTAGAAAAATGGGCCAGTTAATTATCTGTACTCCATTGCACAATGTGCCTCATTACATAGTATTAGCTGTGCGGTGGATAAAGCGGAAGTTTTACTCTCACTTACTACATTTATTATATTATGATTTGAAGGCAGGTTCCACTTGCAGCAATCCAGGGAGAATGCTGGAGGTAATGTGGGAAGTTGGCAGGCTAGACTACATCCTCTTGTAACTCTTAATATAAACAATAAAGTTAATTAGAATGGAGGAAGAAAATAAAAGGCGTTAATTACCTCAGAGTTTGACATAAAAGTAAGTTGTGGCTTTTTTTGGCTGCATCTTGTTAACTTTTTGTGCACATACACAGCGCCAGATGTATCCGCACATACATACTGTACATCTTATGACATTCAGCCAACTGCACGCGTACGAAAGAGAAAATGGGTTCTGCGCATACAGCACGTACCATGACGCCACTGCACTTGCAAATAATGTGGTGCAAGTCGTACTCTATCTCGAGCACACGGAGCCGGACAGCCTCTGAGGTACCAGGGCAGTGACCTTGCGATCGCCACCTATCGAGTGTGAGTGTCATGGGAGTGTCATGCCAACTGCTCGATTGTAGCATGCGAACAGAGATGGGACGCCTGTTTCAGTTTCAGCCAGGTCTTTTGTACACACAGATGTGTCCTCTCCCATCTGACCCGTGAAGGGATCACACGTGTGTACGAGATGCAATTGCAACTAGCTGCACCATTCTGTGTCCCATTTGCAGGAGTATATGGGCCTGTGCGGTCCTTTTGGAATGCAGGTGCATGGGCAAGCTTCTCAGGGAAATACACTTGCGAAGGCCGCGGATTAGCAGAACAGATGAGGAAGGGCCCATCTGTAGCATGTGTTAAGTGCAAGTCTAGATGCCAATGACGGTGGCTCCGGATGGCTAAACAATGGACGGGATAGGCTTCCGCATACAGTTGCATGGATTTTCAGTATGCACAGGAGGATTCTCACATCATTATAAGGAAATCGGTTGCCATGGGTGACCAGAAGATGGGTTAATGCAGAGTACATACAGTACAATAAGTGTGCGTTAAGACAAATTAGATACTGACCGTATGTATTTCACAGGCTCCAGTCTTACAGTATACACGCTTTCCTGCCATTTACTGTAATGTGTATGAGTTGTGTAATGTATTTTGGAGCAGTTTTTATTCTGACTTAAGCCGTGCCCTTGTCATAATCCTGGTGCTGCTGTCACTTGTATGGGGATGAGGGTGCATCTGCTACCTATGCAGTGTGAGCTGCATCTTATGTCTGCAGGTGACTCCGCATAATTAGCAAAATGCAACTTTTCTCTTCTGCCACATTCTTAAAGATATGTATCAAAGCTTGGAGAGAGAGATGAAGTGGAGAGAGATAAAGTACCAGCCAATCAGCTCCTAACTGGCATGTTACAGGCTGTGTATAAAAAAAGGTCAGGCGCTGATTGGTTGGTACTTGATCTCTTCCCACTTTATCTCTCTCCAAGCTTTAATATATACTGTATGCCGCAGTGTGAGCAAAACTTTTATTTACACAAGTGGCCGAGTTATTCTAAGAAATCTTTAAACCCTCCCTGGACAGCGAAACAAACTCTCTAGTCTTCCATAAATTGGGGTTGGGTAGGGCTCTATTCATAAAGAAATCGAAAAATGACTTGTTTACTTATCACTGTCTTCTCCAGCGGTCCTCCTCTGCGCTGTTGGAGACAGCCGGCGGGTCCCTCTGCACATGCACCGCTGGCTGACCTCCCGGGAGGCTGCAGTGACTGCTGGGAGATCAGGGTGCGGAGCAAGCACGGGTGGCAGACAGAGAGTAGGGAAGCATTGAGCTTCCCTGCCGTCTCTGCACCGAAGTTCAGATTGCGCCATCCTGAGATGGCGGATCTGAACTCCATGGAGAAGCGGAAAGCTGGGATTTCCAAACCTTCATGAATCACACTCACCAAACTAAAGTATGGTGATGCGAGTCACCCGCGGAGTGGGCGTGACGCTGGAGGCATCCGGTCTATGGATCTACACTAAAAAGGTCTACAGTCAATAGGTCGACCACTAATGGAGAACATGCATTAGGTCAACAGGGTCAAAAGGTCAACATGTAAAAGGTAGACAGTTCAATAGGTCGACAAGGTCAAAAGATTGACATGACAATGGTCGACACACATATGGTTGACACAAGTTTTTGGTGGGTTTTTTTCAACTTTTTCATACTTTACCATGCACGTGGACTACAGTTAGGAATAGTAAACTGTACAAAGCATGGCGAGTGAACGTGGTACACTAATGGGGCTTGGTTGTGGCATAAAAGTGACAAAACACCATCCCCCCCAAAAAAATAGTGAATACCTTTTTTGTGTAGACATTTTAACCCTGTCGACCTTTTCTACTGTCTACTTATTCTACGTCGGCCTTTTGACCCTGTCTATCTTTTGACCATGTCGACCTAATGCATGTCTACCATTAGTGGTGGACCTATTGGGCCTAATTCAGACCTGATCAGTGTAGCGGCAGCGATTGTAGTCTGATGTCCTTACTGGAGTGTGCACATGCAGCGGCCGCACTGCGCTTGCACACCCAGTGATGTGAAAGCATTTCACTGCTGCGACCGCCACTGCCTGATTGACAGGCAGTGGCGGTAGCGGGGCAGGCAGAGCCATGCCAACGATGTTAGAGCGCCGTTGGTGGGGTGCGGTCCGGACAATGCAGGCATGTCCGGACCGTTGTGGGGTCGGGCCATGGCGGCTGCGTGATGTCACGCGTGGCTGCTGCGACCCAGAAGGAGGTAGGGAGCTACTTGGTGGGTAAGAAATCATTGCCGCCGTTCAAAGCTTTTGCACCTGTGCTGGGGGAAGGGGGAGGGCCTGATGTGCGGGGCGGACTAGCCCTGTGCTGGGCATCCCCCTACATGTCAGTGAATCTGATCGTAGATGTGCTAAATTTAGAACATCTACGAACAGGTCTGAATCACCCCCGTTTACTGTAGACCTTTTTTAGTGTATAGCAGAAATCAGAGAAAAGCCCTGACTTACGCAAAACAGGTCTTTTCTCTACTACATGAATAAACCACATGGGGCAAAATTTAGCATGGATCGCAAAAGCAAAATCTTTCTCTAATGGGCAAAACCATGTGCACTGCAGGTGGGGCAGATGTAACATGTTCAGAGAGAGTTAGATTTGGGTGGGTTATTTTGTTTCTGTGCAGGGTAAATATACTGGCTGCTCTATTTTTACACATCAATTTAGATTTCAGTTTGAACACACCCCACCCAAATCTAACTTTATCTGCACATGTTACATCTGCCCCCCCTGCACTGCACATGGCTTTGCCCATTAGAGAAAGATTTTGTTTTTGCGATCCATGCTGAATCATGCCCTTTGTCTGGTATACTGTACTGTATATAGTTTTACAGAAACAAGTATGTTAATCATACTTGCTGACACATACTCCCCGTGGGGATGATCATCGAGGGGGCAGCCATATCTGTGGTACCTGCGTAAGGGGATGTGGAGTTGGCATTATTGCGGCACCATCCTCTTTCTTCTGGTTTGTGATTCACAGTATTTAACAGCAGCATCCGCAATGATGCAATTCATTGATTCACCTGGAGACTCCGAGAGGTTGGCAAACAGCATGTGGATTATACTACTGCTCTACATACAGTTTGGTAATATAGAAAATGACAGGTGACACTTACCTTATCAGTCCAACTGTAGGCCAGCTGTTTGAGTTTTCCAGTAGTATTGCATGTCATTTTGACTGCATGCAATCTATTGTGGGTAAAATGCCTAGTAAAACTGCTGTCAGAAAACTCTAGAGTTTCAGTATAAATACTGTATTTTACAGTCCTTTGAAATGAGAAATGTAAAAGTGATAATGAACATCTCCAAAACTTAAACTAACGTCTCAGAAGTAATTAGATAGAGTAGATTGCGCTATTGAGCAAGCATACCGAATCTCCTGTATAAAAAGCTACAGGAAATTCCACATGTCCTCTTAGGATTGGTTACATAAAATCAGTTTGCTAAATAAAATTATATGCAATTGTAAACAGTGGGGCAGATGTATTAACCTGGAGAAGGCAAGTGATAAACCAGGGATAAATGCAAGGTGTTAAACGCGCCAACCAATCAGCTCCTAACTGTTAATTTACATACAGTTGTGCTCATAAGTTTACATACCCTAGCAGAATTTGTGATTTTCTGGCCATTTGTCAGAGAATATGAATGATAACTCACAAACTTTTCTTTCACTCATGGTTAGTGGTTGGGTGTAGCCATTTATTGTCAAACAACTGTGTTTACTCTTTTTAAATCATAATGACAACAGAAACTACCCAAATGACCCTGATCAAAAGTTTACATACCCCAGTTCTTAATACCGTGTATTGCCCCCTTTAACCTCAATGACAGCTTGAAGTCTTTTGTAGTAGTTGTGGATGAGGCTCTTTATTTTCTCAGATGGTAAAGCTGCCCATTCTTCTTGGCAAATAGCCTCCAGTTCCTGTAAATCACAAATTCTGCTAGGGTATGTAAACTTATGAGCACAACTGTATTTAAGCTGATTGGCTGGTGCATTTATTACCTTGCACTTATCACTGGTTTATCACTTCCTTATGCCTTCTCCAGGTTAATACATCTGCCTGTATGTTACCTCGAGCATTAGGGATTTGTATACTGTATTTACAGTGTTTGTCACTGGTGTAAAACAACTTTTTAAACTGAACTATTATTCTTTTAAGACTGTATTTAAATGTAAATCAATGACCATGTTGAGTATGTACGTGGTGGAATAATATGTAAGGCAGTACAGAGAAACTGTTGAATGTTAATGTAGCATTTAACGTCTTTCTCTGGTTTTTCAAACCGTATCAGTGTTAATCTGACCAAAAAGATAATTGTGTATTAATTGTATATGACTCGGGAGACCAAAAGCAGCCCAGTAATATTAATGTCTGCATATAATTACTTCAGTATACTACTTTGTCAGTTGTTCCAGCTCTTGAATGTTAAACTACACATTAGAACTGACAACTAGAATTCAAATGATGAAATATTTCCATTGTTTAAAATATGATAAATGGGTTTCAAATGTTATCTGAGAATGGAAATTTTCAGCGATATCATAAAAAGAAAATATATTTCTCCTGCATATATTAATCCCATTCATTTCAAGGTTTTCAGTATTATTTTTTTTTAAATCTATTAGCACAGAATGGTAAAATAATGAATACTGTTGGAGGCAGTCAGATGATACAGCCAGCTTAACCTTTAAAAGTTGATGTCCACCCAAATTACAAATGGTATGTTAAATTACTCTCTCGTTACAACAGCCATCCACCAAACGTCCGATGTCTGGGGCATCTGCATTGCAATACATATAAAGGGTAAGAGTAGTGGTGGGGTGCATCGAACCTTCTATAGAGGACAAATGGCCAAGTTGCCCAGAGCAACCAATACTCTTCTAGCCATCATTTTATAGAATGTACTTAAATAAATGATAGCTAGGTGCTGGCACATGCTGTATCGGCTGCTTTCAGTGACAATGGGGGCAGGGTCATCTTAACAGCATAGTAGGCCCTTGGCAGAGCAATGCACTAGGACCCCTACACACCAAATTACAGGAACCAATAAAACAAATTATAACACACTCCTCCTGCAGTCCTGCACCATCTCTCCATCTGCTACCGTAAGTGAAAGGCTGTCAGCACTCTGATTGGTGGATAGCTTCAGCTATCCACCAATCAGCATACATTACAACCATTCACTGTCAGGCTGCAAGCTGTAAAGCAGGTAGAGAATGTTGCCTTGCCACTATGATTGTGTGACCACCATCCTCCCCTGCTCGGAGTCCCCTAGAATCACGGCTGCTACCCTTTGTTCCTATATGTTAAGATGGTTCTGAATGCGGAAGAGGTACCAATGGTCATAGTAGGACAAGTGGAGATGTTGTCTATAGCATCTTCTAGCAATCATTTATCAAGTACATTAAATAACATGGGCAATTTTTTCACATGTCCACTTTAGAAGGTTTGATACATCTCCCCCATATAGCAATTACTGCCTACTTGGACACATTAGGGCTCAAACTAAAAGAGCTACACTCTATAAGAGGTTGGTGTTGCGACCATTCAGTTTCTGCTGGAATGCGGAAGTGGCGGAAGCGAAGGAAGTAAAAATCTTCTGTTGTCCTCTTCAATAATATTCTCTATTACAGCAGTGCCTGAGAAACACCAGAGTGGCATTGCCCACCTTCTCTACTGGTGGTCAGAGGGAGGGGATTACCATATAATATTTACTATGGGTTAACAAAGTCTTGAAGATTCATATAATGTTCCCACAGGAAAATCTAGAATGACTTAAGCTAGACCCCAGTTCACCAGGCAAAGATGTTTGTTTTTCCATGTGTTAGCAGCTTAAGATAATGAATGAAAGGTCATAAAATATTATGATTATTGGTAAGATCTTCAGGAAAGTGAATTTAGTTGTAATGGCATTTACAGACAAGTATCTTATTGTTTCTTTGCTATGAAAAATGATCATGGAACTGTTATTGATCAATACATCAGCACTTTCATAAATACATTTTAAGAATTCTAATTGGATTAATCCTGCAATTATATTTCCAATCTAGCTCCACAATAGCACAAGTAACGTTCATTTAAAATGAAACCATGTCAATTAAAACAGGTTACTTTCATAAATGTATTCCCATATGTATGTTCATTCATGAATCACAAGAATGTGGACCTGTACAGTTGTTGTTGTTGTTGTTGTTGTTGTTGTTGTTGTTGTTGTTTTTTGTTGTTGCTTGTTTGTTTTTAAAATGCACATTTCTCTATACTTACCTCTGTAAAATGGGGTATTACTTCTTGGTAAGGGCACCAAGATATTTTTCTCTTCAGCCATAGTGCTAGGGGTTGCCTGATAAAGTGTGTGGGGTTGTGGCTTCATTCTGCTGAGAATAGAGGGGCCCTCCATAAATGCTACTAAAGGGTTTATGGCCACATGATCTTGGGGAGCTCCATTTGGCAATATTGCTTATTTGGCAGAAATGTAAATGTTGCTTTAAGTGCACTTTAGCATCAGTCCCCATCATTCCGATCACACTTTACATTTTTCTACAGAAACACAGCTTGGATTAGCTTTATTTTTGATTTAGGTTACCATAAAGGTAAGGGAACATACTGCATTCAGAATATTTTTATGATTATATTGTGCAAAGTGTATGCAAACTAGGCCTAATCTGGAACAGGAATGGGCAGAACACTTCCCATTAAATGTACAGAATGTTTCCCAATTCACTTTACACTTGAGAAAAATCATACTTTCCAGGTAACCTGGAATGTCAGTGGAACCCCTGGATTTTGAAGAGTCTCCATGGACTCTGGGGAGGGTAGGTCAGGTTCACAGATACCACAATGAGAGGGCAGGGCGCATCACGTCATTGAACCCTGCCCTATGGACGTATCTATAAAGGGTGTACCAATTCACAATACTTACCTCTCCGTTGGCACTGCAGATATCAGCAGGAATGCGGTGCCAGCACCATGTTTCTGGAGATCTGCTCTACAGATACTGTGTCACCGGCGTAGGCGCCATGTTCCAGAGATCTGTGCATGTGTACTACAGAAACCACTAGGACAATGGCACTCGCACCATTTTCAGAGAGATCGGTGCATATGCAATAGACTATAGTACAGTGCCACAGTCTACTGAGGAAATCAGTCCATGAGAGAGAAGCAGGGCTCATATAGAGACTGCACATGGGCCATCCCTTCTCATGATGAGCCCGTCCTAATCCTGCATTGTGCCAGAAGGAGACCTCTTGCATCTCCCCTCTTTTACAAAGTTAAACAGTATAAGTAATATGATGAGCAGGCTCACATAAAATAAGTAACGTAGGTAAGCTGCACCATCTGCAGTCTTTTCATTTGCAACTTGTCCTGCAAACCTAAAGAAGGTATGTTGTCATGGTGCATTGCATGAATCTTACTCACTATACTACAACCGGTTAGCTGACTCATGTGACACCTGGGCTAGTCCTGTATTCTGAATACACACAGTGCCTGATTTAGAGATGGATGCATTGTTGACTTAGGAATTGGAGCAATTATTTTGCCACTGCACGTGAGTCTGAGCCACACTGGGCATGTGCTGTGATGGTCTTGCGATGACGTTCTCCATGAGAGATTACTCGCACAGTGATTGACAGTCAGGGAGCATTTGTGGGTGGTAACGGGGGAGTGGCAACTCAGGCATAGGAGTGTCATGACCATTTTAGGTGCGTGTCACAGCTCGCAACTGCAATCCAGTATGCAAATATTATGGCTACAGCATCTCACTTCCGGAGTTACTCAGAAAGTCAATCTTTGATGTGTGTCCATTACATGCTTATCCGTACACAAGCTGTGGATCCAGTGGTCGTCTTAATACAAAATCCTGTGGCGTGACATTTGCATATATTTGCACAGCCGTTGCATACAGGACCGCAGCTGCGAAGGCATTTGCATACAGTACATCTCTTAATCATGGCCACAGTACGTAAATGACACACAGTTAGTGACTGGTCAACAGACACAACTGCTGAGCACACAAATAAGATTTACAATACACGTCATTAGGATTACAGTTCTGTATAGTATGTATTAAGGGACAGTATTGCCCGCTAGATCCACATCTACATGAAAGAGTGCGCATAAAGGGCCTTATTCAGAGTTTTATGTCTGAGGCCATCTGAGGTAAAGTTCATTTTATTCAGAGTTGCACGGAAGTCAGCCAAATCTCTAGATGTGACTAATAGGGTGTAACTGGGCTGTAATGGGGCGTTCACACTTAGCATATGGTTTGGGGTGGGCTTATAGACAAAAATGCTTAAAGGTGAGCGTACACATAGACCTAGTAATTTCAGACAGAGATTTTGTGCCCAGGATAGTGCTGGTGTAACTCTGGGCTGATAGTGGTAACAGCTGCTTTTACAAGCAGATTATAGGGGTGGTGTGGCCAGAGCCGGCGCTACCCGCTCAGCAGCTCCTGCAAAGCAGGGAGGCGCTGGTCGTAAGAGGCGTTCTCCCCGCTCTGCTGTTGCTGCTGGCTCCCGGCTGCCGCTGCGTCTGTCACACTGTATGACAAACGCAGGCAGCGTGAAGCGCGGCTCCGGCTCGGTCCCTCTGGCTCCCTCCCTCCTGTTTCCACCCCCTCCTCCCCACTGCACTTTAGGCAGCGGCGCCGGCAGCACTCTCCAGTCGGTGCTCTCCCACTCAGCAGCGTGAAGCGCAACTCCGGCTTGGCCCCTCCGGCTCCCTACCTCCTCCCCACTGCACTTTAGGCAGTGGCGCCGGCAGCACTCTCCACGGACCTGTGTGCGGTAAGTACCGCACACCACCTCTATCTCCTCCCCTCCGGTTGACTTAAGTGTAAGGGGCATTAATTGTTGCACTACTTCAGTGGGCATTATGTGTGGCACTAGTACTGTGGACATTATGTGTGGCACGACTATTGTGGAATTTCTGTGTGGCATTAGTGCTGTGGGCGCTCTGTGGATCACTACTGCTGTGGGCATTATGTGTGGCACGTCTACTGTGGGTGCTCTGTGGGGCACTAGTGCTGTGGGCGCTCTGTGTGGCATAACTACTGTGGGCGCTCTGTGTGGCATAACTACTGTGGGCACTCTGTGTGGCACGACTGCTGTAGGCATTCTGTGTGGCATGACTACTGTGGGTGCTCTGTGTGGCACGACTACTGTGGGCATTCTGTGTGGCATGACTACTGTGGGCGTTCTGTGTGGCACGACTACTGTGGGTGTTCTGTGTGGCATGACTACTGTGGGCATTCTGTGTGGCACGACTACTGTGAGCATTATGTAGTAGGCACGCTATCATTGTGGGCATTTTGTGTGGTACTACTACTGTGGGTGTTATTTGTATAAGGTACACTACTGTGGGTATTGTGTATAAGGAGCACTACTGTGTGTCGTAATGTGAATTAGGTACACAACTATTTGGTGCAATATGAATCAGGGGCACTACGTGTGGTATAATGTGAATACGATTGTGATACTGTGTGGCGTAATTTGAATTGGGGACACTATTATGTGGCCATGCCCCTTCCATGTGAGACCACGCCCCTTTGGCGAGCACTGTCCCTTTATTGCATATGGAAGGGAGGGCGCAAATTTATTGTTTGCAGGGGGGCGCCGGACACCCTAGCACCGGCCCTGGGTGTGGCCACATCGATGATTGCCAACTCTGAATATCTGTCCATGGTTATTTTTAAGCACATAATGTGACCATAAACACACCCCATGTATACAAAAGTATTCTGAACACAACAATGTGTAATGCAAATTCTAGGCTTGCTGTATTGTAAATAGGTGTAGTCATTATTGTTTTCCACATGATTGAGCAGCAGTTCCCGTACAAATGCAACTTATTTTGTACAAGAAACACATAATGACAGATTCCATCCACTGCAAATAACTAGACATTACAGATGCTATATTATTATGATTGATTATAATCTAGAGTCTATATTTAGTATACATAGAGTTACAATGGATTGCAGGAAATCAAATACCTATATACTAAATTTAATTGTTTACAACCCATTTAAGCAGTTCTAACCATCAAACTGTCCCACATCTAGTACATAATTGAATTTTCCACTTGTTCTAGAATTGAAACATGTTACTTCTGTGTTTGAAATGTACAGTATGTTCAGTTGCTGAGTTTACCTGTTACCTTACCAGTTTATTAGTGCTATGTATTGATGTGTTTGTATAGAATAGAATTAAAACAACTTATCTAATGTATTTCAAAATTTCAGGAACAAATCCATCCAAGTTTAAGAATGTATCCAAGTCACCTGTATACATTTGTCATTAACCAGGTTCACTTGCTTAATTAATTGGGTTAGAAAATGCCAGCAGTCAGGATGCTGGCGGTCAGAATACAGACCGTGGCATCCAGATGATCAGAATCCCAACAGGGTAAGGTAAGTATACTTACCTTCCCCACATGGCCCCCTAAAACAGGCTTAACCCTAACCTTCCACCCCACCTCCGCAGCCTAACCCTAACCCTCCGTGGTGGCACATGAACCTACCCCCTCCCCACAGCCTAACCCTAACTTACCCCCAACCACAGCTCACCTCTCCAGAGTCTCTGCACTTAGTTGTTCGGGATCCCAGCAGCTGGGCAGGTGATCCTATTCGGGATGCCGGTGTCAACATTCTGATTAGTTTCGGGATTCCAGCGCCAATATTTCGACTGCCGGGATGCCGACCGCCAGGCTCTTGACCAGATCCCATTTAATGGACATTCATGATTCACATGTAAATTTGATGTACCATTTCATAGATCTATTCCCATATCTGTTTCTTTTCAAGTGAAATTAATGAACATAATGTACTGCTGCTATGGTAATGTACTTAGGGGGTCATTCCGACCTGTTCGCACACAGCGGTTCTTCGCTGTGTTGTGAATGGGTCAGAAATGCGCATGCGTGGTGGACGGTCAGCGGATGGTCAGCGAGAAATGTGATTGCAGCGGCGATCACAAGAAGATGGACAGGCGGGAGGCGTTCCGGGGCAGATACTCACCGTTTTCCAGGTGTGGTGAGTCCAACGTAGGCGTGTCGAGGCGTTTGGAGGGCGGATGTCTGACGTCAGGACCGGGACCTTCATCGCTGGATCTGTCGCACTGGGTGAGTATCTGCAGCTCTGGTCTTGTTTTACTTGAAACTTTCTTAGCATAGCAGGGCTGCACAAGCGTTCGCAGCCCTGCTATGCCAAAATACACTCCCCCATAGGCGGCGTCAGGTTGATCGCACCAGCAGCAAAAAGTTGCTACGTGCGATCAACTCGGAATGACCCCCTTAGTGTAATAAATGTGTATATTCTAAATCACATTGTTTAAAAAAGGAAAAAAAGGTTTTAATACCTGGTAGGCAGCTGCAGAATAGCTGAATTGAAAGTAATAATGACAGATTTATATTTGTTAGAAATAATCAGCAAGGTAGATTATAATGTATGGACACTTCTGGCATTAAAGCCAGGCATGTGTGCTGCAAGCCCTTCACATGACCTAATCAGCATCAGCCATAGCAGTCAATAAGGAGTGAGCTGCACGTGCTGCTGTCCAAGGTGCTGAAATTTGGTAGCTGACTCAGCTCTATCTACTCTGTCCAGTGATTCATGTGCAGATCTTAGGCACCAGCTGCTTATCTGCATAATAGACTCTGAGCCCTTACAGGCATCTATAAACATAGAATACCTGCACTCATTTTCATTTTGTGATCCAATACAAGTGTCTTTTCTAGCAGATGATAAGATTAGCATGACTTTGGCTCTCTGCACTTTGAACTGGAAAAGAAGGGCATCAGTGTTAGGTTTTGACTCCTCGCTTCCAGTTGGTTGACAGAATGCCGTAAAACAGTTGTAGAACTCTATAGGATTCTGTTTATCCTGTGAAATCAAATATCTGATCTACTGTATAGGTAAATGATTATGCACAATTAAAGATTTATGGAGAAAAGAACTGTAACGTGTGTTAAATCTTAGGACACTTTTGAGACCCAAAGTGTCACCATGCTCTCAGTACCTGGCAGTTCATAGTGGCATTGGAATTAAACATGTATACTACTGTAAAGTGTTTATTAATACATCTTACCTATAATCCTACTAAACATCCATCTCAGACATGCCCCATACATATCAGAAATTTCAGGTAATGACATTGCTGACCCTTGCAGGAGGGGGTCAGAGTTCAGACATAATATCAGCAACTGTAATGTAGCATATAATTAGCACCAATCTACGGAGATAGTGGTTAGGGACGAATTTAGGGGTCAAGCCTCCCCTATGCACATTATTGGCTGCCGCCCCACGCCCTTCATCACTTCATTGTCCCCTTCATTTCGGGTGCCAGTCCGGATGCCTCAAGACTACCAAGGGAGCACCAACCTCATTCTACTACCAACTCCTGGACCACACTTTGCTGCCCATTGTCTTACCACCATCATTTGCTAAATAAATAAATTATATATATATATATATATATATAGTCCTACATAGCAACTTACTTAAAAGTGGTTGCACCAATCACCCATGAGATCTCACACAATGAATATAAAAGCGATGGGGTGTAGGAATGTCTTCTGCATCAAGCCAAAATTTGATGTTATTATGATAGAGAAATCCCCAAATTATATTATGACAGAAATTTTTTCCATAAATCAATAGGGGGTGCTGCCATAGACAATGAGATTGAAGAACAACAAGGGACAGAAAATAATCTTTTTCTGTCTCTTGTTGATCTCGCACAATGGAAATATATATATTAATATAATAATCAAGCGTGGTCCGTCACACATCATACGTTTGCACTCATCACCCTCTCCTCCCCATCCCCCCACCGCTAACAGATCCCTCTACAGAGGAGCGAGAGAACATTTTGCTGGAAAGCATGGCCAGGGGAGGAGGGGAGAGGAGAGACCTCCTGACCCAGAATCTGGTTCCATTTAGTTGACATCTCATACAGTAGCTGCCAGAAGTCCTAAACAAATCCTTACTCCCAATCAGCACAAAAACATATTACGATGAAAAGACGTCACAATTATGTGTTTTTGAAACAACAACAAAAACTTTATCATTAGAATAATGTGCAATAAAGTGTTTTAAGTAATTTAAGTTTTAAGGATGCATAAATGTTCCAGAAGTTGACTAAGAACAGCTTTAGGCATGACCTTCAAATGGAGCAGTTGAGGTGACTTGCTTGAATAAGGAGGTTATCACAGGATATCTCTGGGTTTTCAAAACTGATTACATCTACTCATTTTAATTTAGGAGAGTATCATTAAGCAGATTACATGGCAAAAAAATGTAGCTATTTTATCGTTCATTTCAGTAAAAAAAAAAAAAAAAGATTATTATACAAATCATATCCATTATTTTGTTTTATCCTGAGTCTGAATCAGGAATGAATGCAGTTGCACAAAATATATAGTAATTGAACTGTTCTCTCCTTGTTGTGATCTACAAGTACTTTCCTTTTTGACTTTGATAGCTCAGAACGCTGTAGCTAATAAATGGCTGTGAAAGTCAGTGGTTCATGTTATGATCTTTAAATATGTCTTCATATAAACAGAACCGCTTACCGTCATTTTGTCTGCCGAAGCATGGAGCAATCAACATGCTTGGGACTTAACATATTTATAATACGTACTTACATTTTTTTTTACACATGCTTAAAAAATTTTAAACTAACCACTAGCTCTATAATAAATTTAAATCATTGGTGTTTATTAGATTTACACTAATAGTGTAATAATGTCTAGGTACTGTTTATAACTCCACCTAATTGAGAGACAACTATTTTATAACATTTATTGTAGTTAAACAAAGACAACTTAACCTTAAAAATACACATAGAAAAATAAAATCTATAATTTATCTTATCACATGCAAGAATAGCAGCAACCTCTGTACTACTTACACATTGGGACAGGACTCAAGAGGAGTCTCTGTGTGTGTCTCACTCTAGACCCACAAAAGATAACAGGTTACACAAGACCCAGTCACCCAGTCGGAGAGGAGGAGAAGCTGGCATCCCTGTGTCACAGCTCCTTCTAACTCTCCTCTCCATAGGTAGCTCATGAAACCTGATACTCCTGTGTCCCTGCCTGCATTGCATACTGTCCTGCTCATATTCTGGCTGCTTGGTTCTGCTGCTGTATAAGAGAGAAAGCTAGTGATGTCAGTGCGCTCTGGCCGGGGGGGGGGGGGGGGGGGCTGACAAAGGGGGCCCCGGGCTACAGTATGCCCTGCGATCCCCCCTTAATATGGATACATGAATACTTTGTGCTTCTAACTACTCAGTTGTATTCCAAACCCAGCATCCTTAGAGTGGTAGTCCTGAAGGAATACATGAGATATGTGATCTGTGCACATGGGAACATGAGAAACCTGACCGTACATCTTGCATTCAACACAAAGAAACATCCAAGTGCATGATGCTTAATTCTGCTTCCAAAACACTGAGTCTTCACTATTTCAGCCAGCTGCCAGTCTGCATGAGACGTGTCAGATGCTTCTAATTTCTCCCATTTACAGTATATAATGTCAAAAAAGACATAAAATCCTAGAGCTACTATGTATGGGTTACATAAAGCACAGACACAATTTTTTTACAACAGTATATTAAAACCAGGCAGTATAACACTCAGTATTTGTCTCCTTCTCCTCCTCGTCCTCTTATTCGTCCTCCTCCTTTTTCTTCTCCTTCTTTCCTTCTCTCCTGGATGGTCCGGGATAGTCCGGAATATTCAGGGAGCCCCCAGGCCCACAGAACAGTGGGTGGCCCTCCCGTATTCTTTCCATAATTGGAAGCATGTATGTGTTATTAGATTTGGACAACCAAGAACAGTGCTAGTTCCAGGAACTCCCCCCCTTGAAATGTCTGTAAAAGTTGACTGCAACTTATAAATAGATATTATTATTATACCCCAGATCATTTCCAACTTCACAAAAAAATATTTTACTGTTGCTAGATTATACTTTCTATACAATAATAGTTATTTTTTTTTCTCCAAATTTGTAGCTGTTATTGTTTCCATGGAAACATCTTGAAGTACAATAGACTGGAAGGATAAATCCGCTTGTCCTCCTCCCTGTGAGTGATAATATTTTGACTGCTCACATCTCCTGAACCGATAATCAGCTAGAAAATAAAATCCATTACACAATGTACCGTACAGTCCATGACAATACCAGGTTTGTCCTGTTGTGAATAGCAGGCTGCCATCCTGGGCAAATGTGATTCACAAAGACTTATACATGCTTCAGATAGTTGGGCAGGCATGTGGTCTTTATTGAATATGTTTATCATTGTATTCTATTTACTATTCTCAGGAATGACTGTGCTACTGAAAACAATGGACAGTTATAGTATAAGTAGCTGTACAAAAGCAAGTTACTTATAGCAGAGGCATGCATGTTGAAGTGTAACATACCCTGTGCTAAAATCATGCTCGATTTTGTAGAAATACAAACTGCAGCTCTCTTATGGCTCTCATTCCGAGTTGTTCGCTCGCTCTCCTGCGTTTTTTCACTCACTCCCTGAAAATGGTCAGTTGACACCCAGAAACATCCACTTCCTGTCAATCAGTCTGCGGTCAGCAGTGCGACTGAAATGCTTCGCTAGACCTTGTGTGAAACTGCATCGGCTGTTGTGGAAGTACGTCGCGCGTACGCATTGCGCCGTTTACGCATGCGCAGAAGTGCCGCTTTTTTTGCCTGATCGTTGCGCTGCGAACGAAAGCAGCTAGCGATCAACTCGGAATGACCACCTATGGGGGTAATTCAGAGTTGATTGTAGATGTGCTAAATTTAGCACATCTACGATCAGTTACTCCGACATGTGGAGGATACGCCCAGCGCAGGGCTAGTCCACCCCGCATGTCAGGCCCTACCTTCCCCCCTCCATCCCGGCACAAGTACAAAACTATCGCACAGCGGCAATGCTTTTGTACTGGACAAGTAGCTCCCTACCTGCGCATCTCATGTGCGTTGGCATGGAGCTACTTGTCGCTCTGATAGCATCTCTTGCATGGACATGCGCATTGCGGTGTATGCGCATGCACAGTTCAGACCTGATCGCCCCCTGTGCGAAAACGCACAGCAGCGATCAGGTCTGTATTAGCCCCAATATAACCAGCTGATACATGTAGTTCTACAAATGTACCTACAGTATAGTTACATTTAGAAAAATTAGAGACTGAATTTTCATATTTTATTTGAAATAATTGTGTTCCACTTTGCTACCAAAAGATCCCTTATCAAGTAATATAACTTGCTCCTATTTGAGCTGCTATAGGAATGAATGAATGAATGAATGAATGAATGAATGAATGAATGAATGAATGAATGAATGAATGAATGAAAAGAGTTTGGTATGTGAACAGCTTGACTCTGATTGGCTGGAGTGAGGAAAATACATTCTAATAAGCTGTTAACTGTTGGCTTAATCCTTCTGATCAATGATTAAAGTTGATTAACTTTACTTCTGTTCATTTAATTAATTGCCCACGAGGGGTCAATACACAGTTTTCCCACACTCCATCCAATCAGAGGCAAACTGCTCTGATTTGCTCTTTGTGTAGAGCAGTGGTTCCCAAAGTTTTCTGACTCACGGTGCTCTAGAGTATCAGAGTTTTTTTCACGGCACCCCTAGGCCAAAAGTTTCTTATTGAGAAACTTAGAAAGAAATATTAAATTAAGTAAATGGTATTTACTGCATATGCAGTCCTTAGGGTCAGTTGTGTGGTGAGGGACTAGATTTGCTTCTGTTTGTCCACATATTTTATGATTGGCAGTCAGCAGCTCTGGTTTTGCCTATCACTTTGACCATAAATAATTTGATTTGGTCCTTGACCACTAACCCAAGGCACCCCTGCAAGAGGCTCGCGGCACCTCAGGGTGCCATGGCACACAGTTTGAGAACCCCTGGTGTAGAGGCTCTTTCTCATTCATAAATGGTAACCCTCTATCAGAGGTTCTCAATCACAGTCCTCAAGGCAACCCAACGGCCCAGATTTTAAGTTTATCCATGCTTGGCCACAGGTGACTGAATTAGCACCTCAGTCAATTTGATTTAGCCATCTGTGCTGAGCATGGATATACCTAAAACCAGGACCGTTGGGGTGCCTTGAAGACCTCGTTTAAGAACCTCTGCCCTATATGTTTTTTGAATGTCTGTTTCCTTTAGGGAATGCTACCCCCTTTGGCCAGGCTGGGGACAGCACCACATCATGAACTTCTGGTTTCCCTGTTATACAGTACTTTGTCCAGCCCGATTTGAGCTGCCAATTAGAAGGGAGATATTGTTCTCTTTACATCCTGTATTGGCAGTAGGCAGTTCAAGGCATCGCACTGGTGCTATTTACTCATTGTAGGAGTTGGAACCCACATATTTATTGGATTATTTATTCATTATAAATGAACGAATCATCATCAAGTTGTTTATGATGAGTTCCATATATTTACTCCAGCCACATCAATATATACTCAGTGTGTACCTTAGTGCATCCGCATAGTTAAACAGTGTTTTGTGTTGAACTTATAATAAGAAGCAGCTCAAAATACACATATGAGGCCACAATTCTGCATCTGCAATGTGACTCTTTCATATGGGAAGTTCAATTGCATAACAGTATATACTCTTAATGTATCAACTTGTGGTAACAATGCATAGTGTATATTATTGTATTACTGATTTCTGTAGAGATCTGCAGGACTATGTGCCGTAATTACCAGCTGTAGTGTATGTTGGATGGAGACAGTTGGGTGTGAATCATTAGGTCGACCAGTATTAGGATGACAAGCACATGGTTGACAGAGTCAAAAGGTCAACAGGGTTAATTGGTCGACACATGTAAAAGTTTGACACAAAAATAATCGACACAGGGTTTTTTTCCGCTGTATTTTCTGTGTTGAACCATGTAAAAAGCCGAATGAATGGAAACGTGTATCTTCGCGGGCTCGCCTCGTTTGCCATGTTTCGGGCAAGGTTACTATTCCCGATTGTAATCTATGTGGATGGTAAAGTATGAAAAAGTTGAAAAAAATTTAATAACATAAAAAAACTTGTGGTGACCATATGTGTGTGTCAGCCTTTGATTATGTTGAACTTTTGTACCTGTTGACCTAATTCATGTTGACCATATGGGATCACCCTATTGGAGGGATTAGCTTGTACTAGAGCAAGATTTACACTCAATATATGACCCAAATCGCTCATGTGGGCATTATGCACATGGGCAGCAGTGTATACATGTGGGCATTATTCACAGGTGCAGCAGTATGTACATGTGGACATTATACACAGGTGCAGCAGTATATACATGTGGGCATTATTCACAGGTGCAGCAGTATGTACTTGTGGGCATTATTCACAGGTCTAGCAGTATATACATGTGGGCATTATTCACAGGTGCAGCAGTATATGCATGTGAGCATTATTCACAGGTGCAGCAGTATGTACATGTGGGCATTATACACAGGTGCAGCAATATATACATGTGGGCATTATACACAGGTGCAGCAGTATATACATGTGGGCATTATACACAGGTGCAGCAGTATATGCATGTGAGCATTGTTCACAGGTGCAGCAGTATGTACATGTGGGCATTATACACAGGAGCAGCAGTATATACATGTGGGCATTATACACAGGTGCAGCAGTGTATACATGTGGGCATTATACACAGGTACACAATACAATTATATAGACACCCAGGCGCACAGGACCAACTTTGATTGTGGACCCACCCGCGTCTGTGTGTGGATATAAATTCAGGCGCAACTATAAGTTTACATGTAATATCCAATAAATTTTGCTATTCACCACCAATCTAGATGCAGCTCCCACTCAGTATCCTGAAGTGTATACCAAATTCTAGACCAAAAAGAAATCACTTATGTGAGAGAGCGCAAAAAGATTTTAAACATTTTTATTTTATATTAAAAATTATAAAACTATTCTAGCATCATCATACACATATAACGCTATATGCCTTTGAAACATATAATTATTGAATCTACCATAAATCAAGAACACATATTAGTCCATAATAGAATGTTTAACACCAGCTGCCACTGATTTGCAGAATTATCCTCACAATTCCTTTTATTTCCACCTTGTGGCTAGAATACCGTTCAATGTCCCGCATCAACAGATTCTAGATTCTTTCTCCACAGGAATATTGTATGGATACTGATTAAACTTCATAAATTATGTCTGATATTCATGAAATAATGTAGCAGAAGGTTCCAATATTTTATTCAGACTGTAGTGCTTTAGTTATATTCGTAGATGGACAGACTTAGATTGTTATAAAGGAAATGTGCCTCTTATCCCTTGACACTTGGATGATATTGTGTCTAGCAATACAGGGATAATTAGCAAAGTTAGAGGGTATGTCTCACCTCACCGCAGCCCGGGTGTTGAGATTATCACTCTGCGGACAGCCGTGGCCGATCGCCAAGGAAACTTCCCTGTCACTGTTGAGCACCTACAGCGTGTAGTGTCCGTCTATGAGGTACCCAGCTGCGGCGGTTTATCACGGAGGTGCTCCTCGTTGAAGCCGCCCGGCTTCCTCCTGCCGGGACCTGTGGATCCTACTGCGTGGTGTAATCACTGTCATGCGGCACTCAGCTCACGGCAGCAAGCCGCTGGATTTCCCCTGCTGGAGCCGTCCGACTTCTCCTCACCCAAGCCTCGTTCTAGCAGTTAAGGCTTTGTAGTGTAAAACTGATCCTCCAGGTGCACGGCCGGGATGTCTGTCTCACAATTCCAATAAATGTTTCAAAGGCACCTAGCAGAGTGCCCTTAACGCGTTTCTCCGTTGTAAAGTTGTAACGGTTTCATCAGAAGGTAACCATCCATACTGAGCACACCTCTATTTAAAAGGAGTCTCCTCCAATCGTTGTCTTACATTCATTATAGAAGGCAGGTGTGTTTCAGGTGTATAAACGTATATGCATTTTGTGGTCAGCTAACTAACTCTATCGCACTCTATTACCGGGACCAAATCCCACAGAGATACATATTAAAATATCATACTTATTAATGACATCTTTACCAAAAGGATATCACATAAACATTAAATTATTCCTTACATTTTCATTAGTTGTTAAAATTTTTCTTTGTTTATATATAACAATGGCAACACGTGAGAGGATTAACATCACCTTTATATGTCTTTATATATATATAGATTACCACCCAGGCCAGCCATAGCAGGCATAGCCTCATGGAGAAAAACACGGACTACCAACATATTAACCTGGGTTCTAATCCCACATCGGACCATGCTTATCTAAATAAACTTGAGTTATATATAATTTTTTATTTTTTATTATTATTTATGAGCATGTCCATTCAATTTTTACTTTACAATAGTCTCTCTAGTCTTAGAATGGATTTTATGAAACAGATTCAAATCTAACCAATACCGCATATTTCTCATGTGGACTCTAATCCTTATTTCTGAAAACATATATCATATTTTGTTTATAAAATAAATGAATAAGTAAATAAACATCATCTTCAGATCAAATAGAAGCTGTATCCCCCCTGTTTCGGGAGATCTTACGTATATATATATATATATATATATGTGTATATCTATATCTCCTCCCCCCCCCCCTCCCCACAAAAAAAAAAAAAAAAAAAACAAGACACATTCAAGGATAACTATGTATGTATTCTATGAAGGTAAAAGAAGAACGGAGGAAAAAAAGAGGAAAATTCCTCATACCAGCATGGAAAATCTTACTAGTATTAAACTTAATCAATCCCATATCATATGTTATTCATTTCTATGTTGTCATTAAGACCAAGGGGAGAGGAGCCCAATGAAAAGATCCAAAACGCCTCCCTCTTACAGAGATGATTGAACCTGTCCCCACCTCGATCAGTGGTTGGAACGTGTTCAATTCCCTGTATTATCAAACCATCCATATTGCCCTTATGCTTAGTCTGGATATGTATGGACAAAGAATGTGTCCTTATCCCCTTAATTATATTGCGCCTGTGCTCTAAAAACCTTACATTCAGTTTACGAGTGGTGCGTCCCACATATTGAACTCCACATATGCACGTTATCAAATAAACTACATATGTGGTATTACAATCAATATGACCCTTAATTTCAAAGACCGTATTATATGTATTAGAGTGAAATTGTGTACTGTTGTGTCCTATATGTTCACAAGTCATACATCCTGGTCGTCTACATCTATAGCAGCCTTCTTTTCGTGAAGTAGAGCTGAGCCAAGTCTCTTTTGTTTTCCTAGTTGGAACAGAGCCCACGTAATGACTGGGTGTCAGGAAGCTCTGAAGATTCCTCGCTTTCTTAAATACAATCTGAGGTTCTATTTCCAATAGTGGTGCTAGTACTTTATCCGCCTTTAGAATAGACATATTCTTTTTTAATAGATTTTTTATTTCACTTGAGCTAGAGTTAAATTTAGTGATAAACCTAAGCTCAGTGTTCCCCCTATCAGTGCTCTTATTTTTATTTAATATTAGGAGAGAATCTCTATCTGTTAATTTAGCCTGCCTTACTGCTTCCTCTAGAATATCTTCAGGATACCCCTGTTCAAGGAGTGCAATCGTAAGATTTTGTGCTTGCTGATCAAAGTCTGTGGTATCTGAGCAGTTCCGTCTATGTCTCATATATTGACTTCTTGGTATGTTCCTAAGCCAAGGTTGATAATGGCAACTAGAATAGTTTAGAAATTTATTACAATCAACCTCCTTTTTATAAGTGGAGGTGATAATATTACCATTATCAATTTCTATGGCAATATCCAGAAAGGAAATATTCGTGCAGTGTATAGTGCTCGTGAGTTTTAATCCAAACTGGTTTGTGTTTAAATACTCCACAAACAGCTTGGCCGAACTAAGATCCCCTTCCCAAATAAAAAACATATCGTCTATATACCTGCCATAGAGCACCAGGTCCGCCCCATATGGGCCTGACCAAACAAAGGTCTCTTCAAATAGGCCCATATACAGATTGGCAAAACTAGGGGCGAACCTGGTGCCCATGGCAGTACCCAGGATCTGTAAATAAAATTGTGCATTAAAAGTAAAATAATTGTGAGTAAGAGTGAAAGTGATAGCATCCAAAACAAACTTAAGTCTGGCCTCACTCAGGTCATCATCTTGGAGAAGGAAGCTTTTTATCGCCTCTACTCCCCCCATATGTGGAATGTTCGTGTACAGTGACTCTACGTCACACGTAATAAAAATATAATTATCCTGCCATATTACAGACGATAATAAATTCAAAAAGTGCATCGAATCTCTGATGTATGACCTGAGTGTGGTCACATGTGGCTGTAAAAAAGAATCAATAAAAGATGATAAATTAGCAGTGAGGGACCCAATACCAGAAATAATGGGACGCCCAGGTGGTGCAGTGAGGGATTTGTGAATTTTGGGCAAATGATAATACGTGGGTATTACAGGGTGTGAATTAAATAAAAAATTATATTCCTGTCTAGATATTGCCCCATCTGCAAATGCCTCATCCAGGAGCATCCTGAATTCACATACGAAGGCAGATGTTGGATTATATGTTAATTTGGAATAAAATTTCTTATTATTCAGTTGTCTATAAGCTTCCTCTTCATATGCACTTTTATCCTGCACTACTGTGCCACCTCCTTTGTCTGCGTTCTTAATTATGATGGATTTATCCTTCATTAAATTTCTAAGTGCATTTCTTTCTCTTTTATGTAAATTATCCCTCTTTTTTCTATTTCTATTTTTATCTTTATCACAGATCTCTTTCAAACCATCTAGAGTTAAAGTGTAGAAGGTTTCTATCATACCGCTTTTATGTTGCATCGGGTAAAATTCAGATTTCTTTCTAAATATGTTTTTATTTTCCCGTTTTATATCGAAAAGTTTCACTGTTTCATTACCCTCTTGCTCTAGTTCCACAAGGATCTTCAAAGCTGCCTGATCTACTCCATCCAAAAGGACAGGATGCTGGTTTGTTTCTTTTAGCACTTTGTTTGCAAAGTACCTCTGTCTACATAAATCTCTGGTGAACCTATTTAGCTCAATAAAGAGCTCAAATAAATCAGGTTCTTGTGTGGGAGCAAATTTTAGACCCTTCGCAATCACAGCTTTCTCACTTTCACTTAGTACTCTAGATGATAAATTAAACAGGCCTCTGTTTCTCAGTCTTTTCTTGCACTTTTGGTGACATTTTTTGCTTCCTCCTCTGCATCCTCTGATTCGAAACCCTTTCTTTTGGGCGAGTCTTGGCTCAACACTGCGAACCTGTTTCGACCTTTCCAAATGGGGTATAGATCTTTCTCTAAAAAAGAGGAACCAGAGGAGGCACCTGGATTTTCTTTATTTGTATTTAGAGTCTGCTTCTTAATCTTCGGTCTTGCCCCCCTATAATTATACTCTGTATTAGGGCGAGTAGCCCTGGGGTTCATTTGTGAATCTCGTTTTCTCAGGGGATTTTTATGATTTAAGTATCCTGATGTATCACTTATTACTCCAGTTGACTCTCTGTCACTTACTTGCTCCCCATTCTTATTTCTCCTAATTGTCTTATTTCTAAAACCATAATTTCCCTTCGGATATATGTTTGACAGTTCCTGTCCTGGATGGTTTCTAAATCTTCTATTGTACGATCTTACTTCATTCCTTTCATAATCCTGTTTGTCTCTGGTTAGTTTTTGATTTTTTGTCGATATCAACTGCTGTTCAAAAGTTTCAATTTTCTGATTAAGTCTATATTCAGAGTCCTTAAAATCTGGTTCCTCTTTTTTAGAGAAAGATCTATACCCCATTTGGAAAGGTCGAAACAGGTTCGCAGTGTTGAGCCAAGACTCGCCCAAAAGAAAGGGTTTCGAATCAGAGGATGCAGAGGAGGAAGCAAAAAATGTCACCAAAAGTGCAAGAAAAGACTGAGAAACAGAGGCCTGTTTAATTTATCATCTAGAGTACTAAGTGAAAGTGAGAAAGCTGTGATTGCGAAGGGTCTAAAATTTGCTCCCACACAAGAACCTGATTTATTTGAGCTCTTTATTGAGCTAAATAGGTTCACCAGAGATTTATGTAGACAGAGGTACTTTGCAAACAAAGTGCTAAAAGAAACAAACCAGCATCCTGTCCTTTTGGATGGAGTAGATCAGGCAGCTTTGAAGATCCTTGTGGAACTAGAGCAAGAGGGTAATGAAACAGTGAAACTTTTCGATATAAAACGGGAAAATAAAAACATATTTAGAAAGAAATCTGAATTTTACCCGATGCAACATAAAAGCGGTATGATAGAAACCTTCTACACTTTAACTCTAGATGGTTTGAAAGAGATCTGTGATAAAGATAAAAATAGAAATAGAAAAAAGAGGGACAATTTACATAAAAGAGAAAGAAATGCACTTAGAAATTTAATGAAGGATAAATCCATCATAATTAAGAACGCAGACAAAGGAGGTGGCACAGTAGTGCAGGATAAGAGTGCATATGAAGAGGAAGCTTATAGACAACTGAATAATAAGAAATTTTATTCCAAATTAACATATAATCCAACATCTGCCTTCGTATGTGAATTCAGGATGCTCCTGGATGAGGCATTTGCAGATGGGGCAATATCTAGACAGGAATATAATTTTTTATTTAATTCACACCCTGTAATACCCACGTATTATCATTTGCCCAAAATTCACAAATCCCTCACTGCACCACCTGGGCGTCCCATTATTTCTGGTATTGGGTCCCTCACTGCTAATTTATCATCTTTTATTGATTCTTTTTTACAGCCACATGTGACCACACTCAGGTCATACATCAGAGATTCGATGCACTTTTTGAATTTATTATCGTCTGTAATATGGCAGGATAATTATATTTTTATTACGTGTGACGTAGAGTCACTGTACACGAACATTCCACATATGGGGGGAGTAGAGGCGATAAAAAGCTTCCTTCTCCAAGATGATGACCTGAGTGAGGCCAGACTTAAGTTTGTTTTGGATGCTATCACTTTCACTCTTACTCACAATTATTTTACTTTTAATGCACAATTTTATTTACAGATCCTGGGTACTGCCATGGGCACCAGGTTCGCCCCCAGTTTTGCCAATCTGTATATGGGCCTATTTGAAGAGACCTTTGTTTGGTCAGGCCCATATGGGGCGGACCTGGTGCTCTATGGCAGGTATATAGACGATATGTTTTTTATTTGGGAAGGGGATCTTAGTTCGGCCAAGCTGTTTGTGGAGTATTTAAACACAAACCAGTTTGGATTAAAACTCACGAGCACTATACACTGCACGAATATTTCCTTTCTGGATATTGCCATAGAAATTGATAATGGTAATATTATCACCTCCACTTATAAAAAGGAGGTTGATTGTAATAAATTTCTAAACTATTCTAGTTGCCATTATCAACCTTGGCTTAGGAACATACCAAGAAGTCAATATATGAGACATAGACGGAACTGCTCAGATACCACAGGCTTTGATCAGCAAGCACAAAATCTTACGATTGCACTCCTTGAACAGGGGTATCCTGAAGATATTCTAGAGGAAGCAGTAAGGCAGGCTAAATTAACAGATAGAGATTCTCTCCTAATATTAAATAAAAATAAGAGCACTGATAGGGGGAACACTGAGCTTAGGTTTATCACTAAATTTAACTCTAGCTCAAGTGAAATCAAAAATCTATTAAAAAAGAATATGTCTATTCTAAAGGCGGATAAAGTACTAGCACCACTATTGGAAATAGAACCTCAGATTGTATTTAAGAAAGCGAGGAATCTTCAGAGCTTCCTGACACCCAGTCATTACGTGGGCTCTGTTCCAACTAGGAAAACAAAAGAGACTTGGCTCAGCTCTACTTCACGAAAAGAAGGCTGCTATAGATGTAGACGACCTGGATGTATGACTTGTGAACATATAGGACACAACAGTACACAATTTCACTCTAATACATATAATACGGTCTTTGAAATTAAGGGTCATATTGATTGTAATACCACATATGTAGTTTATTTGATAACGTGCATATGTGGAGTTCAATATGTGGGACGCACCACTCGTAAACTGAATGTAAGGTTTTTAGAGCACAGGCGCAATATAATTAAGGGGATAAGGACACATTCTTTGTCCATACATATCCAGACTAAGCATAAGGGCAATATGGATGGTTTGATAATACAGGGAATTGAACACGTTCCAACCACTGATCGAGGTGGGGACAGGTTCAATCATCTCTGTAAGAGGGAGGCGTTTTGGATCTTTTCATTGGGCTCCCTGTCTCCCCTTGGTCTTAATGACAACATAGAAATGAATAATATATGATATGGGATTGATTAAGTTTAATACTAGTAAGATTTTCCATGCTGGTATGAGGAATTTTCCTCTTTTTTTCCTCCGTTCTTCTTTTTCCTTCATAGAATACATACATAGTTATCCTTGATTGTGTCTTGGGGTTTTTTTTTTGTGGGGAGGGGGGGGGGGGAAGGAGATATAGATATACACATATATATATATATATATATACATACGTAAGATCTCCCGAAACAGGGGATATACAGCTTCTATTTGATCTGAAGATGATGTTTATTTACTTATTCATTTATTTTATAAACAAAATATGATATATGTTTTCAGAAATAAGGATTAGAGTCCACATGAGAAATATGCGGTTTTGGTTAGATTTGAATCTGTTTCATAAAATCCATTCTAAGACTAGAGAGACTATTGTAAAGTAAAAATTGAATGGACATGCTCATAAATAATAATAAAAAATAAAAAATTATATATAACTCAAGTTTATTTAGATAAGCATGGTCCGATGTGGGATTAGAACCCAGGTTAATATGTTGGTAGTCCGTGTTTTTCTCCATGAGGCTATGCCTGCTATGGCTGGCCTGGGTGGTAATCTATATATATATAAAGACATATAAAGGTGATGTTAATCCTCTCACGTGTTGCCATTGTTATATATAAACAAAGAAAAATTTTAACAACTAATGAAAATGTAAGGAATAATTTAATGTTTATGTGATATCCTTTTGGTAAAGATGTCATTAATAAGTATGATATTTTAATATGTATCTCTGTGGGATCTGGTCCCGGTAATAGAGTGCGGTAGAGTTAATTAGCTGACCACAAAATGCATATACGTTTATACACCTGAAACACACCTGCCTTCTATAATGAATGAAAGACAACGATTGGAGGAGACTCCTTTTAAATAGAGGTGTGCTCAGTATGGATGGTTACCTTCTGATGAAACCGTTACAACTTTACAACGGAGAAACGCGTTAAGGGCACTCTGCTAGGTGCCTTTGAAACATTTATTGGAATTGTGAGACAGACATCCCGGCCGTGCACCTGGAGGATCAGTTTTACACTACAAAGCCTTAACTGCTAGAACGAGGCTTGGGTGAGGAGAAGTCGGACGGCTCCAGCAGGGGAAATCCAGCGGCTTGCTGCCGTGAGCTGAGTGCCGCATGACAGTGATTACACCACGCAGTAGGATCCACAGGTCCCGGCAGGAGGAAGCCGGGCGGCTTCAACGAGGAGCACCTCCGTGATAAACCGCCGCAGCTGGGTACCTCATAGACGGACACTACACGCTGTAGGTGCTCAACAGTGACAGGGAAGTTTCCTTGGCGATCGGCCACGGCTGTCCGCAGAGTGATAATCTCAACACCCGGGCTGCGGTGAGGTGAGACATACCCTCTAACTTTGCTAATTATCCCTGTATTGCTAGACACAATATCATCCAAGTGTCAAGGGATAAGAGGCACATTTCCTTTATAACAATCTAAGTCTGTCCATCTACAAATACAACTAAAGCACTACAGTCTGAATAAAATATTGGAATCTTCTGCTACATTATTTCATGAATATCAGACATAATTTATGAAGTTTAATCAGTATCCATACAATATTCCTGTGGAGAAAGAATCTAGAATCTGTTGATGTGGGACATTGAACTGTATTCTAGCCACAAGGTGGAAATAAAAGGAATTGTGAGGATAATTCTGCAAATCAGTGGCAGCTGGTGTTAAACATTCTATTATACACAGGTGCAGCAGCATATACATGTGGGCATTGTACACAGGTGCAGCAGTATATTCATGTGGGCATTATTCATAGGTGCAGCAGTATATACATGCGGGCCTTATACACAGGTGCAGCAGTAAATACTGCAAGAAGTTTGCTGACTTTTGATTAAAGGTGTGGACAAGGAAGGTAGGGATGCACTGCCTCCCCTGCCATAGACTTTTTACTAGAGATGAGCGCCTGAAATTTTTCGGGTTTTGTGTTTTGGTTTTGGGTTCGGTTCCGCGGCCGTGTTTTGGGTTCGAACGCGTTTTGGCAAAACCTCACCGAATTATTTTTGTCGGATTCGGGTGTGTTTTGGATTCGGGTGTTTTTTTCCAAAAACACTAAAAAACAGCTTAAATCATAGAATTTGGGGGTCATTTTGATCCCAAAGTATTATTAACCTCAAAAACCATAATTTACACTCATTTTCAGTCTATTCTGAATACCTCACACCTCACAATATTATTTTTAGTCCTAAAATTGGCACCGAGGTCGCTGTGTGAGTAAGATAAGCGACCCTAGTGGCCGACACAAACACCGGGCCCATCTAGGAGTGGCACTGCAGTGTCACGCAGGATGTCCCTTCCAAAAAACCCTCCCCAAACAGCACATGACGCAAAGAAAAAAAGAGGCGCAATGAGGTAGCTGTGTGAGTAAGATTAGCGACCCTAGTGGCCGACACAAACACCGGGCCCATCTAGGAGTGGCACTGCAGTGTCACGCAGGATGGCCCTTCCAAAAAACCCTCCCCAAACAGCACATGACGCAAGGAAAAAAAGAGGCGCAATGAGGTAGCTGACTGTGTGAGTAAGATTAGCGACCCTAGTGGCCGACACAAACACCGGGCCCATCTAGGAGTGGCACTGCAGTGTCACGCAGGATGTCCCTTCCAAAAAACCCTCCCCAAACAGCACATGACGCAAAGAAAAAAAGAGGCGCAATGAGGTAGCTGTGTGAGTAAGATTAGCGACCCTAGTGGCCGACACAAACACCGGGCACATCTAGGAGTGGCACTGCAGTGTCACGCAGGATGTCCCTTCCAAAAAACCCTCCCCAAACAGCACATGACGCAAAGAAAAAAAGAGGCGCAATGAGGTAGCTGTGTGAGTAAGATTAGCGACCCTAGTGGCCGACACAAACACCGGGCCCATCTAGGAGTGGCACTGCAGTGTCACGCAGGATGTCCCTTCCAAAAAACCCTCCCCAATCAGCACATGATGCAAAGAAAAAGAAAAGAAAAAAGAGGTGCAAGATGGAATTATCCTTGGGCCCTCCCACCCACCCTTATGTTGTATAAACAAAACAGGACATGCACACTTTAACCAACCCATCATTTCAGTGACAGGGTCTGCCACACGACTGTGACTGATATGACGGGTTGGTTTGGACCCCCCCCAAAAAAGAAGCAATTAATCTCTCCTTGCACAAACTGGCTCTACAGAGGCAAGATGTCCACCTCATCTTCACCCTCCGATATATCACCGTGTACATCCCCCTCCTCACAGATTATCAATTCGTCCCCACTGGAATCCACCATCTCAGCTCCCTGTGTACTTTGTGGAGGCAATTGCTGCTGGTCAATGTCTCCGCGGAGGAATTGATTATAATTCATTTTAATGAACATCATCTTCTCCACATTTTCTGGATGTAACCTCGTACGCCGATTGCTGACAAGGTGAGCGGCGGCACTAAACACTCTTTCGGAGTACACACTTGTGGGAGGGCAACTTAGGTAGAATAAAGCCAGTTTGTGCAAGGGCCTCCAAATTGCCTCTTTTTCCTGCCAGTATAAGTACGGACTGTGTGACGTGCCTACTTGGATGCGGTCACTCATATAATCCTCCACCATTCTATCAATGTTGAGAGAATCATATGCAGTGACAGTAGACGACATGTCCGTAATCGTTGTCAGGTCCTTCAGTCCGGACCAGATGTCAGCATCAGCAGTCGCTCCAGACTGCCCTGCATCACCGCCAGCGGGTGGGCTCGGAATTCTGAGCCTTTTCCTCGCACCCCCAGTTGCGGGAGAATGTGAAGGAGGAGATGTTGACAGGTCGCGTTCCGCTTGACTTGACAATTTTGTCACCAGCAGGTCTTTCAACCCCAGCAGACCTGTGTCTGCCGGAAAGAGAGATCCAAGGTAGGCTTTAAATCTAGGATCGAGCACGGTGGCCAAAATGTAGTGCTCTGATTTCAACAGATTGACCACCCGTGATTCCTTGTTAAGCGAATTAAGGGCTGCATCCACAAGTCCCACATGCCTAGCGGAATCGCTCCCTTTTAGCTCCTTCTTCAATGCCTCCAGCTTCTTCTGCAAAAGCCTGATGAGGGGAATGACCTGACTCAGGCTGGCAGTGTCTGAACTGACTTCACGTGTGGCAAGTTCAAAGGGCATCAGAACCTTGCACAACGTTGAAATCATTCTCCACTGCACTTGAGACAGGTGCATTCCATCTCCTATATCGTGCTCAATTGTATAGGCTTGAATGGCCTTTTGCTGCTCCTCCAACCTCTGAAGCATATAGAGGGTTGAATTCCACCTCGTTACCACTTCTTGCTTCAGATGATGGCAGGGCAGGTTCAGTAGTTTTTGGTGGTGCTCCAGTCTTCTGTACGTGGTGCCTGTACGCCGAAAGTGTCCCGCAATTTTTCTGGCCACCGACAGCATCTCTTGCACGCCCCTGTCGTTTTTAAAAAAATTCTGCACCACCAAATTCAAGGTATGTGCAAAACATGGGACGTGCTGGAATTTGCCCATATTTAATGCACACACAATATTGCTGGCGTTGTCCGATGCCACAAATCCACAGGAGAGTCCAATTGGGGTAAGCCATTCCGCGATGATCTTCCTCAGTTGCCGTAAGAGGTTTTCAGCTGTGTGCGTATTCTGGAAAGCGGTGATACAAAGCGTAGCCTGCCTAGGAAAGAGTTGGCGTTTGCGAGATGCTGCTACTGGTGCCGCCGCTGCTGTTCTTGCGGCGGGAGTCCATACATCTACCCAGTGGGCTGTCACAGTCATATAGTCCTGACCCTGCCCTGCTCCACTTGTCCACATGTCCGTGGTTAAGTGGACATTGGGTACAACTGCATTTTTTAGGAGACTGGTGAGTCTTTTTCTGACGTCCGTGTACATTCTCGGTATCGCCTGCCTAGAGAAGTGGAACCTAGATGGTATTTGGTAACGGGGGCACACTGCCTCAATAAATTGTCTAGTTCCCTGTGAACTAACGGCGGATACCGGACGCACGTCTAACACCAACATAGTTGTCAAGGACTCAGTTATCCGCTTTGCAGTAGGATGACTGCTGTGATATTTCATCTTCCTCGCAAAGGACTGTTGAACAGTCAATTGCTTACTGGAAGTAGTACAAGTGGGCTTACGACTTCCCCTCTGGGATGACCATCGACTCCCAGCGGCAACAACAGCAGCGCCAGCAGCAGTAGGCGTTACACGCAAGGATGCATCGGAGGAATCCCAGGCAGGAGAGGACTCGTCAGACTTGCCAGTGACATGGCCTGCAGGACTATTGGCATTCCTGGGGAAGGAGGAAATTGACACTGAGGGAGTTGGTGGGGTGGTTTGCGTGAGCTTGGTTACAAGAGGAAGGGATTTACTGGTCAGTGGACTGCTTCCGCTGTCACCCAAAGTTTTTGAACTTGTCACTGACTTATTATGAATGCGCTGCAGGTGACGTATAAGGGAGGATGTTCCGAGGTGGTTAACGTCCTTACCCCTACTTATTACAGCTTGACAAAGGGAACACACGGCTTGACACCTGTTGTCCGCATTTCTGGTGAAATACCTCCACACCGAAGAGCTGATTTTTTTGGTATTTTCACCTGGCATGTCAACGGCCATATTCCTCCCACGGACAACAGGTGTCTCCCCGGGTGCCTGACTTAAACAAACCACCTCACCATCAGAATCCTCCTGGTCAATTTCCTCCCCAGCGCCAGCAACACCCATATCCTCCTCATCCTGGTGTACTTCAACACTGACATCTTCAATCTGACTATCAGGAACTGGACTGCGGGTGCTCCTTCCAGCACTTGCAGGGGGCGTGCAAATGGTGGAAGGCGCATGCTCTTCACGTCCAGTGTTGGGAAGGTCAGGCATCGCAACCGACACAATTGAACTCTCCTTGTGGATTTGGGATTTCAAAGAACGCACAGTTCTTTGCGGTGCTTTTGCCAGCTTGAGTCTTTTCAGTTTTCTAGCGAGAGGCTGAGTGCTTCCATCCTCATGTGAAGCTGAACCACTAGCCATGAACATAGGCCAGGGCCTCAGCCGTTCCTTGCCACTCCGTGTGGTAAATGGCATATTGGCAAGTTTACGCTTCTCCTCCGACAATTTTATTTTAGGTTTTGGAGTCCTTTTTTTACTGATATTTGGTGTTTTGGTTTTGACATGCTCTGTACTATGCCATTGGGCATCGGCCTTGGCAGACGACGTTGCTGGCATTTCATCGTCTCGGCCATGACTAGTGGCAGCAGCTTCAGCACGAGGTGGAAGTGGATCTTGATCTTTCCCTAATTTTGGAACCTCAACATTTTTGTTCTCCATATTTTAATAGGCACAACTAAAAGGCACCTCAGGTAAACAATGGAGATGGATGGATTGGATACTAGTATACAATTATGGACGGGCTGCCGAGTGCCGACACAGAGGTAGCCACAGCCGTGAACTACCGCACTGTACTGTGTCTGCTGCTAATATATAGACTGGTTGATAAAGAGATAGTATACTCGTAACTAGTATGTATGTATAAAGAAAGAAAAAAAAACCACGGTTAGGTCACTGGTATATACAATTATGGACGGGCTGCCGAGTGCCGACACAGAGGTAGCCACAGCCGTGAACTACCGCACTGTACTGTGTCTGCTGCTAATATATAGACTGGTTGATAAAGAGATAGTATACTCGTAACTAGTATGTATGTATAAAGAAAGAAAAAAAAACCACGGTTAGGTCACTGGTATATACAATTATGGACGGGCTGCCGAGTGCCGACACAGAGGTAGCCACAGCCGTGAACTACCGCACTGTACTGTGTCTGCTGCTAATATATAGACTGGTTGATAAAGAGATAGTATACTCGTAACTAGTATGTATGTATAAAGAAAGGAAAAAAAACCACGGTTAGGTCACTGGTATATACAATTATGGACGGGCTGCCGAGTGCCGACACAGAGGTAGCCACAGCCGTGAACTACCGCACTGTACTGTGTCTGCTGCTAATATATAGACTGGTTGATAAAGAGATAGTATACTCGTAACTAGTATGTATGTATAAAGAAAGAAAAAAAAACCACGGTTAGGTCACTGGTATATACAATTATGGACGGGCTGCCGAGTGCCGACACAGAGGTAGCCACAGCCGTGAACTACCGCACTGTACTGTGTCTGCTGCTAATATATAGACTGGTTGATAAAGAGATAGTATACTCGTAACTAGTATGTATGTATAAAGAAAGAAAAAAAAACCACAGTTAGGTCACTGGTATATACAATTATGGACGGGCTGCGGAGTGCCGACACAGAGGTAGCCACAGCCGTGAACTACCGCACTGTACTGTGTCTGCTGCTAATATATAGACTGGTTGATAAAGAGATAGTATACTCGTAACTAGTATGTATGTATAAAGAAAGAAAAAAAAACCACGGTTAGGTGGTATATACAATTATGGACGGGCTGCCGAGTGCCGACACAGAGGTAGCCACAGCCGTGAACTACCGCACTGTACTGTGTCTGCTGCTAATATATAGACTGGTTGATAAAGAGATAGTATACTCGTAACTAGTATGTATGTATAAAGAAAGAAAAAAAAACCACGGTTAGGTCACTGGTATATACAATTATGGACGGGCTGCCGAGTGCCGACACAGAGGTAGCCACAGCCGTGAACTACCGCACTGTACTGTGTCTGCTGCTAATATATAGACTGGTTGATAAAGAGATAGTATAATCGTAACTAGTATGTATGTATAAAGAAAGAAAAAAAAACCACGGTTAGGTCACTGGTATATACAATTATGGACGGGCTGCCGAGTGCCGACACAGAGGTAGCCACAGCCGTGAACTACCGCACTGTACTGTGTCTGCTGCTAATATAGACTGGTTGATAAAGAGATAGTATACTACTAATATTATATACTGGTGGTCAGGTCACTGGTCACTAGTCACACTGGCAGTGGCACTCCTGCAGCAAAAGTGTGCACTGTTTAATTTTAATATAATATTATGTACTCCTGGCTCCTGTTATAACCTATAACTGGCACTGCAGTAGTGCTCCCCAGTCTCCCCCACAATTATAAGCTGTGTGAGCTGAGCAGTCAGACAGATATATAATATATATAGATGATGCAGCACACTGGCCTGAGCCTGAGCAGTGCACACAGATATGGTATGTATGTGACTGAGTCACTGTGTGCTGTGTATCGCTTTTTTCAGGCAGAGAACGGATTATAAATAAAAGTGGTGGTCACTGGTCACTATCAGCAAAACTCTGCACTGTACACTACTGAGTACTCCTAATGCTCCCCAAAATTAGTAAATCAAGTGTCTAAACGGAGAGGACGCCAGCCACGTCCTCTCCCTATCAATCTCAATGCACGTGTGAAAATGGCGGCGACGCGCGGCTCCTTATATAGAATCCGAGTCTCGCGATAGAATCCGAGCCTCGCGAGAATCCGACAGCGTCATGATGACGTTCGGGCGCGCTCGGGTTAACCGAGCAAGGCGGGAAGATCCGAGTCGCTCGGACTCGTGAAAAAAAACATGAAGTTCTGGCGGGTTCGGATTCAGAGAAACCGAACCCGCTCATCTCTACTTTTTACTCCAGAGTTTTGCCTATAAAAATGATTAGAATAATACAAAGAAGACATTTCTAATATATTCTTTGTATTTTTCACATACTTTGTATAGCCAGAACTCTGGGGTATACGTTAGTATGACAGGAACGGCTCTTCCTCACCTGCCTCACTTCACCGCACGCCACTACTGTTGACCTATAATGCAAATAACAAGATAGTTAAAGGTGTCTCATAAATGCTGCACAAAATGTTAGAGGCCAAAGCGTGCAGTTTCTGCAGCACCACTTGTAAACAGTAGGTAATGCTACAGTATTAACTCCACATGTGCAGTATGGGTCCTGCCTCACTGGATGCAAAAACGACTGCAGACTGTCAGTGATTGACAGTCTGCTTCCATTTCGGAGCAGGGAGTCGGTAGCGATGGTCTCCTCTTCCCAAAACACCATAGCCTCCATTTTGAAAGAGGGCAAAGCCAGGATCGCCAAGTTCCCTGGACTCTTGGTCGGAGCTTCAGCAGCTGGCTTGCGCAACACTAATGCATGCAGGAAGCATCTACTTATAACAGATGTTCCTACTGCATTACCATACTCGTGTAACGCTGCTACTTACAAGAAAGCAGGAGCAATGCACTCTCCAACACAGTAGCAGAACTTGTGAGTGGCGGGCTCAGGTACAAAAATATAATTTGAGCCCCCCTGTTTCATAATATGCCACACGGCAGGGGTGTCAGGGGGAACCAGAGGGTGACAGCATAAGGCAGGGGGGAGCAGAGGTTGACATACAGAGGCAGAGTATGATAACAGAAGGCAAGGGGAGGCAGATGGTGACAGGGGGAGGGTGACAGAGAGAGACAGTGGGTGACAGTTGTACAAGCACAATGTTCTGCGCGGCGCAGAGAACAGGGGGGGCATGTAACTTAATGGGAGCAGTAACACAGTAGCCTCTGTTCTGTCTGTGGCACAGCCTCCGCCCTTTGTCCTTTCCTCAGCTTGGCGCTCGGTCAGGCAGACTCTGATAGTGCCAGTTACATCGGATTTGACTTGCCTTTAATCAGTGCATCAGAAATAATGTACAGCTGTCTTGATAATTAGAGGCAGTTTGTGGCTGTGATAATCAGTGCTGAAAGGTGGCAGGACTCCTCCGTCAGTCCGGCACACGCAAGGTCAGCCCTGCCTACCTAAGGTCAGCGGCAAGTCAGTCAAGCAGTGGGGCCCACCCTGCTCTCTGCACTGCACTTGCTGCAACAATGATAGTTCCGCATCTGCTCCAACCACATCTCAATCAGGCCCCCTGTGCCTCAGTGCTCCTACAGAGCAGCTGTATATGTAATATTTAGTTATATTACACATCAGAAATGACAGAGGATTAGGGTGCATGGTGGTGGTGAGAAAGTAGCACAACATGGTGAATGGCAGTAATTGATTTCATTACCATACATATAGTATGTTGTGCCCTATACTACGCCCCAGGCAAACCCCTGACAGTGCTAAGGAGAGCAGGTGAATGTAGAGGAAAGTGTGGAAACATTTCATTTTGTTTATTTTTTGCTTTGTAAGAAACCTTCAATATCAGTTACACATTCTATTGTGGAACATAGACAAAAGGATACGTGAGACATTTGTCTTGATTCCATGCGAATGACAAATGCATAATGTATCTACCACACTTGCAAATGGCCTTAGAAAGACACTTCAGATTTCATTTAGAATGAGCAAAACACATTTTCAGAGGCCAAGGAAGAAGTGCAATCATCCGATCTGTAACGGTGGCAGCTGATAGGAAGGATGGATCAGGGAAATTGTACTCAGAGAAGGGTAAGTGGTGAGCGAACTCATTGAGCAAACACAATACAGTTTTTCTCATATAATGTTCCTCGCTATACAGTATAGCTTGATTGCCTCAAAATCTTGAGCTATTTTTAATATGATGAGATTAAATTGTACAAAAGGAGGAATAACTTTATTAACTTTAATAACTGCTTAGTCTCCAGGTATTTCGGTAAGATCCCCTCAATCCGAACCAGAGTAGAACACCATCCCTGATCCCACTTTCCAAAATTAAGGCATCTTGGCCACAAATTTCTGTGGAGGGCAGGGCAGTGACCCCCCCCTTCCCCTCCATATGCACCTCCCTCACTGGCATCTCACACAGGATAATGGAAGAAAGTCACCAAGTACTGCATACATTTATAGGATGATTGGAACCACCTATCCTATACTGATGAGGCCAAATAAGGGCAGAACGGGAAGTGCTGTATTTTTTCCTAGACATCATAGCATACAAGGTCTCCAACCATTGTTTTAGTATAGTATAGTATAGTATAGTATAGTATAGGTGTACTAACCATTGCATACAGTATTGTGATACTAATGAGGGTTTCCAGTATAAAATCCCGATGGGCGGGATCCCACCGTTAAGGAGACTGACACCGGAATCTCGACAGTGAGGCAGCGAGTCCACTCGCCATGCTTTGGGCCCGGTGTTTGCCACACTATTCTTTTCCACCTCGGGTGGTGGCGTGGACCTACACCCGAGTGGGAATACTGGGCTTTGGTCGGGATTCCGACCGCCGGCATTTCCCCTGCTGTTGGCATTCCGGCGTTGGTATTTCTAACACCTTGATCCCATCATATGGGACATTGGGGGTCATTCCGAGTTGATCGTAGCTGTGCTAAATTTAGCACAGCTACGATCTTCTTACCTGACATGCGGAGGGACGCCCAGCACAGGGCTAGTCCGCCCCGCATGTCAGTCCGGCCCCCCTCGCAGAAGTGCAAAGGCATCGCACAGTGGCGATGCCTTTGCACTTCAAGAGTAGCTCTCGGCCAGCGCAGCTTTAGCGTACTGGCCGGGAGCTACTCATTACTCCCTGGTCCGTAGCGGCTGTGTGTGACATCACGCAGCCGCTGCGGCCCACCCCCCGTTCGGTCCGGCCACGGCCCCCTCCCGCCCAGCGATCGCTTCTGCCTGTCAATCAGGCAGAGGCGATCGCATCCCTACTACGGCCTTCAGCCGTCTGGCATGCGCAGCAGTGACCTGTTCGCTCTGCTGCGTTAAAATGCAGCGAGCGAATGGGTCAGAATGACCCCCATTATCTGCCTCCCTAATGAGGATATCTGAATTTAAAGCATGAGGAACAATTCCTTTCACTGTCTTTCTCTTTGCATTTTCCATCATACATTGCCAGATAGGAACCTATATTACTACGATTAAGAGTATAGCAAGATGTCTCATGTAACAACATTTAGGGGAGATGTATCAAGAATTGGTGGGAGATATACCAAGCCTTGGAGAGAGATAAAGTGGAGAAGTTAGCCAAAGTAAGCAGTCATCGTCTGTCATTTATCTAGTACAGTCATTGAAGTTACAGATGGTGATTGTTGCTCTAAGTCAGGGCCGTAACTACGTGTGTGCCAGGTGTGCCTGGCACACAGCGCAGTCGCCCTGATGGCGCACTTGCCAGCATCCCCATTAAGGGGGTCCAAAGTCTGCGGCATTGTAATGAGTCAGACTGACTCATTACAAGCCGCCAGTGTGTGCTGCCGCCAGAGTGACCATTGAAAGTGATCCTGATTCCCGCTGCCCGGCTGCCGGCTCCCCCTCCTGACCCGCTGCCTGACTCCTGCATGTATAACTAGGCTGTCTGGCGCCCCTCTCCTAACCCCCGCCTCCCACATGCAGAGGCAAACTGCCGGCTCCCCCCTCCTGACCCCCGCTGCCCGGCTCCCGCCTCACACATGCAGAGGCAGGCTACCTGCCTCCTAACCCCCGCTGCCCGGCTCCCGCCTCACACATGCAGAGGCAGGCTACCTGCCTCCTAACCCTGCTGCACGGCTCCCGCATGCTGAGGCAGGCTGCCGGCTCCCCCCTCCTGACCCCTGCTGGCCGGCTCCCGCCTCCCACATGCAAAGGCAAGGCTACTCGCCTCCTAACCCCCGCTGCCCGGCTCCCGCATGCTGATGCAGGCTGCCGGCTCCCCCCTCCTAACCCCCGCTGGCCGGCTCCCGCATGCTAAGGCAGGCTGCCAGCTCCCCCATCCTAACCCCCGCTGGCCGGCTCCCGCCTCCCACACGCAAAGGCAAGGCTACTCGCCTCCTAACCCCCGCTGCCCGGCTCCCGCATGCTGAGGCAGGCTGCCGGCTCCCCCCTCCTAACCCCCGCTGGCCGGCTCCCGCATGCTGAGGCAGGCTGCCAGCTCCCCCATCCTAACCCCTGCCGGCCGGCTCTTGCATGCTGAGTCACCGCGCGCCAAGGCAGGTCTGGCAGTGGATGCATGAGGAGGTGAGTGGAGATATATATATAATTATGTGGCTGGGTGTGTATATGAGTACATGAGGCTGTGTGTGTGTGTGTGTGTGTGTGTGTGTGTGGCTTGGTGTGTGTATATATGTGGCTGTGTACACTGTGCATGTATGTATGTATGTATGTGGTTGTGTGTGTGTATACATCTGGTATGTACTTAAGCCCTTCGCCTGCCGTAATTTGTAAAAGGGGGACTCTGCCTGCCGTACTGTGTAAGACGGGGACTCTGCTGCTGTAATGTGTAAAAAATTGGGGACGCTGTCTGCCATAATGTATAAAAAGGGGACGCTGTCTGCCGCAATGTGTAAAAAGTGGAAGCTGTCTGCCGTAATGTGTAAAAAGGGGACGCTGTCTGCCGTAATGTGTAAAAAGGGGACGCGGTCTGCCGTAATGTGTAAAAAGTGGACGCTGTCTGCCGTAATGTGTAAAAAGGGGACGCTGTCTGCCGTAATGTGTAAAAAGGGGGACACTTTCTGCCGTAATGTGTAAAAAGGGGGAAACTGTCTGCCGTAATGTGTAAAAAGGGGACTCTGTCTGCCGTAATGTGTAAAAAGGGGACGCTGTCCGCCGTAATGTGTAAAAAGGGGACGCTGTCTGCCGTAATGTGTAAAAAGGGGACGCTGTCTGCCGTAATGTGTAGAAAGGGGACGCTGTATGCCGTAATGTGTAGAAAGGGGACGCTGCCTGCCGTAATGTGTAGAAAGGGGACGCTGCCTGCCGTAATGTGTAGAAAGGGCACGCTGTCTGCCGTAATGTGTAAAAACGGCACGCTGTCTGCCGTAATGTGTAGAAAGGGGACGCTGTCTGCCATAATGTGTAGAAAGGGGATGCTGTCTGCCGTAATGTGTAGAAAGGGCAAGCTGTATGCCGTAATGTGTAGAAAGGAGACGCTGTCTACCGTAATGTGTAGAAAGGAGACGCTGTCTACCGTAATGTGTAAAAAAGGCGGACGCTGTCTGCCGTAATGTGTAAAAAGGGGGTGCTGTCTGCTGTAATGTGTAAAAAGGGGACGCTGTCTGCCGTATTGTGTAAAAAGGGGGACTCTCTGCCGTAATGTGTAAAAAGGGGGACTCTCTGCCGTAATGTGTAAAAAGGGGGACTCTCTGCCATAATGTGTAGAAAGGGGACGCTGTCTGCCGTAATGTGTAAAAAGGGAATGCTGTCTGCCGTAATGTGTAAAAGAGACTATGCCTGGTGCAGTGGCGCTACTGTGCAGTGTCATTTGAATAATGGAGACTACTGTGCACCGTAATATGAATTGGTATTTTGTGACCACGCCCCTATATTTTTGATGCGCACCTACATGGGGGGGCGCCGATGCCGTTTCTTGCACACAGCGCTAAAATGTCTAGTTACGGCACTGTAAGTAACTACTCCAATGTATATATCTCTCTCCGTGGCTTGATACCGTACATCCCGCCCTCGGAAATTAGCCTATACACAGTTAAAGTATTCTTTCTGAGAATTACAGCGATGGCTGCTCTGCATCTTTGAATAGCCCTAACCCTTTCTTTTGTTTACTGACAGCTTATTGATGAAATGTTTAGCTGAACAAGCAGACATCAGTCACACGGCTAACAGGGAATTAATCACTGATAACCTGATTTGTAAAGGACTAAAGGAAAAGGACAATCTCACAGATGACATCATGTATCCCAATGAGGTCTTGCACTTTGAGTAAGAATAACAGGCTGGGTAAATATGCTTCTTACGTACTGTTGGCTTTCCATCTACAAATCAATTCCAAATGGTGCAGAGTACCATGCAAGGGAAAGACTTGTTACTAATTTGCAAAGCCCTTCTGCCATTGATTCCCTATAGCTAAGAAGTATTTATCAATCTACCTTTTTTTTATTTATTCTGTAATAAAGCTCTCTATAGTAAAAATTTTATTTTTAGAGGGGACAGCCATCTACAGGAGTGTAGATCCTGAAGGCGAATATTTGGTCAACATTCAGAGGATCTGATTCAGAGTCACTCACAATTCGTCCGCATTGCGTGCTTGGTATAAACGAATATCCGCCTGTATTCAAAGTTTTCTACATCTATGGGCATCTGCTTGTGAAAGTAGCGGTCAGCACTAGCAGCGTGCATGTGTTGCAGTCCTATCCTTGACACAAGAGATCCATCTGAACTGACGGAACTCTGCATAAAGACAGCTTCGAAATACCCGCAATTCCATCTACATGCCCACGGCACACTCTTCCTACATGCCAGTGCCCAGCTGCCACCTGGTTTGGCATGGGGCATAGTAAGTTAGAAGGGGGCCCATGTGCAGTCTCCATCTGGGTCCTCTCCTCTGTAGCTTGCGGCACAAGCTGTAGACTCTGTCGCTGTGCCAGAGTACATTGCGCATGCGCTGGTCTCCGGGAAAATTGCTCGGTAGCCATTTTCCTGCTGAATTTTCCAGTGCTCATGCAACGCCACCGCTGCCGCCACTGGACTACAGTAATGTGAGTATTAAAGAGCCTGGATGCACCCCAGTGGCAAATGCAGGATTTTTAGAGGGGAGTTTCCAAATGCAGTCCACAATCTCCCACTCTGCGGAACATTGGAGCAGTAGTGCAAGTGCAGGAGTCTGTGAGAGCGGTAGAAGAACATAGTAACTACCCTGGACATTAATATAAGCATTGTTCTTTTCAGACACTGGATAGTGTATGGAATACAGTATGAATAATTAACACTATAGATGGTCTATAATATAGGTTGTATCAAGTAACTAATATAAATAAGATAAGTAGTCAGGAAAGGTTAAACATGCGATAGTAAATAAATACACAAACATAATAGAACCAGTTCTGAACTTTCTATGCACACATTCTCCCACCTCATGGTAAGGCTCCTGTCTCTTCTTCCTTGTAGCTGCTTTCTGGTCCAGTGCACTGATTGAGGACTCAGATCCACACGCACCAACAACTTGAAGAAGCTGTTACCACTGGGCATGTGCAGCAGCTCCGCTCTGTCACTTAAACTGCGTGATGTGGCGGCAGCTCTAGTAATCGTATTATATATCATTGCTATTGCCATAATTTGAGTCACTTGTCAAGAGGAGGGGGGTTTCCGGGCAACCAGAAAACAACCCCCTTTCCCTATGCACCCATTCTAGATATGCCACTTGCTTAAACTAACTAAGCCACAAGTGAAGATGTGGCTGAGAATGCATATGGCTCTGATGCGCAAGTGGTTGCTAAAAACCGTGCAACTCTGCATCAGGCTGACAGCATCTTCACACACACAATGATTCTCTATAATAAATAAAACATTAAGGGGTCTATCCATGAAGCAGTGAAAAGTCTGGAGAAACGAGCCAGTGGAGAAGTTGCCTATGGCAACCAATCATTGTTGATTTAACATTCATAAAATGCATTTTTATAAAATTATATGTAGCAGCTGATTGGTTGCCATGGTTAACTTCTCCACTGGCTCACTTCTCCACACTTTTCACTGCTTCATGAATAGACCTGTAAATACTCAGTAATCTTAGTGGACCGTGTTCTATTTTAATCTTGCTACAGAGGTTAATGCTCTCATTGTCATGATCTTGCAGGGCGGTAAACTGAGATTTCTTACCTCTATGACCAGATCGCATTTGCTATGTGTGGGTTAAACAGATAATTTACTTATTTTATTTTTTCAAACTCCTTTGTGAATGCTAGTAAATGTAACATTGCACGTTTCATGACAGGAAGTGTTGTCTTTTGCCAGCATAGCTACATACTGTACCGTAAACAACGCTTATTATTTCAGCTACATTAAATTGACAAAAAAAGACAAAACTAATAATAATAATAATAATAATAATAGCTTAGAAGTTAATCTTTCATAATAACTTTCACCCAGTTAGCCCCAGATACAGTATGTTCCCCATTTGTTAATCATCTAGTTGTGCTGAGTATATTTAAACGAAGGGGTAGATTTACTTAGAGGTCTATTCATGAAGCAGTGATAAGAGTGGAGAAGTGAGCCTGCGGAGAAGTTGCCCATGGCAACCAGTCAGCTGCTCCGTACAATTTTATAGTATGCAAATTGTAAATGTTACTTCAATGCTGATTGGTTGCCATGGACAACTTCTCCACTGGCTCACTTCTCCACACGTTTCACTGCTTCATGAATAAACCTCTAGAGCTTCTAAAAATGAAACTTGGTGATGTTGCCCTTGGCAACCAATCAGATTCTGTCTATCAGTTTCTATGGTGCAATATAGATATGATAGCTAGAATCTGGTTGGTAGTTGTAGGCAACACCTCCCACTTTTCATTTTTAGAAGCAAATTTTTAGAAGTAAAATACTCCTAAACGTGTGTTGGCTATTTAAGGTCTGATACAGTTAAGTGGTCTAAAAATACATAGGCCAGGGTGTAATGAAGTCAGGGTTTGGTGGCCGTGCAGGATGACGGCCAAACGCGGATGTTTTTTTAAAGGGGCAATCATGTACAAGGCCAAACCATGCCTTGTACATGATGGCCCCTTTAAAAAAACATCCAAATTTGGCCGTCATTCCGCACAGCCGCTGAACCCGGACTTCATTACATCCCGCCCATAGTTTTTTATCTTTGTTTTTACTATTTAACCAGTTGCCTCATATGCATGATCCCATGTGACCAGGCCATCCCGGTGCATCCCCATCCTCTTGCTTCAGCCTCCTGGGAGTGATGTCACGGTCTGTTCCTGCCGACATCACTCCTGTAATTGTGTCCCAGAATGTCATACGAATGACACTCTGGGGAACAGTTGCCATAATTCAAAATGGTGAGGAGGGGCAATTCCCCCCCGGACCACTAACATGCTGATCAGTCCCCACTGCCTCACACTCCACTGCGCTTTAAATAGGGAGTAAGGCCACACAGGGAGATGGGGGTCATCGGGATATATTTTGGCACTAGGGGTGGTGTAGGGGGATGGCTTATGCCCCGCAAAAAGAGCTTTTTGGCTGGGGTGGGGGGAATATATAAAAAAAATATTCACTGTGAATATATAAAGTGACAAATGGGGAAAGGGGATACCAATACATTGGGGTTTCATTAATTTTTAAAATGGGTTAGGGGCTATGCTACTAGGCAAATGGACATGGGGGATGCAAAAGTCCCTCTACATACAGATGTGTCCTCTTGCAGCCTCGCCTGGACTGTCTGGCCCAGCATAGCATATTGTAGTGGGAGCTATGGCAGTGTGGGAACGATGATCCCGATGCCTGAGACAGGAGGTGATGGCAACTGATGGCATTTGGTAGGTACAGGCAGCAGGGTACTAGGTTCCCACAGCCCGTACTTTTAATGGCAGAACAAATGAATGCTGCTAGCACGCTTTGCCAAGATGCGCAACCCCACGCCATAGGGCAGCTTTTAGCAAAGATGTGTGTGGAAACATCTGTATATATATATATATATATATATATATATATACACATACAATATATATATATATATATATATACTGTTTTTGGAACGGCACTCACCCTTCAGCGTTGTTTGGCTCCGGTGCCCTCTGGAAATATTGCATATAAGTCTCACATCAAACAAGTAGCGGCACTCGGAGGCTTTATCATGGTGAAAAATAAAGTGCAAATTTATTCCATATCACAACAAGGCCAACGTTTCGGGGCTCGTCTACCCCTTTGTCAAGGTGAGTCAAAAGTCACCTTGACAAAGGGGTAGACGAGCCCCGAAACGTTGGCCTTGTTGTGATATGGAATAATTTGCACTTTATTTTTCACCATGATAAAGCCTCCGAGTGCCGCTGCTTGTTTGATGTGATACTTATATATATATATATATATATATATATATATATATAACTACTGCACCCTATAGAGCACACACCTGTAAAGGTGAGGGTGATTCTTCAAAGGCTTAAACTGATAGAAAATTCACTGACTGTACCTGGATGTATTTTTAAAATAAATGTTCATATGAATTTATGGAATTTTATTGTACATTTTTAATAAAACAGAATTGGTATCATATCTAATTAGGCCACTTTGGCTTTTTTCTGTCTTGGGTGTGTTTTCTGGTGTGAGGGTATACTTACAGGTGACACCGGCTATAAGAACCCACACCGTGGAAGAATATTTATTGAAAATACTAAAATCTGAGTGTTTTAGAAGGCTATACTAAGTGCATTTGGTCTTCGTTTTGTATATATATATATATATATACATATATTTTTATATCTATATATATATATCTATATACTGTATATTTATTAATCTATATATATATATATATATATATATATATATAATAAAACTTTTGACTGTTTGGGGAAACAATTGTCTGTTAAGTGGTTAGAAATACATTTCATTTTGATATTTTCTGTATTTATTGGTACCTGGGTGCCCTGTCTCAGGTCTCCACAATTGTCAACAATGATAGATTCAATATAACCTAGATGTTTGAGCAATAGCCTTGTCAGCCGCTGCTAGATGCAGGTTACACTGTATATATCAGTGCTGACAGGAAGGTGAGATCTTAGACAGATGTCCCATTCTGTGGGCTTGGGCTGCTTAAACGGTGTAAAATCCATCATGACATCTCTATTGGGATTTCATGGGATTCCTTCTACTTAATTGACTTGTACTTAGCATTCACTTTGAATACTACTGTATGTGTATTGTACAGTTATTAGTTAGTCAGGAACCATCAATTACTGAGTCGCTAAGTCCAGGTTTCACTTATTGAAATGATATTAATAAATGGTCTGCCAGCTGCCTATGTAAGTATACAGCTTGCAGTTGGCTATGATGAAAGGTTAGTAGATAAACTATTTCTACACTTATGTAATAATATATATTTATTTCCGCTTATTTGTATTATTATTTAATGGCAGATCTGGTCAGTGTAAATAGTCCATCTGTTCATGCAGCAAATTAATGGTATTAATCCGAATTCCCACTTTAAGTGTATGAGACTATGACAATATTAGTTTAAGGGAATTTTGTCTTTAAAATAGCATTAACCTTTATGATGCAATTAGCACATGCAAGTGTTTGGTAAATTACATTAGTCAATCAACCAACTACCCAAGGGAATTTCTGTGCATAAGAAATTCTGTGGGAGAAAAAAAGAAAATGGGTGGAAATTTCCATCAAATTATAACTGGAGCTCACATTGTGCTTAGCTTCTACAAACCCAGGTTTGAAGTTGTGCACATTACAGCAAGAGAACAGCCCTGTGCATTATGGGTAACAGTTTCCGCTGTCTATTTCATCATTACCTACAAATGTTACAATTTGACAGTTTCACATTCCATCTCCACCCTACATTATTTTATCCAAGTGACTCACTGTGATTGTCCCAGGGTATAATGAAGCCCATATACATTTTCCACAATGTTTTTTTTTAAGTCTATAGGAGTTTAACCCGCGATCTTGAATTGATAGGTCTGCCCATGCCGTACTGGTAGAGTACTCCAATAAAAAACAATACTGTAGCACTCATCAATGAAATCAGTGACATACTGTACAGTACCGTATTCATATCTGTAAAGAAAAATATTTAACTTCACCTGCAAAAGTCATAGGCTACCAGCTTGTTTTCCTTTCTTTCTTTCTTTCTTTCTTTCTTTCTTTCTTTCTTTCTTTCTTTCTTTCTTTCTTTCTTTCTTTCTTTCTTTCTTTCTTTCTTTCTTTCTTTCTTTTCCACCGTAAATACTCTTGGATTAAATGGAAAAAATAAAAGGTGATCTGTTTTTTAAAGAAATCTCACATTATGCTCAACTCTGGATGTCCCAGTGCTTTTGACAATGTTCTAAAGTAACATTTAGGAGGTGGGCTTCTACTCAAATGATTCAAAGCTAAAGACCATAAGGATTTATTCTGGGTTATAGACTTGCAAAGTAGTAGGGGGTAGATGTACTAAGCAGTGAAAAGCGTGGAGAAGTGAGCCAGGGTAGAAGTTGCCCATGGCAACCAATCAGCATTGACGTAGCATGTATAATTTGCATACTATAAAAGCATAAAGAGCAGCTGACTCACTGGCTCACTTCTCCGCTTTTATCACTGCTTGGTACATGTCCCCTTATATAACAAGCTCAACAGCGCTTACAGAGTTTTTAGATACTTTATGTACAGTAGATGTCTGACAATTTATTCTAAGCATTAGTTACAAGTGGGGGTCACTGAATGTGGGTGGCCACCATGATAAAGTAGAGTCCCCAAACTCTGAATTTGTCACAGCAAAAGATTGTGCCCACATTAATTTGTTGTGATGAACTAATTTGCCTTCCTCATGGGTTAATGTCACATGATTAACTATTGAATCTACAATCAGTCACTTGACTGTCACTGTTTCGAGTGAGTGTGACTGTTACATCTGCTCCAGCATCCTAATATATATATATATATATATATATATATATATATATATTCAAATTTGTATATATTTTTGAATAATACCTACAATCATTTTATGAACTGTGTACAGGGGCTCCGAGACTTAAAGTAGACCTGGGTGGTGAGGGAGGGGGGACATGGTCAATGAAGGGTCCCCCCAAAGCAGCATATCCACAGAAATACAGGTGGGCGTGGATGCATCCCCTCTGCACTCCCGCTGTGCTTGCAACACTGCAGGCTTGGGGGCTCGCTGTGCTTGCCACAGGTTCTGTTCCCATTCTATGCATATCATGGACACCCAGGAGTGGTAATAGCCCCTGTGAGTCGAGATTCCTGCTGGTGGCATTGTCAGCAGTCGGAATTCCGGTGTCAGTATCCTGACTGACGGGATCCCGACTGCCGGCAATTTAACTGCATCCCATTTACAGGTGTGGGATCTAGTATCAGGAACTCTCAGGAGGCATGGGGATTTTTTGAAGTACCATAATCTATATAAAGTAAAAATGATCCTTTGTTTTCCTTTTATTGTCCCTGATATACCCCTCCTCCTTATATAGCCGTGCTCTTCTTCCATCGGAGGAATCCCAGTTAGGAGAGGACTCGTCAGACTTGCCAGTGACATGGCCTGCAGGACTATTGGCGTTCCTGTCTAAGGAGGAAAATGACACTGAGGGAGTTGGTGGTGTGGTTTGCAGGAGCTTGGTTACAAGAGGAAGGGATTTAGTGGTCAGTGGACTGCTTCCGCTGTCACCCAAAGTTTTTGAACTTGTCACTGACTTATTATGAATGCGCTCCAGGTGACGTATAAGGGAGGATGTTCCTAGGTGGTTAACGTCCTTACCCCTACTTATTACAGCTTGACAAAGGCAACACACGGCTTGACACCTGTTGTCCGCATTTCTGTTAAAATAATTCCACACCGAAGAGCTGATTTATTTTGTAATTTGACCAGGCATGTCAAGGGCCATATTCGTCCCACGGACAACAGGTGTCTCCCCGGGTGCCTGACTTAAACAAACCACCTCACCATCAGAATCCTCCTGGTCAATTTCCTCCTCAGCGCCAGCAACACCCATATCCTCATCCTGGTGTACTTCAACACTGACATCTTCAATTTGACTATCAGGAACTGGACTGCGGGTGCTCCTTCCAGCACTTGCAAGGGGCGTGCAAATGGTGGAAGGCTCCACCTCTTCCCGTCCAGTATTGGGAAGGTCCTTGGGGATTAAGAACGCACAGTTCTTTGCTGTGCTTTTGCCAGCTTAACTCTTTTCATTTTTCTAATGGGAGGATGAGTGCTTCCATCCTCATGTGAAGCTGAACCACTAGCCATGAACATAGGCCAGGGCCTCAGCCGTTCCTGGCCACTCCGTGTCATAAATGGCATATTGGCAAGTTTATGCTTCTCAGACGCTTTTAATTTAGATTTTTGGGTCATTTTACTGAACTTTAGTTTTTGGGATTTTACATGCTCTCTACTACTCGGCCATGACTAGTGGCAGCAGCTTCAGCACAAAGTGGAAGTGGATCTTGATCTTTCCCTATTTTACCCTCCACATTTTTGTTCTCCATTTTTTAATGTGTGGAATTATATGCCAGTAATATATCAATAGCAATGGCATACTGTACTGTACTATATATGTATACTGTTGGTCACCAAAATGCTGCACTATAATACTATATATACTGCTCACAAAAATGCAGCACAGATATGGAATGGATACTTGCAGTGACACAGAGCTGCAAGATAGAGCAATGGCCTACTGTACAACTATATACTGTTGGTCACCAAAATGCTGCACTGTAATACTATATATACTGCTCACAAAAATGCAGCACATATATGGAATGGATACTTGCAGTGACACAGAGCTGCAAGATACAGCAATGGCCTACTGTACAACTATATACTGTTGGTCACCAAAATGCTGCACTGTAATACTATATATACTGCTCACAAAAATGCAGCACAGATATGGAATGGATACTTGCAGTGACACAGAGCTGCAAGATACAGCAATGGCCTACTGTACAACTATATACTGTTGGTCACCAAAATGCTGCACTGTAATACTATATATACTGCTCACAAAAATGCAGCACAGATATGGAATGGATACTTGCAGTGACACAGAGCTGCAAGATACAGCAATGGCCTACTGTACAACTATATACTGTTGGTCACCAAAATGCTGCACTGTAATACTATATATACTGCTCACAAAAATGCAGCACAGATATGGAATGGATACTTGCAGTGACACAGAGCTGCAAGATACAGCGATGGCCTACTGTACAACTATATACTGTTGGTCACCAAAATGCTGCACTGTAATACTATATATAATGCTCACAAAAATGCAGCACAGATATGGAATGGATACTTGCAGTGACACAGAGCTACAAGATACAGCAATGGCCTACTGTACAACTATATACTGTTGGTCACCAAAATGCTGCACTGTAATACTATATATACTGCTCACATAATGCAGCACAGATATGGAATGGATACTTGCAGTGACACAGAGCTGCAAGATACAGCAATGGCCTACTGTACTGTACTACTATTATACTGGTGGTCCCCAGCCCCCACAATAAAGCACACTGAGCACAGATATTTGCAGCACACTGAGTACAGATATGGATCGTTTTCACATAGATATTTTCAGCACACTGAGCACAGATATTTGCAGCACACCGAGCACAGATATTTGCAGCACACTGAGCACAGATTACGGAGCTTTTCAGGGAGAGAACGCAGCCACGTCCTCTCCGTTCAATCTCCAATGCACGAGTGAAAATGGCGGCGACGCGCGGCTCTTTATATAGAATATGAATCTCGCGAGAATCCGACAGTGGGATGATGACGTTCAGGCGTGTTCGGGTTAACCGAGCAAGTCGGGAAGATCCGAGGCTGCCTTGGAACCGTGTAAAATAGGTGAAGTTCGGGGGGGTTCGGATCTCGGAGAACCGAACCCACTCATCTCTACTGAAAACCCACCTATTTATCAAAAACGTACCCTTCCGATGCATAACCTAGTCCTGAGGCTGCTCCTCCATCCCCCTGCCTTATGCCTTGACCATCTCTGCTTTGCTTACATCTTGCTACTTCCCGCTTGCTTGCACCTCATGTCATCTGTCTGTCGTCCCTTCCCACTAGATTGTTAGCTCTTCAGTGCAGGGCCCTCTTTCCTCTTGTTGTCAAAACCCTCTTCTCACATTTCACTTACAGCCTTATCCTACTCTGCGACCATTGTTACCCGCATATTCTCCTGCTGCTAAAGGCTCATCTCTCTCTATGGCCGCCAGCTCCTAGTAGAACGCTGACTACTCTCTCGCTACTTACATCTTAGCTGTATTATGTTTTGAGAATTGTGGTGCTCTTTGTTACCTGTACTCTATTTTTGTTATTTATTGACTGTAATGGTAAGTTTTGTCTCCCTGTACTGTCCTTTGTACGATGCTGCGAAACACTTGTGGCGTCTTATAAATAGAATGTAATAATAATAATAATAATAATAATAATAATAATTGTAGGAGTATGTAACACTAGAAGCAATTAGCAGCAACATTTTCCCTTTTTTCTGGTGTTCATTACTGTCTGGATAACAGGTTTCCAGATGAGTCCTTCCCGTATGCCTACTTCTAGGTAATGTTTTCTATCAGACAGATACTGTACTTTAGGTGTCATACGGAAGAACTGAAATGCTAATTTTCCCTGTCTTCGAGCACAAATGCATACAACACTATCTGATATTTTGCAGTTGTGATTATTGTCATTAAAGTTATAAATAAATGCGCTTAACTTTTAATTGTTATTTACATTTTATCAAGTTTTTTTTTTCCATAGCATTGGTTTGTTTTTCTTATCTTTGATTAAAAACATCTATGCGAGGCAAGATTTTAATTTACAGAATTTTTCTTTAATCTGGTTGCGCAATAACTTTCCTCGGTGTGTTTGTTCTGTGCCCACGCAAAGAGAGAAGCATTAATCTCCTACTCTTGTTGTTACATAGAATAATTAACCTGTAAAACAGCTGTCTCTCTGTTGTGATGGCACGGTAATTGTATCAGAAACTTCATAGCTAAGATCTAGGTGATAAAAGTGTTTCTGATTCATTAACAAACTGGTTAGTGAGTTGATGCGTTGGTTCTCCTGGGACAATGTGTCAACTTTCATACTCTTGTCGCTATAATCCCTCTATAGAATAAAAATGCAGGGAAATGAGACATATTACAGGGTCTTGCTTAATAAGAATGACAACAAAAAAACACCTCGGTGTCATGATAATTGCATGTCAACAGATAGAAATATATTAGGGCAGATTCGGTGTTGGACGCAAGCAGTGGTGGCTACAGAGGTGGGACCATTGGCGTTTCTATAATGGGTGCAATGGGTGTGGTGCACACGGGCACTGGGTCCAGGGGGGCCCACACCGCACCCATTGCACCCATTTTAATACTTACCTTTCCGGAGTCCAGTGCCGGGAGCTGTGATCGCACCAGAAAGCGCAGCCAAAATGGCACCGTGCATGCGCGGTAGCCAAATTGGTCTCCGGACCATGGCTGGCACCATTTTTCGGGAGACCTGCGTATGCGCAGTAGACTCCGGCACAATGCCGAAGTCTACAGCACCATGCAGAGGAGGGGGCCCACCCGGAGGTGCAAACGGGCCCCCTTCTCTGTAGAAACGCCCCTGGGTGGGGCTACAGCAAAGTCCAAAATTCAAACAGGGGTACTACACCAAGTGAACACCAACTGCCAGTGAGTCCCGGCCGGTGATGTTTGGCAGTGTTTCGAGTGGCAGTTGGTGCGGCTCCCCTGTTTGAATTATGGACTGTGCTTCAGCCCCAGCTCTAGAGCCGCCACTGGACGCAAGTGTTTGCATGATACCACGGAAGCGCTGCGGAATATGTGTGCGCTATATAAATAACTGGTAATAAATAAATAATAAAGGGCAAGGCCACCGAGCGTGCTGATCACCGCCCACATCTGCAATCACATACTAATTGCAATTGCGCCGCCATTCGTGTGCGGTCGCAGAAATTAAGGATGCCTCCATCCACCATCTTTTTGATCGGAGTGGCTGCGTGCGACACCAATGCAACGCCCCCCCTGTTCACGCCGCCATTCCTCCGTTTCCCCGTGTCCACCCCCGCAACAATCCATCTCTGCCTTGGAAACAGAGCGTTGCCGCCCCTCCCCGTACCACAAACGCCTCTGCCTGTGGGTCGAGCGCTAAAATTCCAGTTGGATCACGATTTGCAATACAACCTGAATTAGCCCCTAAATGATACTTAGAATCTGATTGGTTGCTATGGTCTACGCCTCCACTTTTCCTTTGTAGAAAGTCTGATATAACTCCTCTTTATATTTCCAGGATGGAAGGAAGGATGCATTGAGACTGTGAACCTAATTGCTGCTGCAATTTTGCTAAGAAAACCTTCTGTTCTGTGTAGGTGTATTGTATAGAGGAAGCACATTAATATGCCCAAAGGCAGTATAGCAAGCTAATAACTAAGGTAAAAAAATAGGACCACGTGTAAACAGACAGTAGTGCACTTAGAGGATTTTATTTAGCCTTGTATATTTCAGTCAATAAAGAAATAAAATAGGCACTGTTACATTAAAACATAATATGTTTTGCAGTGACTTCACTTGACGGAACTCCTTTATTTTAGCAATTTCAATAAGCTTGATCCAATTTACAGCTCACAAATGACTACCTGACATTAAGGTTAAATAAGAACTGCAGCCGCCAAACACACAAATTATGAAATGTGCCTTTCTTAGATAGCACAAGTTAGGGAAGACAAAGGTAGCATTTTATGTTCTGCAATGGCAACTGCTGAAGGTCAGCACGGAAAGTTTTACAGTTTTCCTATATATCTTCACTGGCAGTGACTAATACAGTGTACTGGCCCCCAGCATGATACCATTCAAACAAATACTAAAGGCTCAGAGATTTTCTAGGACAATAAAAAGGGCAGACAAGATTAGCAATGACAGTAAAATTGGGAATTACGTTTTACAAACCTTTAAGTGCAATAGTTCTACAACCTTTGTTTTACGCACTTTGTTCTCTAGAATGTGTTTTGGTTTAACCTGTTTGTGACCGGATGTTAATAATAACCTTGTTTGTACAGTATACATTATTTAAATTTGGCAGAACATTGCTATTTATTTATTTAGCTTTAATTAATTTGAATAAAGGATATATTTAATAAGTGACTTTTTTTATAAGGCCTTACATACACAATTCAATTTTCTTTCCAATGCAGTTACAGTAATTGCCTCCACTACAACCAGGTACCTATCATCAGGCCTGGACTGGCAATATGGCAACTTTGGCACTTGCCAGAACGGCTGGTATGGATGTGGTTAATAAACCACATGTCGAGATCTTAGTGTTCAGGATACTATGCCGGAATCCTCACAGCCGGGAAAATGCCAGCGGTTGGAATCCCGATGGCAACTCGGTCCACACCACCACCCATGTGAGAATATAACCTGTGGCGAGCAAAACATAGCTCGCCACCGGGTCCGAAGCATAGCAAGCGTGCTCAACACTCCTCTCCCAAACTATTGTACTATGCTTTCACTGGTGTTAAATGTCAGACAGGATGTATATTTAATTGACTTCTTTCAAAATAAAGCTTTTAAAAGACCTGTAGAAATCCCATGGCGAAACGCGTCGGTGGTGACTTACTGAAACTTAAATAGAGAGGTCTATTGTTGCTGACTGATTAGAGCTGTGAGACAGAAAAGCGATCAAAGCATTCAGTCATTTGGCTGTGATAGTTTTCAGTCCCTTGTCATCACTGTCTGACGCTCTTGTTACCCAAATTCCCACTCACCCTCCCTTTTGTTTTTTGTCAGCTATTATGGTGGGTGAGAAAGGACAGCAGTTCAGTAGCCATCTTGCTGTTGGGCTGTGCTCCCCTTCAATATACAATACCAGTTGGGACGTTTTCTCGTCAAATGGGGTCAGCGGCACCACCCTATTGGGCGGGGCTTTTGCTTGTGTTATTGGTATGTGAGCCAGACATACCAATACTTTGTTTTTGTTGTTGATTGTTGTTGTTGAATTGGCCCATTTTATCCATTTCATGTCTTTGGAAGTAATTGCTTTTGTTAAGTGGTTTGACTGATAGCTAGATGTTGCTTTCTTCATCACCATACTGTACTAGTTTAATTAATAAATAAAAGCTGACAAACTGTAATCTCAGTCTAGGTTTCGTGTCATTATTTATACTGTTTAAGTTAGTTAAGTGTTAAAATACATTTGGGTCTAGATCTATCATCACCCACTAGGACCTTTACCCTACTGTAATAGTGGAAGTCTATTGTGGAAAGTCTATTAAAACACATTTCATAAGCTACAGTATTTCAACTATTTTGCAAGCAGCATTTGAGAAGCTGAAATGCTGTTAAAAATTTAAAACAACATTTATTCTTTTCATAATGTCTCTCACTTTCTGTGTAACCTGTCAACCTTTCATTATATATATATATATATATATTTCTTATTTGTGTGTTTCTTTTGTACTTAAGCACATTTGTATTTTAGCTTCAAATGTGCCCTGTATTCAACCTCTCTTCAATCATACTCATTGTTAGGACCTAAAAACTGCAGGGCCGCCTCTGGTTATCACTATACCTTTTCAATTTCAAGGACTTAATGTGCGCTTCTCCCCGAAGCCGTGTCCAGTATAGGAAGTTGTTGATGCTGGAGTGTTTTTTGTCTTGTATATCCTATTCTATTTGTGCTTCATATCGCCGTTTGAATGCTATTTACACTGGTCTCTGTTTTATCTGCCTTATTATCTTCAGACTTGAATGGATGTTACAGTAGCTGTAGTGGCTCTTTTCAGTCTGTATCCAGAAGTTCAAATCTATCACATTTGGTGTGGAATTGAAAGTTGATTTTAGTTTTAGTTTTATTTCTATTTTTCTGGAAAAATGGTTTCAGGGACTATGTATCTGGGGGTGGAGCTATTCAAATAACTGATAAAGCAGTGATAAGTGGAAGGTGATAACGCACCAGATAATCAGCTCCTGTCGTTTTAAATATTGAAGCTAATTGGCTGGTGTGTTATTACCTTGCACTTATCACTGCTTTATCACATCTCCAGGCTTAATAAATCTGCCCCTGAGTTCTTGCTGGTTTCTGCTGAAAAATAGCACTGATGTTACCCATCCAACTTCTGTAATGTTTCATGATATATTATTTATATTGACTGAGAAGGGATTGTCCCATGCTTGGTTCAACAGTAGCACATTAATGCCAATCCACTCATCTATGGTAAAGGTAACTACATGCTCAAAATTTAAAATACACTGCTCAAAAAAATAAAGGGAACACTTAAACAACACAATGTAACTCCAAGTCAATCACACTTCTGTGAAATCAAACTGTCCACTTAGGAAGCAACACTGATTGACAATCAATTTCCCATGCTGTTGTGCAAATGGAATAGACAACAGGTGGGAATTATAGGCAATTAGCAAGACACCCCCAATAAAGGAGTTGTTCTGCAGGTGGTGACCACAGACCACTTCTCAGCTCCTATGCTTTCTGGCTGATGTTTTGGTCACTTTTGAAAGCTGGCGGTGCTTTCACTCTAGTGGTAGCATGAGACGGAGTCTACAACCCACACAAGTGGCTCAGGTAATGCAGCTCATCCAGGATGGCACATCAATACGAGCTGTGGCAAGAAGGTTTGCTGTGTCTGTCAGCGTAGTGTCCAGAGCATGGAGGCGCTACCAGGAGACATACCAGTACATCAGGAGATGTGGAGGAGGCCGTAGGAGGGCAACAACCCAGCAGCAGGACCACTACCTCCGCCTTTGTGCAAGGAGGAACAGGAGGAGTACTGCCAGAGCCCTGCAAAATGACCTCCAGCAAGCCACAAATGTGCATGTGTCTACTCAAACGATCAGAAACAGACTCCATGAGGGTGGTATGAGGGCCTGACGTCCACAGGTGGGAGTTGTGCTTACAGCCCAACACCGTGCAGGATGTTTGGCATTTGCCAGAGAACACCAAGATAGGCAAATTCGCCACTGGCGCCCTGTGCTCTTCACAGATGAAAGCAGGTTCTCACTGAGCACATGTGACAGATGTGACAGAGTCTGGAGACGCCAAGGAGAACGTTCTGCTGCCTGCAACATCCTCCAACATGACCGATTTGGCAGTGGGTCAGTAATGGTGTTGGGTGGCATTTCTTTGGGAGGCCATGTGCTCGCCAGAGGTAGCCTGACTGCCATTAGGTACCGAGATGAGATCCTCAGACCCCTTGTGAGACCATATGCTGGTGCGGTTGGCCCTGGGTTCCTCCTAATGCAAGACAATGCTAGACATCATGTGGCTGGAGTGTGTCAGCAGTTCCTGCAAGACGAAGGCATTGATGCTATGGACTGGCCCGTCCGTTCCCCAGACCTGAATCCAATTGAGCACATCTGGGACATCATGTCTCGCTCCATCCACCAATGCCACGTTGCACCACAGACTGTCCAGGAGTTGGCGGATGCTTTAGTCCAGGTCTGGGAGGAGATCCCTCAGGAGTCTATCCGCCACCTCATCAGGAGCATGCCCAGGCATTGTAGGGAGGTCATACAGGCATGTGGAGGCCACACACACACTACTGAGCCTCATTTTTACTTGTTTCAAGGACATTACATCAAAGTTGGATCAGCCTGTAGTGTGTTTTTCCACTTTAATTTTGGGTGTGATTCCAAATCCAGACCTCCATGGGTTAATAAATTTGATTTCCATTGATCATTTTTGTGTGATTTTGTTGTCAGCAGATTTAACTATATAAAGAACAAAGTATTTAATAAGAATATTTCATTCATTCAGATCTAGGATGTGTTATTTTAGTGTTCCCTTTATTTTTTTAGCAGTATGTATATATATATATATATATATATATGTTGTGTTGGTGTCTTTTTACCTGTGTTGGCGCAGGAGTTTATAATTCATAAATTTTATCTAGAGATGTGCGGTTCAGTTATTCAGAAATCCGAATTCACACAAATTTTGATGTTCCAAGCCAAAACCCTGTCTAGATCTCCTGAGGAGATCTGTTCCAAACCGAGTGCCGGTTCGGATCTTCCCGTGGTTCGGAAACTTAATTTCGGGTTTTGGATAGCAAAAATTATACAATTTTAGATGATATTTTTCAATTTTTATCAATGACTATCGATTTTTGACTGAATCAAAAACCGATCTGAACCAAAACACTTGAGGGTAGATTTGGCAAAACCAAAACATGATGATGAATTACAGTAGAACCAAAACCTAAACACGGGGGTCTGTGCACATCTCTGGTTTTATCTCATACTTAACTGTTCTCAGAGGGAGATTCAGTGAGCAAATGTGTGGGGTGTGAAGGTCCACCACTTGTGTCATCATGGTCCTGCCCTCTGCTGTGCAATGTTGTGATTTGCAATATCAGGTTTTAGGCCACGGAAGGATTCCTTGCTCAAGATTCTGAAGTGTTCTAGATATTTCAGGGCAATAGGCAAGTATGTTATGGTTTTGTTGGAACGTGGCCTGTAATGGCTACATTCTCTTATCAAATGCTCTCACAGTCACAGACCTCGTCCAATGAACTTCAGATCAGCTGACTAGGTAAATAAACAGTATTGCCAAGATTAAAAATATAGTGATAGCCCCCCTTAAAATCCTCATAAATAAATAAATACAGCACCTCACGTCACATCTAGACAAGGGTGTAGCTACCATAGGGGCAGAGAGTGCAGCTGCTATGGGGCCCAGAGCTAAGGAGGGCCCACCTTCCCTGTCAGATATATTATATACATTTTTCACCATAGGGTGGTACATAGGGGCCCTTACAAACTGTTGCCTTGTGGTCTACACTATATCTAGTTATGCCCCTGGACCTGCTTATTGTAGCAGGTATGTGTGATGAGGTAAATAGCTCAGGAGGCACTGGCTAGTACCAGAGCCAGGTTTACACGCAATATGTGAGGCAAAGGGTTCATGTGTGCATTATACATTGGAGCAGCAGTATATACTGCAAGAAATTTGGTAAGTTTTGATCAGGGATGTGCAGAAAAGATGGGCTGGGGGGGGGGGGGTGTACTGCCTCACCTGTCATAGACATTTTGCACCAGAGTTTTGACTATAAAAGATGATTAGAATAATACAAAGAAGACATTTCTAATATATTCTTTGTATTTTTCATATACTTTATATAGTCAAAACTCTGGCGTATAGTTTAGTATAACAGGAAAGGCACTGACTCTACTGCCTTACCTCACCGCACGTCACTGCATTGTAATGTTGCATTAAATTAACTGGAGGGCCTAATATGAGCTGGGGCACTGTAATGTGCCACAATATGAAGTGGAGGCACTATAATGTGGCATAAGTGAACTGGGGGTACTGTAATATGGCATAATATGCACTGGGAATACTGTATGTCATAATGTGATCTGGGGGTACTGTGTTGCATAATGGAGCCCCTTCAAAATGTTGCTAAGTAGCCCACAAACTTCTGGCCCCTGCATCTAGAGATGTGCGCTGACTCCCGTGTTTTGGTTTCGGATCTGGATTCATCTTCATGCTTTGGTTTTGCAAAACCACCCTCAAGTGTTTGGGTTTTGGGTCTGGATTTTAGAAAAATATGATAAAAAGCTGAAATCGTGTAATTTTTACAATCCAAACACAATCCAAAACCCGAAAATTCAGATTTAAAATCTGAATTCTGAACTGTGGAGAAGTTGCCCATGGCAACCAATCATTATTGACATAGCATTATAAATTGCATACTATAAAAATATACAGAGCATGTGATTGGTTGCCATGGGCAACTTCTCCACTGGCACACTTCCCGCTCTTTTCACTGCTTAGTACATCTCTCTCTCTCTCTCTCTCTCTCTCATAAACAAATCACTGCGGGGGTAATCTTTGAATACTGATATTTCCAGCCACTGTAGATGTAAAAGTCCTGGGTCATCATGGTATTTAGCAGAGTTAGAGAATAAAGTTAAAGAAAATCAATTGAAGCTGAGCGTTGTTTCCAGGAGCACTTTTTCCATGTGCGGGGAAGCGATGGAATGACAGGTAGGTTACTGATGGAATGACACTTTGCTTATTTAGGAGCCAATTAGATGCTGTCTTATAGGACAACATTATATTTTGACAGATTAATGACACATTCTTTTCACCGACTTCTTTTTTTTTTTTTTTTTTTTTGCATATTCATCAGCAAATTTTCAAGTTGGTGATATTTCTTGCTTACAGTTCTAGCAAGTTCTAGCTTCATAATGACATTTTGACATTTACAGAAAGTAGAAAATTTTAATATGATAGACATAAGTGTTTACGCACATTAATATGAAGTGACAATTTATGCTGAGGTTCGAGGGGTGGGGGGTGCAGCTGAAGTCGGCATTAACTTATTTTGGCTGACATGTCAGTCGGTGATGAATCGAGCTATAATAAATATCTGGATGGGTTTTAATGAGTCTGTTTGTTAGTTATTGGCTTTATATTGTTTAATGTGCTTACAGGGATGCTATGCAAAAACTAAAGGATGAGAAAGTTTTATTTTTAGTTGCTGACGTCGGAGCATATTAATAATATAATATACCTATTTTCACTATCCAAAACCATATTGAAGGGTACAACTCGCACTTAGGGGTAAATATACTGTGTTTGCCCGGAACTTTACCAAAGTCCAAACCCGGGTGTGTTATCTGAAATAGAAGTTTCAGACATGGGTGGAACGGGCCAAACGACCTAATACACCATCGGCCAAACTCGGATGTAATTTCCATAGACAACACTGAAACACAGGAATTTCCGGGTTGGGGCTGTGAGCCAGGCGATGCCGGGGGCGAGTGCAACTTAGCCCCTTGCTGGCTCGGTGGCTCAATGCGCCTGCCATAGGTTTTGTTCCCCCTCTATCGGTGTCGTGGACACTCACAAGTGGGAATACTCCCGATTAGTTGGCATGTTGCCTGTCGGGCGATGCATGACCGCATTCTGAATTTACCTATAATCGTGTCTACAAACACACCCAGTGATCAGTGAGTTCTGTGCAGGCTTCATGTATGTGAGTGTTTGGCTGCCATCAACCACGGCAGTCAAACACATCAGAAAACACGATTAACTAATACATGGGAACATAGTAAATTCCCATGTTTAAGTTTTAAAAAGCACCCATGTCTGATTAATATCACCCGTGCTTGAACTTCGTCAAACACGGCTGAAATACGATTCTTAGTTAATTTACCCCTTGGATACAAGAGATCTTGCTCCTAGGCGGCTTTTAGTTTTATAGATGAGGACCGGCCGTGCTTGAAGGGCTTGTTCTATCAGCTATGCAGCTGGTGCTCCTAGAGTCCACGAGGCTTCAGCATACACTTGGTCTCACTGCCCCATGTTATTAGAAATGGAGGGATAATAATTACTATAGGGTACGTCTGCATTCTGGCAATGATCTCCTCTGCTTCATCATCTTCTCCTTTTGCAGAGAAAACACCTTTTACATTGGTACACTAATAATTTGCATATGATCTGTCTACACACTGATTCACAGATATGAAGATCATTGTCTTGACCACTATACTGGGTTAATGTATTTGTGAATAATAACAATACCTCATGATTACCTTCAAGGAACTCAATCACTTCTTACCCTCTTACATCTCCAACCTTATCTCAATCCACACTCCTTCTCTCCTTCTCCACTCTTCTCTGATTTCTGACTGAATACCTTCTCCCACTCTCACACTCCATGCTGCTCTCCTCCTCTGAAACTCACTTTCTTATGATGTTATCTAATAGCCTGCAAGTATTCAAACATGCCATGAAGACACACTTGTTCACCAAAGCCTACCCCCCCTCCTCATACTCCAAATACTCATGCGCTACCCTCCCTCCTCAACTCTTTAAAATTCACCTCCAAGTTTACCCACAATTCTTTTGACCAGAGGTTCTCAAACATGGTCCTCAAGGCGCCCCAACAGTCCAGGAATTAAGTTTATCCATGCTTGGCCACAGTTGACTTAATTAGCACCTCAGTTAAGTTAATTAGATTTAACCATCTGTGCTGAGCCATGGATATACCTAAAACCTGGACCATTGGAGTGCCTTGAGGACCGCATTTGAGAACCTCTGCTTTAGAAAGCTCTCACAAGCAAGGCCCTCTACCCTCTTGGTTCTCACCCCATTTTTTCCCAATCTCCTGTCTGCCCTCACTTTGAGAAATAGTAAATGGTTTTCATCTCAACTGTCTGGGATCACGGAACTCCTAAGACCTATATCTTATTTTGTTGTATATATTTTTAACTTTTTGCCCCTGTTTATGTCTGTTTATCTCTTTTTCATTCATACTAATTTTGTATTCTGCTGTAATTCTTGTATGGAGCTGTGAACACTTTGTGGCTCCCTATAAATAAATGTTAATAATAACCATAATGATAATAACATCTAATACCTTAAAACAAGAAATGACCTACCCTGGGGTTTCCTTACTGATGATCTGTTTATATGTTATCACTGCTCCACAGCTAATTACATTTTATTTACAAGAAATGTGTTCTTGTTTCCCTTCTCCCCCACCCTGCACCACTGCGGAAATATTATTTTAGTAGATGCATATTCTGTGAGGTACTGTAGAAGAAGACACAAGTAGAAGATCAGCTTCTTCTAAAATTGAATTGTGTTGATCCAGAAAAAGGAAACCAAAACTTCCAGTTAGGTACAGGGGGCGTGACCAAATCCTGGAGGAGTGGCCACGTCCACTCCCCAAAAAAAAAAAACGGAAAATACTATGCACTGTGCCGTGTGTTGCACAGAGGGCCTCAGCGCTGGTTCAGCTCCCATTGGGCACCTCCAAAAGGTTCAGGTCTGAGTAATCGGTACCTGCACCACCCGCCCCTCTCAGTGCCACAGTTACATATGACATGGGTTTAGTTTACCTTCTTAACCCCATAACTTGCTAATGTTTTTACTCATCGTTAGGTTTGTGGCCTCATTTGTCTAAGATGGCAGTTGCTGTAACAATATGTAAACGCTTTTGGAATCAATGCTCTTTGTGTGTGTGGGGGGGGGGGGGAGGGTTTCAAACCTTTAGCGCAACAGATAAAAAAAAGTTGCCCTTTATATGAAAAGAATGTTAAATATAGATTTGCATTGACCTTGTATACATATTATGTTAACAAAATCACATTTTGTAAATTACTTTGCATTGGACCAATGTGCTTTACGTGTACTGCGCTTAAGGCGTCATAATAAATACAAAAAGTTCTGTGACTATTGTTCTCATAACTGCGATAATAAATGAAAATCATTTGCGTCATCTTTGTTTAAATATATATTTGTTCTTTTGTATTTTGTAACTATTCTGCAAAATCCATTTTTATTTCTGTCTACTAAGTGGAGCTGAACGCCCGAGTTCATGTCTTCAGTTCCCCTGCGCATGAGCGTTCCGGCCTGGGACTCGGCAGGAAAAGCGATAATTTAACCCTTACCTCTCTGGGCCAGTATCGGCGGCTGAGTGTAATGTAGCTGCCCCGGGATAGTATTTTATTGATACATTTGCAGAGACAGGCGATTTTCTAGCAGCAGAAAGTCAGCCTTATTGCCGGACATTGATAAATAAGTCCTATGAGGGAGACATTTTTATTTATAAGCAGCAATTATGTAAATATAATCACCCAAAGTCCTGTTTCTTGATCCTTCTGATAACCATGTTTCTCTACATATATGATTGCAGCTGACAACAGATACATGCCCCGAAAATGGCCGTGGACATGTCTGCTACTCTCCTTTACCTCCGTCAAATAGTCCCTTCCTGTCAATCACTCTGCAATTAAAAAATTAGCACATCTACGATCAGTTTCTCTGACATGCGGGGGGACGCCCAGCACAGGGCAAGTCCACCCCGCATGTCAGGCCCTGTCCTTTCCCCGCACAGGTGCAAAAGCATCTCACGGCGGCAATGCTTTTGCACCGCCAAGTAGTTCCCTGCCTGCGCAGCCTAGCTGCACTGGCAGGAGGCCACCCACCGCATTCTGAGTCGCAGCGGCTGCATGTGACATCATGCAGCTGCCACGTCCTGTCCCCGCAATGGTCTGGACATGCCTGCGTTGTCCAGACCGTGCCCCACCAACGGCGTTCTAACACCGTTGGCACTCCCCCTCCAGCCCCGCGACCGCCTCTGCTTGTCAATCAGGCAGAGGCGATCGCAGCCCTGAGATATTTTTAGCATCGCAGTGGTTCTCACGGAGTGCGCACGCGCACAAAAGCCTTCAGATTGCGATCACCTCTGAATCACCCCCTCAGGGCGAGCAAGATCGCAAAAGTACACAGACACGCAGTACGATTGCTGCACATGCACAATCTGCAGATAATCACCTGAATTTCGGTAGTTACGTACAAATATGAGTTGTGCAACCATATTCATACCTGCTTCACATCTGTGCTGTGCATCCTGGGAAACTGTCGGGACTAGCAAGCCGGCAAATTCCTCGGTCTCAGTCTGACCCTGGTAAAGAGCATGGTCTTAGACCCGGGACTTTGTCTCGGGTAGTTTCCTTTCACACATGCCAAAAACCCGAGTTGACACACGTTCACGTCCAAACACCTGGGTTTTTGATGTACAGTGCATCCAGAAAGTATTCACATCGCTTCACTTTTTCCTCAATTAGTTATGTTACAGCCTTATTCCAAAATGGAATAAATTCATTTTTTCCCTCAAAATTCTACTCACAATACCCCATAATGACAACATAAAGACATCAGGCTGTGAATACTTATGTACATGTGATTTCTTAGTTTTTTGTAATTTTTAATAAATTTGCAAAAATCTCAAAAAACGTTTTTCACGTTGTCATTATGGGGTATTGTGTGTAGAAATTTGAGGGGGAAAAAATAATTTATTCTATTTTGGAATAAGGCTGTAACATAACAAAATGTGGAAAAAGTGAATACTTTCCGGATGCACTGTATGTGTGAAAGGGCATTAGTGATTTTTAAATCAGTAACTCCTGTAAATGTTAGGGACTCCTGCTATATACAGTATACATTTTAAGTTTTAAAGTTTAATTAAAAAATCTAGTCCTGGTACCATATAGTTTGATTGATACTAAATTGTGGGAACACCAATGCAGAAATTGCCCTTTAGTATCTAGCTGTGCCATATGTCTCCAAGGCCTAAACAGGTGAGAAATTTATGGATAGCATTTTACATAATTATTCCTATTTTCTCCGAAACATGCTTTTAATGAATCCGCAGTTTCAATGGTAGCTAATTAGTGATCTCATGTGTAAAAAGTGAGAACATTAGCATGCAGAATTCTGAATACATGAATATTTGCATGTATTTAGATTTGTCAAGTTGACCATTCAAATTCTTATTCATAATGAGATTACACATTTTTGGATGTAGTGCAAAGATTTTGTACAATTGTTTATTGTTATAATTTTTGTATTTATGAAGGAATGAGTATTGCAACATACTGTGCTGACTTACACTGAGCGCAAGAAAACCCTCCAGGTATAAAACCACCCAAGAGTATAAGAACTAAAGATGACACAGTAGCACAGTGGTTAACCTTGTGATCTTATAGATCTGAGGCCAAAGGCTCATTCCCACCCAAGGGTTCGGTATCCGTTCACATGGTCGACCATGTTATGGTCGACAGTCATTAGGTCGACCACTATTGGTCGACATTGACATGGTCGACATGGACACATGGTCGACACATGAAAATGGTCGACACATGAATGGTCGACACATGAAAAGGTCGACATGAGTTTTTTAACTTTTTTTTCTTTTGGGGAACTTTTCCATACTTTACGATCCACATGGACTACGATTGGAACGGTAAAGTGTGCCGAGCGAAGCGGTAGCGGAGCGAAGGCACCATGCCCGAAGCATGGCGAGCGAATCGAGCCATGCGAGGGGACGCGGTGCACTAATTGGGGTTCCCAGTCACTTTACGCAAAAAACGACACCAAAAAAAGTTAAAAAAACTCATGTCGACCTTTTCATATGTCGACCTTTCATGTGTCAACCATTTTCATGTGTCGACCATGTGTCCATGTCGACCATGTCAATGTCGACCAATAGTGGTCGACCTAATGACTGTCGACCATAACATGGTCGACCATTCATACCGGAACCAAGGGTTCTATCTTCATGGACTTTGCTTGTCCTTTAGATGTTGATGTCAGTTTCCTTCCAAAGTCCTACCTGTAGGTTTACTTCTTTCTGTTTTGTGTGCTCTGGACTTGTCAGGACTGCCATTGTGAAGTCAGATTTTCAAAACCCATGTACATACTTACAATAGAAAGTATATGGGTCTAGTCAACATCATTTTTCCATAAACTCTATATACACGTGTCCTAGCCCCAATACACCACACAGTGGAAGATGCCGGTTAACAGGCCTCCTGGAATTCTGCTAGCATCGGGCTTCTTCTTTTTTTTAACCAAAAATGCATCTTAGTTGCAACACGATGTGACTACGATGCACCAGAAGACTGTACTGATTAATTTGATATTAGATTTATTAGATTTTATTTTGTATATTGTGTGTGACTGAGTCTTTGAATCTGCATACGTTGTGCTACAGTGTAGTGGCCATGACTTTTTTCCATGCCAAGTTCCATTGTGCTTCTTATACAGACTCAGTCGCACACAGATATACCAGTGTCAATATCAAATTATTCAGCACAGTCTCCTCGTGCATCCTAGTCACACCGCGTTGCAACCCAAGATGCATTTTTGGCAAGAAGACACAGAAAAAGACGCCCAACACTAGCAGAGTCTCACAGGACATGGAGGTCTATTCATGAAGCAGTGAAAAGTGTGGAGAAGTTGCCCATGGCGACCAATCAGTATTGAAGTAACATTTATAATTTGCATTCTATACAATTGTACGGAGCAGCTAATTGGTTGCCATGGTCAACTTCTCCACAGGCTCACTTCTCCACTCTTGTCACTGCTTCATGAATAGACCCCTGGCGTGCCAAGATGGATAGTTTGGCACGACAGCAGCTATGATGTATGAGGACACATCTGTACTCTACATTGTTTTACCTGTTATATTTCAAAATAGAGTTATTTGTAGTATTGTTAGAAGATACCTGGATTTTGACTTATAGGAAAGATTAGACTCTCAGGACAGAGAGACGAGCTGTAAATCTTGGGGGAAGTATTATTATTTTCTTTCTTCAAGGAGATCTGACCTCTGGGAAATATTTGGCGTATTTTACTTTCTGTGCCAGCAAAAGCCTTTGAGACACCTGCCGGGTTCTCCTCCCAGGAGACACAGATGGGAAGAAGTATTTTTTCAATCCTGGAAGAGGGGTCAGCGCCTACCAAAGTCAATCACTTTGCTTCAGTAGTGAAAATGCCATGTTTACCGTGTGTGTGTGTTTTCCTGGCGCATTTCCAGATAAAAGATAGAAACTAGTTCAAAGAGAAAACAAAAGATCAAGGCTTAATGGAAGCCTGCCTCTGCACTTTCTCTTCTAGACGAGTTACAGCGGAATGTCGCGTTCCAAGAAAAATACAGCATGGAACAAAGAAGTACGTAGGGGGAAAAAGACCATTGATCAACCTGTTCAGTAAGGACAGCATATTTGTGCAGCACAAAGCATGCACTTATTTCATTAAATACTGCATTTTGGTAAATGTGTAGAGTTAACCTTTTTTTTTTTTTTTTTTTTTTTTGCATCAAGTATTTTGATACAAATTAAAGGCCCATATACATTTAGTCGATTTTGAGCTACTTTGAGCTCAAACTCGGCCAGTTTGTATGGGTGGGCGATGAGCGGTGAGCGCTGGTGTCCTGCTGCTGGGTTGTTGCCCTCCTACGGCCTCCTCCTCATCTCCTGATGTACTGGCCTGTCTCCTGGTAGCGCCTCCATGCTCTGGACACTACGATGACAGACACAGTAAACCTTCTTGCCACAGCTCGCATTGATGTGCCATCCTGGATGAGCTGCACTACCTGAGCCACTTGTGTGGGTTGTAGGGAGGTCATACAGGCACGTGGAGGCCACACACACTACTGAGCCTCATTTTGACTTGTTTTAAGGACATTACATCAAAGTTGGATCAGCCTGTAGTCTGTTTTTCCACTTTAATTTTGAGTGTGACTCCAAATCCAGACCTCCATGGGTTAATACATTTGATTTCCATTGATAATTTTTGTGTGATTTTGTTGTCAGCACATTCAACTATGTAAAGAACAAAGTATTTAATAAGAATATTTCATTCATTCAGATCTAGGATGTGCTATTTTAGTGTTCCCTTTATATTTTTGAGCAGTGTACATTGCTGGCCTGTGTCAGCAATGTATATATTACTGGCTTTTAAATAAATAAGCATTGGTGGACAGTGGTATATATACATTGCTGGCCTGTGCCCGCAATGTATATAACTCAGGGACACAACATTGGCTTCTGTGACTCACTTCACAGAGAAAGCTGTGCTGCTGCCGCTGCTTGCTGCTCCCCAGCGTGCTTCTCCGCGCGGTCACGACTGAGCTGGAAGGAGCCTGGCGGGACCGCAGCGCTGAAGCCGGTCGGGCTTCGGGAGGGAGCAGGGCGGGCCCGCTGGGCTGAAAGACATTCATCTTTCAGCCATCATCGCACGCGGCCATACACACTGAGCGATGATGGCTGGAAAATGAACCATCATCGCCAAACATGCTGGTAAAACCAGCCGATGGACCACCTTGCTGGCGATGATGCGGGAGCGCACATCATCGCCAGTCATCCGTCGCTGGGCCATACACACTGGGCGACTTTGATCTCAAAATTGCTCAAAATGGCCAAAATGAGCGATTCTGAGGCCAAAGTCGCCTAGTGTGTAGGTACAGGTTTACTTTAGAGGTTTGATGTACCAAGCAGTGAAAAGTGGAGAAGATGGCTGTAGGGTTACTGCACTATGCTTTATAAACTTGCGCACCCAATGGAGGTTAACAAAATTATAACACTACAGCTGGTGTCAGAACTGCATAAATCTGCAGAGAAGGCTGAGCTTATGGGTGTGGCATTTCCTCTCTACAGTTTCTATTTGAAACAAAAGAATCAGCTGCGCAATATATCAGGGAAAAGGACAATAAAAAGGTATGAGAGCCGATGTATATAGAATCGATTTATTAACAATAAATATAAAATAATTGATTAATAATCAAATTGTAACAATGCAACATTAAAAATGTTTAAAATGAAAAAGCACACCTCGAATTAATATATCCCATTCAATGGAATAACAGCTGTTTTAGTTCTCTGAATAAAAGTCCACATGTGGTATGAAGCTCAGCTGATATACAGAGCAATGAGTGGCAGACAATCCCGGGATAATAACCACAAAGCTGAATGCTGGAGACACAGTGAAAGATCAGCTGGATGTATGTCCCATAAACATCAAAGACGGGCAAACCCGATGATGAGCACAAAGTGAGGAGATAAAATAAGTTAATACCTCTCCTTATGTGGGCTGGTCCAGAGCCGAGCGTCCTCGGCGGTGTATCCTGCAGTGCCCACTAATGCGAATGCCGCAAAGGAGAGGGAGCCGTGAATTCACTGTGAAGTAAGAGCCGTTTGTTGGTATAGACGGCTAGCGGGGAGAACAAACCCGCGGCTGCTCTGTACGGTCTCTGTGGATGATGAGGACGGCTGGCGGGGAGAACAAACCCGCAACTGCTTCCAAAGCTGGATACCTTGGCAAGGTGTGCTGAAGGAGGCGGGATATATTAATTTGAGGTGTGCTTTTTTATTTTAAACATTTTTAATGTTGCATTGTTACAATTTGATTATTAATCAATTATTTTATATTTATGGTTAATAAATCGATTCTATATACATCGGCTCTCATACCTTTTTTTTGTCCTTTTCCCTGATATATTGCGCAGCTGATTCTATTGTTTTAATTGTTTCCTTACAAACACCAACTTAGTGTTTTTCAGCTGCGCATTTATCAGGGTAATCTGTTTATTTATTAGTTATCTATTTCTGAGGCGCTGTGAAAGCAGTTTATTGTTCTTACAGTTTCTATTTGCCCTGTGAGCAGGTGTTTGATTGACCCACTGGAGTAGTGGGAAAATCTAGTGATGAGTGGGTTCGGTTTTACTCGGTTCTCAAAACAGAACCTTATGGGCTATCCAAAACACGTGACATCCGTGAGCCAATAAGATGCCGTTTTGAGAACCGAGTAAAACCGAGTAAAACCGAACCCGCTCATCACTAGGAAAATCCCACATGGGATTTCTGCTAATGGAGACATCAATGCACCATCGTTTGCACAATCGAAAATTGCCCCGGACCTATATTAGATGCAGTTTCTCCATCTGAGTATGACCTCCTATGTGAGCAGTTCAGCATCTCTGTACATATCGGCTTTCTGCCACATGCCCACAGTACTCCTACAAGGCACAATGGGGCATATGTACTAAGACTTGGGGAGAGATAAAGTGGACGGAGAAGAATTATCAGCCAATCAGCTCCTAACTGCCATGTTACAGGCTTTGTCAGAAAAATGACATGAGCTGTTTATTTGGTACTTTATCTCTCTCCACTTCATCTCTCTCCAGGCTTTGATAAATCTCCCCCAATATCTCGGTGCATCTTTCTAGACAACCCCTGTTACCTTCCGTCACCGCCCAGGAATGCTCCTAATATTTCTGCTATTGTGCGCCCACATCTGTACTGCGACAAAATGGAGACACATGTGTAGCGCTCCACTACATCCGGGGATCAGTATGTAATCCCGGCAGCCGGGATCCCGACTGTCAGTATACCGACATCGGGATCCCGACCACCGGTATGCCGGCAGCGGGGTGAGTGCTAGCAAGACCCTTGTGGGTTCACTGCGCTCGCCACGCTGGGGGCACGGTGGCTAGTTGCGCTCGCCACAGGATTTATTCTCCCTCTATGGGTGTCGTGGACAACCATAGGGGGAGAAAAGCCTGTGGCGGCGGAATTGCGGTGGCAGTATTTCAGCACTAGTCGGGATTCCGGCGGCGGTATTGTGACGTCCAGGATCCTGATTAGCAGTATGGAAACCACTTCCCTACATCCTAAGGGCCGGATTAAGCCTTGGGGGGGCCTGGGGCACTTAAGACAGGGGAGCCCTGGTGGAGGGGTAGGGTGTATATTAGATTGTGCATACCTCTCAACATGACCCATTCTGGGAGGTACAAAATGCTCTCTACCTGGACTTTCCTTTTAATATATGACTGGCATCACGTGTTGAAATATTTCATTAATAAAAAAGGTATTTCAACAAAAATGATTACAATCAAAAATTCAGAAGGAAGTCTAGTGATTTCAGTGTGCTCGGGCTGGGGGCCCCTTGACAGAGGGGGGCCCGGGGTACAGTGTGCCCTGCATCCCCCCCTTAATCTGGCTATGTACATCCTTGATCACTGCTAGATCTACCTCAAATTCAGGCACAAATACTGATGTTCCATATACTGCATTAGACATCATTGTGACTTTTTATTCATGGGGGGAGTGATGGAGAACATAATACCCTTCTCCGAAGACTGATTGCATTGTAAAGTCCACCATGCTTTAATTGGCAGTTTTCTGAGCTCATTAAATGTCTTTATCACTTTCAGAGCAGTCTATACATTGAGTGTATTGATTTGTGTCAGGAACATGATTGTTTGATACCATGTTGCTTTGTTGTAGATGAGGTTCAGGTAAAGTTTGGTGGCGAGCAGCTGACGGCTGCATTTTCCTAATTGACTGTTAGCTCTTGATTGCTGATTGCTGCATTTTCCTCAATCTATTTCCATTAGTACATGTAGCAATAAGTTAGCAGGGACTGTATCTCTGTCTACAGAAATAGTAATAATGATCAGTTTGGATACCAGTGTTTGGATTAAATGTAGCAATTGTCTCTGTACATGGAAAAAATTCTATAGTACATCTGTTCAATATCCAACTATCAGGTTACATTGTTATCCCGGGGCTTACAATCTTTTTTGCTGTGTATTTCTGCAGTATATCATTCTACATGAATGGTAGTTGAGGTGACCGGTGAGCAATTTTCTATCTGAAGCTGAAAGCTTTGCTCAATGCAGCGCACTTGGAGATCACTAGGAAAATGAAACTGAACAGAGGGTTTTACAAGATTTTCAGAATGTTAACAGGACCCACCAAATATATCCCAGCCAATACATCTTTAACTGTGTCCCATGGGCAGAGCAGCAAGTATTATTTTGCTCTGGGTTATTCACTATGCTGTTTAAAAATAGGTTGTGCAGTCCTGTCCCCCCCCCCCCCCATCCCCCCTTTGTCCTCTATATTTGTTATATATTGTACAGATTTTGTACTGGCACCCTTACCATCTTCCTCTGCGTGTTTTAGTTAGCACAGTTTCCTATTCGAATGGGCTATATTCAAAGGTAAGACCTGGATAATGTATAGTAATATACTGTATATATTTCTATAATGTGTTAGTATTAAAGATGTTAGGGACCCATCTACTGAAGTCACCTGGACGTTGGTGGATGGGCCCACATACTGTGTTTGGCCAAATGTGTGCTAAGAACTTCACTTATACTCCATGATAATTGTAAAAGTTTCTCAGAATTATATGGACAATCATTGTTTTTAGAGCTTAGAGAGCGCAACAGCATTTTCTTTCTCCTGCGTGGTACTAGAAGTCTCAGCATGGTAGCACCTTTTATTATGTTTAAATACAGGGTGTGCACAGTCCATTCCCCCTTAGTCACAATACTTATCTGCAACTCTGTACAAACCTGCTTTAAATATACAAATCTAATTTCATCATATTGTAGAACAGCTGCATTTGGGGCTTATTACTTCTAAATGCAGTGTTTTAGCAAAGCACTGGAAAAATACTAAACATCACATTAAGTTCTGTGTTTTCCTTTTTTCTGCAGAAATTGCTTCACTTGAAAGCTAAGTCCTGCAGCTTCAACTGTTTGAAGTAACACAATAATGCCAAGTGTATATAATTTACATTTAAGTTTCAACTGCAGGGGCATAGCTATCTCATTCGGGGCCCGATAGCATAATTCCATGACAATCCGCCCCCCCCCCCCCCTATGGATTAATCAAAGATCTCCCCCCCTCCCTCAACCACTTGAAGATCCCCTTCCCCAGTGGCCTATCAGCAGCACTCACCGTCTGCACTGCCGCCACATCCGCTCTCCCGGCCGGCCCGGCTCTGGCTCCTGTCTCCTCACAGACGCCCGCTCTCCCGGCCGGCCTGTCTCCGGATCTTGTCTCCTCACAGGCGCCCGCTATTCCGGCCGGCCCGGCTCCAGCTCCAGTCTCCTCACAGATGGTGGGAGGAGACGTGGCCGTGGTCCGGGGATGACCCTGCATACTCAGCCACGCCTCCTCCCAGCATTATTTAGTTCCCAAGGGAGGCGGAGCCGGCCGGGTGAGCAGGTGTGTACACTGTACAGCAGCACACTTTTAATGTAAAAAGTGCCAGTGCCGGGGCTCAGCAGCTGGGTGCCGGGGAAGGCTCGGGCCCCAGAAATGACTCGGGGCCCCATAGCAGCCGCATCCCCTGCACCTATGGTAGCTACGCCTATGTTCAACTGTGCATTATGGCAGTGGTTCCCAAACTGGATATCGTGGCACCCTGGGTGCAAATTATTTATGGTCAATGTAACAGGCAAAATCAGTGCTTGTGGCTGCCATTGATAAATGGGTGTGGTATAGAAAATCCACAATGTCTAGGTCAACAGTTATTAGGTGGATCCCATATTGCTTGTCGACCTAGACATTGTCTATATGAACACTGGAACCCGTATAAAATATGTGGACAAGCAGAAGCAAATCGTGTCCATCTACATAACTGACCCTTAAGGGCCCTACACATTGAGCGATCCGCTGCCGAGCTGCCCGACGGTGGATACGGCCGACGGGCTACCCAGCGGGGGGGGGGGCAGTGACGGGGGTAGTGAAGTTTCTTCACTCCCCCCGTCACCTGGCTCCATAGAAGTGCAGGCAAATATGGACGAGATCGTCCATATTGGCCTGCATGTACAGGCGACGGGACACCAGCGATGAACGAGCGCGGGGCCGCGTATTGCTCATCGCTGGTGCCGCCACACTCAAAGATATGAACGGTATCTCGTTCATTACTGAACGAGATCGTTCATATCTTTGAGTATTATCGCCCAGTGTGTAGGGCCTACAAGGATGACATATAAACACAATGTACTTTCATTTAATTATTTTCTTCTGAATAACAATTTTTAACCTAGGGGTGCCCTGACAAAAAATCCTGATACTCTAGAGCACCGGGTTTAAAAAAGTTTGGGAATCACTGCATTATGGTATATAGTTAGCAGATTATTTATTTATTTATTTATTAACAGATTCTTATTATATAGCGCAGCAAATTCCTTTGTGCTTTACAACTAGACACAATGATAAGACAAAACTGGGTAATAACAAACAGTCATAGAGGTAGGAAGGAAGGCCCTGCTCGCATGCTTACAATCTATAGGGAAATAGGCATTGATACACAAGGATATGTGCTATCTATTGTACAGTTGTCCACCAAATTGCAAAGGTTCTTGGTGGGCTTCATGATATCACATCACAGCAATGATGAACCAGGGTCAGGAGGAAGGGAAGGTGAAGATAGAGAAAATACGTGAGGATAAGTGTGGACTGTACAGTGGGGATATCATTGGATAGTTCAGCTTATGAAGGTAATGTGAGCGGTTCTGGAATGTGAAAACATATTTAGACTAAAATCTTATCTAGTAAAAGATCTCCCTCACCTTTCTGAAAAGAGAGAAAAAAAATAAGATTTTACTCACCGGTAAATCTATTTCTCGTAGTCCGTAGTGGATGCTGGGAACTCCGTAAGGACCATGGGGAATAGCGGCTCCGCAGGAGACTGGGCACAACTAAAGAAAGCTTTAGGACTACCTGGTGTGCACTGGCTCCTCCCTCTATGACCATCCTCCAGACCTCAGTTAGGATACTGTGCCCGGAAGAGCTGACACAATAAGGAAAGGATTTTGAATCCCGGGTAAGACTCATACCAGCCACACCAACCACACCGTATAACTCGTGATACTATACCCAGTTAACAGTATGAAATATAACTGAGCCTCTCAACAAATGGCTCAACAATAACCCTTTAGTTAAACAATAACTATATACAAGTATTGCAGACAATCCGCACTTGGGACGGGCGCCCAGCATCCACTACGGACTACGAGAAATAGATTTACCGGTGAGTAAAATCTTATTTTCTCTGACGTCCTAGTGGATGCTGGGAACTCCGTAAGGACCATGGGGATTATACCAAAGCTCCCAAATGGGCGGGAGAGTGCGGATGACTCTGCAGCACCGAATGAGCGAACTCTAGGTCCTCCTCAGCCAGGGTATCAAACTTGTAGAATTTAGCAAATGTGTTTGACCCCGACCAAGTAGCTGCTCGGCAAAGTTGTAAAGCCGAGACCCCTCGGGCAGCCGCCCAAGAAGAGCCCACCTTCCTCGTGGAATGGGCTTTTACAGATTTAGGATGCGGCAGTCCAGCCGCAGAATGTGCAAGTTGAATCGTGCTACAGATCCAGCGAGCAATAGTCTGCTTTGAAGCAGGCGCACCCAACTTGTTGGGCGCATGCAGGATAAAAAGCGAGTCAGTCTTTCTGACTCCAGCTGTCCTGGAAACATAGATTTTTAGGGCCCGGACTACATCCAGCAACTTGGAGTCCTCCAAGTCACGAGTAGCCGCAGGCACCACAATAGGCTGGTTCAAATGAAACACTGAAACCACCTTTGGGAGAAATTGGGGACGAGTCCCTTAATTCCGCCCTATCCATATGGAAAATCGGATAAGGGCTTTTACAAGACATAGCCGCCAATTCTGACACACGCCTGGCCGAAGCCAAGGCCAACAGCATGACCACTTTCCACGTGAGATATTTTAGTTCCACGGTTTTAAGTGGTTCAAACCAATGCGACTTTAGGAAATCCAACACCACGTTGAGGTCCCAAGGTGCCACTGGGGGCACAAAAGGGGGCTGAATATGCAGCACTCCCTTAACAAATGTCTGTACTTCAGGTAGTGAAGCCAGTTCTTTTTGGAAGAAAATCGATAGAGCCGAAATATGGACCTTAATGGAACCCAATTTTAGGCCCATAGTCACCCCTGACTGTAGGAAGTGCAGAAATCGACCTAGCTGAAATTCCTCCGTTGGGGCCTTCCTGGCCTCACACCACGCAACATATTTCCGCCATATGCGGTGATAATGGTTTGCGGTCACTTCTTTCCTAGCTTTAATAAGCGTAGGGATAACTTACTCCGGAATGCCCTTTTCCTTCAGGATCCGGCGTTCAACCGCCATGCCGTCAAACGCAGCCGCGGTAAGTCTTGGAACAGACAGGGCCCCTGCTGCAGCAGGTCCTGTCTGAGCGGCAGAGGCCATGGGTCCTCTGAGATCATTTCTTGAAGTTCTGGGTACCAAGCTCTTCTTGGCCAATCCGGAACAATGAGTATAGTTCTTACTCCTCTCCTTCTTATTAGCCTCAGTACCTTGGGTATGAGAGGCAGAGGAGGGAACACATACACCGACCTGTACACCCACGGTGTTACCAGAGCATCCACAGCTATCGCCTGAGGGTCCCTTGACCTGGCGCAATATCTTTTTAGCTTTTTGTTGAGGCGGGACGCCATCATGTCCACCTGTGGCCTTTCCCACCGGTGTACAATCATTTGGAAGACTTCTGGATGAAGTCCCCACTCTCCCGGGTGGAGGTCGTGTCTGTTGAGAAAGTCTGCTTCCCAGTTGTCCACTCCGGGAATGAACACTGCTGACAGTGCTAACACATGATTTTCCGCCCATCGGAGAATCCTTGTGGCTTCTGCCATTGCCATCCTGCTTCTTGTGCCGCCCTGTCGGTTTACATGGGCGACCGCCGTGATGTTGTCTGACTGGATCAGCACCGGCTGGTGTTGAAGCAGGGGTCTTGCCTGACTTAGGGCATTATAAATGGTCCTTAGTTCCAAAATATTTATGTGTAGGGAAGTCTCCTGACTTGTCCATAGTCCCTGGAAGTTTCTTCCCTGTGTGACTGCCCCCCAACCTCGAAGGCTGGCATCCGTGGTCACCAGGACCCAGTCCTGTATGCTGAATCTGCGGCCCTCTAGAAGATGAGCACTCTGCAGCCACCACAACAGCGACACCCTGGTCCTTAGAGACAGGGTTATCAGCCGATGCATCTGAAGATGCGATCCGGACCACTTGTCCAACAGATCCCACTGAAAGATCCTTGCATGGAACCTTCCGAATGGAATTGCTTCGTAAGAAGCCACCATCTTTCCCAGGACTCGCGTGCAGTGGTGCACCGACACCTGTTTTGGTTTTAGGAGGTCTCTGACTAGAGATGACAACTCCTTGGCCTTCTCCTCCGGGAGAAATACTTTTGTCTGTTCTGTGTCCAGAACCATCCCCAGGAACAGTAAACGCGTCTAGGAACCAGCTGCGACTTTGGAATATTCAGGATCCAGCCGTGCTGTTGTAGCACTTCCCGAGCTAGTGCTACACCGATCAACAACTGTTCCCTGGACCTCGCCTTTATAAGGAGATCGTCCAAGTACGGGATAATTAAAACTCCCTTTCTCCGAAGGAGTATCATCATTTCGGCCATTACCTTGGTAAATACCCTCGGTGCCGTGGACAGACCAAACGGCAACGTCTGGAATTGGTAATGACAGTCCTGTACCACAAATCTGAGGTACTCCTGGTGAGGAGGGTAAATGGGGACATGCAGGTAAGCATCCTTGATGTCCAGTGATACCATGGAATCCCCCTCGTCCAGGCTTGCAATCACCGCCCTGAGCGATTCCATCTTGAACTTGAACCTTCTTATATAAGTGTTCAAGGATTTTAAATTTAAAATTGGTCTCACCGAACCGTCCGGCTTCGGTACCACAAACATTGTGGAATAGTAACCCCGTCCTTGTTGAAGGAGGGGTACCTTGATTATCACCTGCTGAGAATACAGCTTGTGAATCGCCTCCAGCACTGCCTCCCTGTCCGGGGGAGCTGTCGGCAAGGCAGATTTGAGGAAACGGCGAGGGGGAGACGTCTCGAATTCCAGCTTGTACCCCTGAGATACTACTTGTAGAATCCAGGGATCCACCCGTGAGCGAGCCCACTGGTCGCTGAAGTTCTTGAGACGGGCCCCCACCGTACCTGGCTCCGCCTGTGGAGCCCCAGCGTCATGCGGTGGACTTAGAGGAAGTGGGGGAGGACTTTTGTTCCTGGGAACTGGCTGTATGTTGCAGCTTTTTCCCTCTACCTCTGCCTCTGGGCAGAAAAGACGCGCCTCTAACCCGCTTGCCTTTCTGGGGCCGAAAGGACTGTACCTGATAATACGGTGCTTTCTTTGGCTGTGAGGGAACATGGGGTAAAAATGCTGACTTCCCAGCTGTCGCTGTGGAAACGAGGTCCGAGAGACCATCCCCAAACAACTCCTCACCCTTGTAAGGCAATACTTCCATGTGACTTTTAGAATCTGCATCTCCTGTCCACTGCCAAGTCCACAATCCTCTCCTGGCAGAAATGGACATTGCGTTTATTTTAGATGCCATCCGGCAAATATCCCTCTGTGCATCTCTCATGTACAAGACAGCGTCTTTAATATGCTCTACGGTTAGCAATATAGTGTCCCTGTCAAGGGTATCAATGTTTTCCGACAGGGAATCTGACCACGCAGCTGCAGCACTGCACATCCATGCTGAAGCAATAGCCGGTCTCAGTATAATACCTGAGTGTGTATATACAGACTTCAGGATAGCCTCCTGCTTTCTATCTGCAGGCTCCTTTAGGGCGGCCGTGTCCGGAGACGGTAGTGCCACCTTTTTTGACAGACGTGTGAGCGCTTTATCCACCGTAGGGGATGTCTCCCAACGTGACCTGTCCTCTGGCGGGAAAGGGTACGCCATTAGTAACTTTTTAGAAATTACCAGTTTTTTATCGGGGGAAGCCCACGCTTCTTCACACACTTCATTTAATTCATCAGATGGGGGAAAAACCACTGGTAGTTTTTTCTCCCCAAACATAATACCCTTTTTTGTGGTACCTGGGGTAATATCAGAAATATGCAACACATTTTTCATTGCCGTAATCATGTAACGGGTGGCTCTATTGGAATGTACACTAGTCTCATCATCGTCAACACTGGAGTCAGTATCCGTGTCGACATCTGTGTCTGCCATCTGAGGTAGCGGGCGTTTTAGAGCCCCTGATGGCTTTAGAGACGTCTGGGCAGGCCCAAGCTGAGAAGCCGGCTGTCCCACATCTGCTTAGTCGTCAAACCTTTTATGTAAGGAGTCGACACTGTTGCGTAATTCCTTCCACTTAACCATCCACTCAGGTGTCGACCCCGCAGGGGGTGACATCACATTTATCGGCACCTGCTCCGCCTCCACATAAGCCTCCTCATCAAACATGTCGACACAGCCGTACCGACACACCGCACACACACAGGGATTGCTCTGACTAAGGACAGGACCCCACAAAGCCCTTTGGGGAGACAGAGAGAGAGTATGCCAGCACACACCAACAGCGCTATATAACACAGGGATTAACATTATAACTGAGTGATTTTTCCCAATAGCTGCTTGTATACACAATATTGCGCCTAAATTTAGTGCCCCCCCCTCTCTTTTTTACCCTATGTAGTCTGGAAACTGCAGGGGAGAGCCTGGGAGCGATCCTTCCAGCGGAACTGTGAGGGAAAATGGCGCCAGTGTGCTGAGGGAGATAGCCCCGCCCCTTTTTCGGCGGACTTCTCCCGCTTTTTTCTATGTATATCTGGCAGGGGTATTTTACACATATATAGTCTCTATGACTATATTATTATTTGCCAGCCACGGTACTCAATATTGCAGCCCAGGGCGCCCCCCCCCCCCCCCCAGCGCCCTGCACCCATCAGTGACCGGAGTGTGAGGTGTGCATGGGAAGCAATGGCGCACAGCTGCAGTGCTGTGCGCTACCTTGATGAAGACCGAAGTCTTCTGCCGCCGATTTCCAGGACCCTCTTCTTGCTTCTGGCTCTGTAAGGGGGACGGCGGCGCGGCTCCGGGACCGGACGACCGAGGCTGGGCCTGTGTTCGATCCCTCTGGAGCTAATGGTGTCCAGTAGCCTAGAAGCCCAAGCTAGCTGCAAGCAGGTAGGTTCGCTTCTCTTCCCTTAGTCCCTCGTAGCAGTGAGTCTGTTGCCAGCAGATCTCACTGAAAATAAAAAACCTAAAATAAACTTTCTTTTTCTAAGAGCTCAGGAGAGCCCCTAGTGTGCATCCAGCTCAGCCGGGCACAAAATTCTAACTGAGGTCTGAAGGAGGGTCATAGAGGGAGGAGCCAGTGCACACCAGGTAGTCCTAAAGCTTTCTTTAGTTGTGCCCAGTCTCCTGCGGAGCCGCTATTCCCCATGGTCCTTACGGAGTTCCCAGCATCCACTAGGACGTCAGAGAAATACAATATAAAAATTGCTAAATTAGATTTAGAAATAAAAATGTTACTAATGCAGAATGAAAATGCAGAAATTGTAAAATTGTTGTAATTGGTCATTATAACACAAACTACATCCAGTCATGAAGGGGTTTACATGTTAATTAGTAGAATTGACTTCATCAGCATTTATGTCATCTGTTCTGTTGGGAAGATATAAAAACATGTACTGCTTGTCAGAAAAATTATGAGTCCACAGTAGCACTCTATGGGCCTATTTCTGAGTTGATCGCAGCAGCAAATTTGTTAGCAGTGGGGCAAAACCATGGCCCTCATTCCGAGTTGTTCGCTCGCTAGCTGCTTTTAGCAGCATTGCACACACTAAGCCGCCGCCTACTGGGAGTGAATCTTAGCTTAGCAAAATTGCGAACGAAAGATTCTCAAAATTGCGAATAGAAATTTCTTAGCAGTTTCTGAGTAGCTCGAGACTTACTCAGCCATTGCGATCAGTTCAGTCAGTTTCGTTCCTGGTTTGACGTCACAAACACACCCAGCGTTCGCCCAGACACTCCCCCGTTTCTCCAGCCACTACCGCGTTTTTCCCAGAAACGGCAGCGTTTTTTCACAGGCTCCCATAAAACGGCCAGTTTCCGCCCGGAAACACCCACTTCCTGTCAATCACACTACGATCAGCAGAACGAAGAATAAACCTCGTAATGCCGTGAGTAAAATACCAAACTTCTTAGCAAATTTACTTGGCGCAGTCGCAGTGCAAACATTGCGCATGCGCAATTAGCGGAAAATCGCTGCGATGCAAAGAAAATTACCGAGCGAACAACTCGGAATGAGGGCCCATGTGCACTGCAGGGGGGGGGGCAGATATAACATGTGCAGAGAGAGTTAGATTTGGGTGGGGTGTATTCAAACTGAAATCTGAATTGCAGTGTAAAAATAAAGCAGCCAGTATTTACCCTGCACAGAAACAAAATAACCCACCCAATTCTAACTCTCTCTGCAAATGTTATATCTGCCTCCCCTGCAGTGCACATGGTTTTGCCCAATTGCTAAAAAACTTGCTGCTGCGATCAACTCAGAATTACCCCCTATATTGGAAGCTGAAACCCAATGGCCGAAATACGTAATGTCAGTAGTACTAGAAAGCAGGGAGCAACCACAGTATACTGTACATATATAAAGATATGTGTTGCAGAAAGTAATTGACTTCTGCCATTTTGGGATTGGTCCAATTTTGGTGCTCCAAACCCATTGTTTTAGACCAGGGGCGGGGAACCTTTGGCCCTCCAGCTGTTGTTGAACTACACATACAAGCATGCCTTGCTAAAGTTTTGCTATTTGGCTATGCTTAAACTGTTGCAAGGCATGCTGGGATGTGCATTTCAACAACAGCTGGAGGACCACAGGTTCCCCATCCCTGTTTTAGACCATATTCACATTGTACATTTAGGGGCCCATTTATCAACGAGTGATTAAACTCATTGTGAATGATAAAACTCTGTGTGTATGTTAAATGGTGCTCCAGCCAATCAGCTCCTAACTGTCATTTTTCTTTGATAAATGAGCTGCTAGTTTTTATTTCTTCATTAAATGTGATTACGTTATGTATTGGTTTTCTCTCCTATTATCTTTCATATGAATTGGGAGCAACTTCCATTGAAGGATCCTATTTGGTATTCCTGAAGGTTCAGAATCCAGGAGGATGAAAGACATCAGCCCAATAAGGGACGTATTGTGCTTTATAATTATATATTCATCTGTCCAGTCTTGGTGGTGGTGATAAGTAGGGCCCGTAAAGAAGGCATCTAATCAAATTTTACATCCACTTTTTGAGAGGTGTGGGGATTGTCTCAGGTTGCCTTCTCTATAGGCAGCAGGAGCGGTTCTTGGTCCGCAGTCACACCGCAGGTGCCCGCCGCCTACCCGCACCCCGGCTGCAGCAGGCGCCGTGGGCTGTGTGGGTGTCCGCTGCGGTCGGCGCACCTGTCAGACGCTAGAGGTCATTATTGACCTCTAGTGTCTGTGCGGCACTGCTGTGGGAGAGATGTCATGATGTCTCCCCCATAAAGAGGAGCCGCTGGTGGCCAGACAGAGCAGCAGCGGTCGGGAAGCAGGAGCGGGGCTGGTAAGTTGTTTTTTTTGTGTGTTTGTAAGCAGCTACTAAGGGGCGCAGCAACAGGGGGCACAGCGACAGGGGGCACAGCGACAGGGGCACAACTAAAGGGGCAAACTACTGGGGGCATAACTGCGGCCACACCCCTCCCCTATGAAGCCACACCCCTATTTTTGCCATGCGCAGAGGGCGCGCACTGTTTTACCTTTGGTGGGGGGGAGGGCGCCAGTGGGAACTTTCGCACTTGGCGCCACAAGGTGTAGAACCGGCCCTGATAGGCAGCTTCTAGGTTTGCGCAATTGCGAGGAACTCTTGTTGAACATTGTTGAATCCAGATGTGAGGACAGCAGAAGTCCACATAGCAGACCCAGGACAGTGAACAGGGAATTTACAAGTTAGCACAGAAGAGTCCTGATTAACCGAGTCAGGTCGGTTCACAGGGAATACACAAATTAGCACAACAAAAGCCCAGATGATGGGGCCAGGTTGGTACAGAGGGAATCCACAAATGAACACAAGTCGGTACACAGAGAATCCCCAAGTTTAGCACAGTTGACAGATATGTATAAGTAGTAGCAAAGAGTCCGTAACAGGTGTCAAACAGGCAAGCAAAGTTTGCATAGTTCCAATTCAAGAAGGTCCTGAGAGTCTGGCTAGTTCCAAATTTATGGTAATGGGACAACCCCAGGTCAGATCAGCTGTCCATTTCCTGCATTTGTGTACATTGGAGACCAGAAGACTGGGAATCACCTCTCAATCTGCACCCGCAAGCATTAGCACTGAACACCCGAGCAGAGATGGCCCTAACTAATATGATGCCCTAGGCAAGATATGCCTGGTGCCCCCTCGCACCACCACTAGTTCCGCCTCTGACCCGGCACCCATTTCCCAGCCCCATCACTCCTCACCCATAGCAGTCCTCATTTTTGTGTTCCAAACCCCTACAGTTTATTTTAAAAAGAAACAGTGCGCACATTCAGTGCATCTTATTTACATAACTATGTGGCTAGGATGCACAAGCAGCTTCTGCTGATTAAAATGATATGTGGCATGCCTATATACTGTGTGCGACTGTGGCTGTATCTGCATACAAAATGCTATGTTACAGTGACCGCAGTCACACACACAGAATATAGGCATGCTGCATATCATTTTAATCAGTAGAACCTGCTTGTCCCCCTCTGCATTTTCCTAGTTTGCCTATGACTAGGCCGGCTCTTCACCCGAGCCCAGTACAGCCAACTTCACAAAATGCCAGCTCTGCTGAACATATCACAGAACATGACACTGTGTAGATGATTGGTAAGGAGAGAAGTCCTACTGTACAGTTCTCTAGTGACTGATAATGTTCCAGTCTAAATTATTTGTCCACATAGCTGTGCAGATTAAATGACAATATTTCAGTGATGTGCTGAAATGATTGCTCATCTGTGTAATTTCATTTCACTCTTTTGAAATGGCTCGCTTAATGGGAATTCTAAATGGCATGAGTTATTGTGACTTTAATATTGCGTTTTAACTAATTAGAAGCACAACATCAATTCTGCATTGTTTCATTAGTATAGGTTTTTAAATGACTTCTTAATCAAGTCTGGTATTGCAGTGGCTTCCTGTGTTTAATAAACATCTCTGCAATTGCAGTGCGACGTCTCTGTATCATTCCCCACGTATGTAGTTTTCTTGAAAACAACAAACCATTATTTGTCTGCGGTTCTCGCCCTCCTGAACGGCCCACAATTAGCTTCAAAAAACGACGTTTCTTTGACGACCATTGCATCTTTTTGCACTTACAAAATACGCCATGCAAAGTAGACATTAGGTCAGTCTAGAACTGGACGTTCCATTTGATTCCTGCCAAACAGGAGATAAATGGGGCACAAACCAGTATTATGTCTGGGGCCATACCGGTTCCTAAACAGGTCTTGTATTCATGAGCTGCTGCCCAGAGTCGCTTCATTCTTCAAATGTATTGCTTATTTGAGTATAGAGGGACATATGTCCAGTATCAAAGCTTGGAGAGTGATAAATTGAAGAGAGATAAAGTACTAACCAGTGAGCTCCTAACCAGGGTCGGACTGGCCCACAGGGGTACCAGGGAAACCACTGGAAGGCCCCACTGCCTGAGGGCCCACTCCTTCCTCTAGGGATCAGGTTCCAGACTGTGCACTTGTATTATACATGGTAGATATGTTGCATTACACTGCACTAAACTATTGTGTATTTCAAGCCTCTGTGGAGGCTGGCCACTCCCCTACGTATGGGCCCCTATAACTGCATTCCCCCGATGGGCCCTTCATGCCCCAGTCCGACACTGCTCCTAACTGTCATTTTTCAAACACAGCCTGTAACATGGCAGTTAGACATTGATTGGCTGGTACTTTGAGGTCTATATACTAAGTCTTGGAGAGAAATAAAGTGGAGAGAGATAAAGTTAGGGACTGATTGGTTGGTAGTTTATCTCTCCCCACTTTTTCACTCTCCAAGGCTTAGTACATTTCCCCCCATTGTCAAGTCTCCAGTCATATTGCCGACTTACACAATGTCAACACCAGAAGGTTTTCTCACTCGCTGGTGAATAGCTGCTGTGCACATGTGCACGGAATCTATTCATGGGATAGAGGGACTGGAGGATGACCAGAAGCTTTGGAGCACTGGGCATGCCACCACGGTGACGAAAAAAAGGAATATGGCTTGCGGACACTGCATTGCCCATGAGGCCACACCCCCTCATTTCAGGCGCATTCCATTGGCACAAATCTCCCTCCTTACACAGAGAAAAGGTTGGGAGGTATGCATTATCTGTGTACAAATTCACAGCTGCACATACATTTCTTATATTTCTGAATCAGCCCCTAAGTTTTTATTTTTGAGTTGTATTGGGCAGAATTATTTGTTCGATCTGTACATATGGACTAAATGCTCAATCCGAGACTGCCCGAATAGACACAGAAATCATTAGATATCAAATCACACGTTCTGCTCCCAACCATCCGCTTGCATTTGATAAATAAAAAGCATCTGTGATAGTAGTTTTCCGGGGCAAAGATGTTTATTACACGCAGCCCAAACATTTCCTTTTAATCATAAAGAACACAATTCAATATAACTAAATATTGTATTCAAAGGAGAAAATAAATGAAACAAAAATGCCCGCTGTGCGTGTAACGGAATATTAACTTGCTTGTGGTACACAAAGTGATTGCTGGGAACTCGTTCCATTTTCTGTTTTATATTTTTCAATTTCTTTGTTGTACTGTATAAAAAGTTTATTAAGAAAGCCTATTGTTATTCATAGATACGCGCCAAGGTCTGAATTTAGATACAAGCTTAGCGCTTTGGAAAAAAAGTATAATTGTACTTCACTGAGTGAGTGGTATTAACTGGGAACGCGGCCCACCGTGTAACGCTCTGTTTCTGTTACATAACATTGATTTGGGCTTTTGTTTGTTCTTGTTTTTTTTTTTTATCTCAGATAGCGATTATAACGTTTTCCTCCCATTTCATCGTTATAAATGAAACAATACTTTCAAGCCTTGGCCTAAACTTCTCTGTTAGTTATACTATGATTAAATCGTTGTTGTCTTCAATGTGATTTCAGCCCGTGCTGGTAAAATTTTGTGACAAGGTAATATGATAAATGTTGGGTATGTAGGTGAAATCTTTGTTCCAGAATATCAGCATAAAAGGTGTGCAATTTAAAAAAGGGGCTCATGTGCAGTGGGCACCCCTCCACCGAACAGCGCCTTCTGCCCAACCACACCTTAACCTTAGTGGGTCCACCCTATCCTGCGGCGCCATCTTCCCAGTAATATTTTGGAAAAAGGCGCATGTGCATTAGATGCCAGAGTCTTTGCTTACTCTGCTTGGCACCAACTTTCTAAAGAGATCACTTGGAAGATGGCGCCACATAGGTATAAGGACACAATTGGCAACACAAGTTAGGTAAGCTCTTGGTTCAAGGTGTGCACTAGGGACGGACTGGCTCCCAGGGGCACAGTGGAACCCCTGTTGGACCCTACTGCCTGGAGTCCACACCCCTTTCTCTAGGGATCAGGTTCCAGATTGTGCACTTGAATTATATATTATACATATGTTACATTATACTGCACAGGGCTATGGTCCATTTCCTACAGGGTATTCATGTTATTATTAACCTGCTACATTATCATGCATGTACTAGTGTATTTACTGCACTAGAGCACAGGTTCTCAAACTTGGTCCTCAGGACCCCAAACAGTGCATGTTTTCCAGGTCTCCTCATAGAATCACAAGTGAAATAATTAGCTCCACCTGTGGACATTTTAAAATGTGTTAGTGAGTAATTAACACACCTGGTTACCTGCAAAACATGCACTGTGTGGGGTGCTGAGGACAGAGTTTGAGAACCTCTGCACTAGTGTATTTACTATATACACAGCCATACTTACATACATTTCTTTTCTCCTCTCTGGGAGATACCCGGAGAGGAGAAGCAGGAGGGCGGCGATGGGGGCAGGGCCGAACCAATGGCAGCATTAGGCCCCACCCACTGCATGAGAAAATGCCATGATTGGTCGGTATTTGCATAGAGGTGGGGCTCCAATGACGTGATTTGCATATAATCGATTCATTAAGCCCCTCCCCCTCCGCCAGGTCTGCGATTTTGCCCTATTTAGCTACCCATTCTGCCCACTTCCCTTGCAAGTGGGCAGAATGCGGGAGGGGTGCCCACTCTTCCGGGGCTGCGGGGTGCCAGTTACATTGCCCCACAGTGCCAGTTACATTGCCCCACAGTGCCAGATACAATGCCCCACAGTGCCAGTTACATGCCCCACAGTGCCAGTTACATGCCCCACAGTGCCAGATACATTGCCCCACAGTGCTGGATAAAATGCCCCACAGTGCCAGATACATGCCCCACAGTGCCAGTTACATTGCCCCACAGTGCCAGTTACATTGCCCCACAGTGCCAGTTACATGCCCCACAGTGCCAGTTACATGCCCCACAATGCCAGTTACATTGCCCCACAGTGCCAGTTACATGCCCCACAATGCCAGCTACATGCGCCACAATGCCAGTTACATTGCCCCACAGTGCCAGTTACATGCCCCACAGTGCCAGTTACATGCCCCACAATGCCAGTTACATTGCCCCACAGTGCCAGTTACATGCCCCACAGTGCCAGTTACATGCCCCACAGTGCCAGGCCTCACTCAGTGCCAGCTACATATGCCCCATTTGGTGCCAGATACATGCCCCACTGTGCCGCCAAGCCCGCCGCCACCCCCCCCCCCCGTCACTCACCGCTTGCTCTATGTGAGGACAGGAGAGCGCAGCGCAGTGCCTCTCCTTCCCCTCACCGCTCCAGGTCTCCGGCGGCTGTCTGGCGCCGGTTCGCTAGCCAATCAGAGCTTGCGGACCGGCAGCCAATCAGGAGCCGGTCCGCAAGCTCTGATTGGCTAGCGCCGGAGACCGGACACAGCAGCGCTGCTGGCAGCGCTGCTAGTGCTGGCAGCGGCGGTGAGGGGAGGGAGAGACGCTCTCCTCCCCTCCCATTTAGGGTTGACGGGGGCGAGTGGGGCATGATGCCCTGGTCGCCCGCGGCGCCCCCCTCTCCTGGGCCTGCCAAGGCGCCCAGGGCACGTGCCCCACTCGCCCTACCCTAGATACGCCTCTGATCTCCAGATTTTTATATATGAACTGCTTTAAAACAGCAATAAAAACATGTTGCTGCCAATTCTAAACATAGAGGTTTTTGTTGAGTTCTGGGAGCTATTCAAATACAGTAACACAGAAATTGCAATCTGAGATAAGCTCATGGAGTCTTTTTTAGAAATGTGTTTGGTAATTTCCCAGTTATCTCTTGTCCATTATCCTCTATAAAGTGTATGTTGGGGGCTGATATGCAGCGTTCCGGCTAGGTTCTTGCAAGATTTCCTATTTTGAGGCACTTAAAGAATAGACACTGTTACTTTTCTATCAGGAGGAACCAGCTGTTATTTTATGTGTACCTGAAAAAAAATAATTGTAAGATGTGAACAGGTGGGGATTTTACAGCACAAAAGAGGCACATAAGCCGCTGCGACAGAATGAAGACGCATTTTTCAGTAGCCGAGCTTTGAAATGATTGTGCAGATTATTTTATTTTCATTTTTCTTTTTTTCTTTTTATTTGCAAACAAACACATGGAACTAATTTTAGCCTGTTTTATTTGATTATCACCTATAAAATGCATAAGGCATAGTCAGAAGATTTAAAAGCTTGGCTACACTGGTGTCATAATGATCTGGTGACGTTGTGATTTCAGAATCTGATTTACAGTTTTCAGTAATGCCTGTTAGAAGGTTTAATGCGTTCTTGTGTTGAACATCTGCCACTGGTAGCTGACCCAGGGGGAGCTCAACAAATTACTGTAAACAAATTAATTGCTGATGAAAAGCAAGAAAAAAAAATTCCAATCTACACATGATCTTTCTGGTAATTTCAGGAGGGTAAACTACTGAAAATAATTTTATCAGCAAGCGTAGAAAAAAATTTTTCCAGAAAATTACGTTATTTTGCTGATTATAGGGATGAACGTTTTGCAGAACTGATGGCGTGATTCAGAAGTGGATACAAAATATGTCTTTGGATGAAGCAGTTGTGAGAAACTTTGCCAGTTCGGCAGAGGTGTGTTGTGTTCCAAGATGACGTCTGCCGGCTTCTCAGATCCGATGCCTGTGGCCGAAGACACATCATCAGAACACCATCATGACCATTGGTCAGAATGGCCTCCTCATCTCCACTGCTGAGGACAACAAATCTGCGCCAGAAAACGCAGTCACTGGTCTCGGCATTCCTACAGAACAGAGGCGACATGCCTTCATTTTATGAAATGGACCTGTCTCCTCCCCGCAAATGTCTGCAACCTGTCAATCAGGCTGCAGCATCCAGGGAACTAGCCAGTGCCAGTGCCTCCTAGATGATTTACCTCACCGCACGTCCCTGATGTATAGGCACTCTGGGAACTGTAACCAGAGCCATCTTGACAGCACAGTAGATCCTGGGGAAAGCAAAGCACTGGCACCCCTACACACCCATTTGCCAATTATAAAAAATAATAATACCATGCTCCGCCTGCGGTCATGCACTATCTTTTTACATGCTTCCATGCAGTGCATGGCATTCAGCACTCTGATTGGTGCATAGCTCAAGCCATCAACCAATCAGCATGCTGACAGCCATTCACTGTCTGGCTACAGGCTGAGAAGCAGGTAGATAATGCTGCCCACCACTCTGATTGTATGACTACTACTCACCGCTGCTTGAAGGCCCCAAGAATTGTGGGGCCCTGTGCAGCTGCCCAGAGTGCCTATACATTAAGATGGCCCTGACCAGGGTCAGAGATACGGACATCGCAGCACATGCCCACTGCAGCCCCGGCTCATGCACAATCCACAAAATACTTGTCAATTGGGACTGACTGGGGACTGGTTCAATCAGCTAATAATCAGTCAGCAAAAGATACTTAACATAATGGGCCTAATTTAGACCTGGTAGCATGCCGGCAGTTTTTTGCACTGCTGAGACCAGGTAGTCGCCGCCTACAGGGGAGGGGGGTAATCGCTGTGCAGGGGTGCGATCAGCTGTCCAGTTAGCTGCACAAACAAAAGTTTGTGCAGTTTCTGCACAGCCCAGGACTTACTCAGCTGCTGCGTCGATCCGGGCTGATGCTGACATCAGGAACCCTCCTCCCGAATGGCTGGGCACGCCTGCGTTTTTCCGGACACTCCCTGGAAACGGTGAGTTGCCGCCCCCATGAACGCCTTCTGCCTGTCAATCTTCTTGTGATTGCCGGTGCGATCACTTTCTTTGTTCTGTCGCTTCCGCGCGTCCGCATTCATACGCATGCGCTGTTCAGATCCGATCGCACGGCTGCGAAAAAAGGCAGTGTGTGATCGGGTATGAATGACCCCCAATATCTCTACCTATCTATCGCTGCCTAGGTGTTCTCACTTTCATATCTGTCCTTTGTTTAACTTAATCTCAGACAATAATGAGTTTAGTATCTTTTTCATCCATGTCTCTGCACTATCCATATCTTCAGGACAGAGATATACAGTAAGTATTGTTACAAATGAAAATGACAATACAATAGCAAATAATAGAGAGAATACTGATGATCAGGGGCGTAGTCAGAACTTTGTGGTCACCATAGCAACATTTTGAAGGGGTCCATGTCCCCATGCTTCTAGAGAGACACCTCTCCACAGCAGTTGTTCATTTTATGCCCCATAGTCGTGCCCTAGATTATTTTATGAACCACAGTAGTGCCCTTGTTCACATTGTAGGGTTATGCCACACAGTATACCCAATTCACATTATAACATACAGTATACTTCCCAACTTTTCAATGTTTAAAATCAGGAGCCAAGTGCATCCCGAAAAGGAGGTGTGGCCTCAGATGGAAGGGGTGTGGCCTCTGCTGAGTGGGCATGGCCTTGCAGCACTGACCCGTTTTTCTTCATTCTGGGGGCATGCCTAGCGCTCCCCGAGCAGATGGGCAGCTCACCTCTCAGCACTGAATACATGCCATGCACTTGCGCACAGCATGTATTCAGAGATCACTCACTGTTTTGCAGAGCAGCGGGTGATCAAAGGTTCCCCCAACTGGCCCCCATCTCCCACTCGCGGGACACAGAGACCCGTGGGTGGGACAGCGGGACAGTATCCGAATAACAGGAAGTCCTGCTTGAATCGGGACAGTTGGGAGGTATACATACAGCGTCCCCAGTAAATTATTATGCCACATTACAGTGCCCCCAGTTAATATTATGCCGCACTATAGTACTACATTGCGGTGCCCCAGTTCATATTATGTAACATCTACTGAACATGTCTTAGAGACAAACTTGTATAAATTTCAAGTGATTGGAAAAGGATGACCGTCATCTGTAATCCAACCATTCCACATTCAGCCAACTGTTTTATTTACATCAATGCTCTACAGTATTTCAAGTTTCCTTTGCTTTAGTAGAAACAAGTAATTTTCCTTTAGAATATAGTAGAAAAGTTAAAGGAGTCCAATTTTACTTTAAGGCATTTGTTATAAGCCGCTCATAACTTTATTGTGATTACATAAACCTTTTCTTTAAGCTAGCTTATCACTAAATAAAACCACACCACACACTGAAATAAAGACACGGACACAGTAGCTGGAGTTAAAGGTCAGACGATGTTTATTAATCGCTGACCAACTCTTTAAACTAATAATTGAGGCCGAATTAGAATTGAATTGAATTGAATATATATTAACTTTAGTTTGGAGGATGGCAAACAGAAAACCGCTGCCAAACACCAGCACCCGTCACCTAGATGACAAACCACCAAACCAAGGAGGGGAGTACACATACCCCGTCTCCTTCCCGCATAACCCGCATTGTGCTGGCCTTACCCCTCTTTCTCTGGCAAACGTTCGGTTCCCGCAGGGGAACGTCTAAATGTCCAACCGCAAGAAAAGGACACACCTGCCGTCCATTTAAAGAGGGAGCCCCACAATGACCACTTATGCCTGTGTGACAGCTGGTTGGCAGCGATTTCCCGCCACCAAGGTTTTCCAAACCGCCACCGCCATCCGCAAACAGAACCTTAACCAACCAGAAACTAACTAGCTCTAACGAAAAAGACCGAAAATATCTTCCAGAAAAAACTGCACTCCTTCCGGAGAAAGGTGAACCCCATCGTCTCTATAGAACTGCCTGTTCCGCAGCACCAGCAGAGGATGCTTAATTGCCACTCCGCCTATGGCCTTGACAAACAGAGACACCGTCGAGTTCACCTTTTTGCGTGCTTTCTCCAGCGCCGAGAAACGCACCGCGCCACGCCAATGGAAACGGGGCACCATTTCCGACCAGACAATGCATACCCCAGGCCAGTGACAACGTATCGCCACCACATCCGCCTTTATAGACAAAATCAAGTCTATGCCTTTAACTCGGCCCAGATCATTACCACCCAGATGAATGATAATACAACTGGGGCGACCCCAGCGGCGCTCCCTAGAAAAAAGGACGCGCAACAAATCACCCCATAACATGCCCCTAACACCTAACCATCTAAATTGCCGGGACCCAAAAATCTCAGTCGCCCTAGATGCCATGGGATGTTTCTCCGCCCAAAAAACATATGAATGACCAACCATCCATATGTGGTCTCCAAAATTGCTGACAGCTGTAAAAGAAAATATCCTAATGTCAGATTATGCACATAATCTGTAACTTAAACACAACGTAACCAATAAAACCCAAGTGAAGGAGAAAACTCAAAAAACCTCCCGTGGACCTTGGTAGAACAGCCAATTGAAATTAGGCCCCCTCGGAGGAAAAATTTTAAAAATTCGCTTCACACCCTCGATTCCTGAACGGTAAGCGTTCAAAAACCGACGAGTAAACACGTTTTTGGGTTAGCGCAACAGGCGCACTTATAACTTATCTATACGGACATAGGACTTATAGGAGGCCGACTTCCAGCGACCCAACTCCCGAATAGCCGCTGGTGATGAACCAGCGGCCGCCGCATGGGTAGCCGCCCCAATCCGAAAGGAATGAGTACCGAAGTCCGCCTCCTGCAAGCCCAACGCCGTCAAACATTTCTTGAACACCGATGAGAACTGAAACTTTGTCAGAGGGTCCAACTGCGCGTGCACCAGCAACTGGTTGCCCCCCGGAGGTCTTAACCGCACATACTCTTGCGTCAACCGCAGCGGGCAAACGCCCATACCTCCCTGAGCCTCCAAGGACAACCAGCGACCCCGACCTGTTTGATCTGTCTTGGACCGCACAATCCTACAGAGCAACAGGCCCTCCTGCAAGCGCACATTCTCGTAGAGCAGACCCGATTCCCGGGACGCCTTGCTGCTCGCCACTAGCTCGCTCACCCGAAAAGCCCCGAAAAAGGCCAGGGCATACGCGCTACTAAACAATGCCACCTCAAATTCCGAGGACGCAATCCGAGGTAGCACACGCAGCAATTCCGCTAGCAGCTGCAACGTTATAGGCCTACGTGAATCCGCAGGCGCCGGGTGCAACCTAGAGATGAGCGCCTGAAATTTTTCGGGTTTTGTGTTTTGGTTTTGGGTTCGGTTCCGCGGCCGTGTTTTGGGTTCGAACGCGTTTTGGCAAAACCTCACCGAATTTTTTTTGTCGGATTCGGGTGTGTTTTGGATTCGGGTGTTTTTTTCAAAAAACACTAAAAAACAGCTTAAATCATAGAATTTGGGGGTCATTTTGATCCCAAAGTATTATTAACCTCAAAAACCATAATTTACACTCATTTTCAGTCTATTCTGAATACCTCACACCTCACAATATTATTTTTAGTCCTAAAATTTGCACCGAGGTCGCTGTGTGAGTAAGATAAGCGACCCTAGTGGCCGACACAAACACCGGGCCCATCTAGGAGTGGCACTGCAGTGTCACGCAGGATGTCCCTTCCAAAAAACCCTCCCCAAACAGCACATGACGCAAAGAAAAAAAGAGGCGCAATGAGGTAGCTGTGTGAGTAAGATAAGCGACCCTAGTGGCCGACACAAACACCGGGCCCATCTAGGAGTGGCACTGCAGTGTCACGCAGGATGGCCCTTCCAAAAAACCCTCCCCAAACAGCACATGACGCAAAGAAAAAAAGAGGCGCAATGAGGTAGCTGTGTGAGTAAGATTAGCGACCCTAGTGGCCGACACAAACACCGGGCCCATCTAGGAGTGGCACTGCAGTGTCACGCAGGATGTCCCTTCCAAAAAACCCTCCCCAAACAGCACATGACGCAAAGAAAAAAAGAGGCGCAATGAGGTAGCTGTGTGAGTAAGATTAGCGACCCTAGTGGCCGACACAAACACCGGGCCCATCTAGGAGTGGCACTGCAGTGTCACGCAGGATGTCCCTTCCAAAAAACCCTCCCCAATCAGCACATGATGCAAAGAAAAAGAAAAGAAAAAAGAGGTGCAAGATGGAATTGTCCTTGGGCCCTCCCACCCACCCTTATGTTGTATAAACAAAACAGGACATGCACACTTTAACCAACCCATCATTTCAGTGACAGGGTCTGCCACACGACTGTGACTGATATGACGGGTTGGTTTGGACCCCCCCCAAAAAAGAAGCAATTAATCTCTCCTTGCACAAACTGGCTCTACAGAGGCAAGATGTCCACCTCATCTTCACCCTCCGATATATCACCGTGTACATCCCCCTCCTCACAGATTATCAATTCGTCCCCACTGGAATCCACCATCTCAGCTCCCTGTGTACTTTGTGGAGGCAATTGCTGCTGGTCAATGTCTCCGCGGAGGAATTGATTATAATTCATTTTAATGAACATCATCTTCTCCACATTTTCTGGATGTAACCTCGTACGCCGATTGCTGACAAGGTGAGCGGCGGCACTAAACACTCTTTCGGAGTACACACTTGTGGGAGGGCAACTTAGGTAGAATAAAGCCAGTTTGTGCAAGGGCCTCCAAATTGCCTCTTTTTCCTGCCAGTATAAGTACGGACTGTGTGACGTGCCTACTTGGATGCGGTCACTCATATAATCCTCCACCATTCTATCAATGTTGAGAGAATCATATGCAGTGACAGTAGACGACATGTCCGTAATCGTTGTCAGGTCCTTCAGTCCGGACCAGATGTCAGCATCAGCAGTCGCTCCAGACTGCCCTGCATCACCGCCAGCGGGTGGGCTCGGAATTCTGAGCCTTTTCCTCGCACCCCCAGTTGCGGGAGAATGTGAAGGAGGAGATGTTGACAGGTCGCGTTCCGCTTGACTTGACAATTTTGTCACCAGCAGGTCTTTGCACCCCAGCAGACTTGTGTCTGCCGGAAAGAGAGATCCAAGGTAGGCTTTAAATCTAGGATCGAGCACGGTGGCCAAAATGTAGTGCTCTGATTTCAACAGATTGACCACCCGTGAATCCTTGTTAAGCGAATTAAGGGCTGCATCCACAAGTCCCACATGCCTAGCGGAATCGCTCCCTTTTAGCTCCTTCTTCAATGCCTCCAGCTTCTTCTGCAAAAGCCTGATGAGAAGAATGACCTGACTCAGGCTGGCAGTGTCTGAACTGACTTCACGTGTGGCAAGTTCAAAGGGCATCAGAACCTTGCACAACGTTGAAATCATTCTCCACTGCACTTGAGACAGGTGCATTCCACCTCCTATATCGTGCTCAATTGTATAGGCTTGAATGGCCTTTTGCTGCTCCTCCAACCTCTGAAGCATATAGAGGGTTGAATTCCACCTCGTTACCACTTCTTGCTTCAGATGATGGCAGGGCAGGTTCAGTAGTTTTTGGTGGTGCTCCAGTCTTCTGTACGTGGTGCCTGTACGCCGAAAGTGTCCCGCAATTTTTCTGGCCACCGACAGCATCTCTTGCACGCCCCTGTCGTTTTTTAAAAAATTCTGCACCACCAAATTCAAGGTATGTGCAAAACATGGGACGTGCTGGAATTTGCCCATATTTAATGCACACACAATATTGCTGGCGTTGTCCGATGCCACAAATCCACAGGAGAGTCCAATTGGGGTAAGCCATTCCGCGATGATCTTCCTCAGTTGCCGTAAGAGGTTTTCAGCTGTGTGCGTATTCTGGAAAGCGGTGATACAAAGCGTAGCCTGCCTAGGAAAGAGTTGGCGTTTGCGAGATGCTGCTACTGGTGCCGCCGCTGCTGTTCTTGCGGCGGGAGTCCATACATCTACCCAGTGGGCTGTCACAGTCATATAGTCCTGACCCTGCCCTGCTCCACTTGTCCACATGTCCGTGGTTAAGTGGACATTGGGTACAACTGCATTTTTTAGGACACTGGTGAGTCTTTTTCTGACGTCCGTGTACATTCTCGGTATCGCCTGCCTAGAGAAGTGGAACCTAGATGGTATTTGGTAACGGGGGCACACTGCCTCAATAAATTGTCTAGTTCCCTGTGAACTAACGGCGGATACCGGACGCACGTCTAACACCAACATAGTTGTCAAGGCCTCAGTTATCCGCTTTGCAGTAGGATGACTGCTGTGATATTTCATCTTCCTCGCAAAGGACTGTTGAACAGTCAATTGCTTACTGGAAGTAGTACAAGTGGGCTTACGACTTCCCCTCTGGGATGACCATCGACTACCAGCGGCAACAACAGCAGCGCCAGCAGCAGTAGGCGTTACACGCAAGGATGCATCGGAGGAATCCCAGGCAGGAGAGGACTCGTCAGAATTGCCAGTGACATGGCCTGCAGGACTATTGGCATTCCTGGGGAAGGAGGAAATTGACACTGAGGGAGTTGGTGGGGTGGTTTGCGTGAGCTTGGATACAAGAGGAAGGGATTTACTGGTCAGTGGACTGCTTCCGCTGTCACCCAAAGTTTTTGAACTTGTCACTGACTTATTATGAATGCGCTGCAGGTGACGTATAAGGGAGGATGTTCCGAGGTGGTTAACGTCCTTACCCCTACTTATTACAGCTTGACAAAGGGAACACACGGCTTGACACCTGTTGTCCGCATTTCTGGTGAAATACCTCCACACCGAAGAGCTGATTTTTTTGGTATTTTCACCTGGCATGTCAACGGCCATATTCCTCCCACGGACAACAGGTGTCTCCCCGGGTGCCTGACTTAAACAAACCACCTCACCATCAGAATCCTCCTGGTCAATTTCCTCCCCAGCGCCAGCAACACCCATATCCTCCTCATCCTGGTGTACTTCAACACTGACATCTTCAATCTGACTATCAGGAACTGGACTGCGGGTGCTCCTTCCAGCACTTGCAGGGGGCGTGCAAATGGTGGAAGGCGCATGCTCTTCACGTCCAGTGTTGGGAAGGTCAGGCATCGCAACCGACACAATTGGACTCTCCTTGTGGATTTGGGATTTCGAAGAATGCACAGTTCTTTGCTGTGCTGCTTTTGCCAGCTTGAGTCTTTTCATTTTTCTAGCGAGAGGCTGAGTGCTTCCATCCTCATGTGAAGCTGAACCACTAGCCATGAACATAGGCCAGGGCCTCAGCCGTTCCTTGCCACTCCGTGTGGTAAATGGCATATTGGCAAGTTTACGCTTCTCCTCCGACAATTTTATTTTAGGTTTTGGAGTCCTTTTTTTACTGATATTTGGTGTTTTGGATTTGACATGCTCTGTACTATGACATTGGGCATCGGCCTTGGCAGACGACGTTGCTGGCATTTCATCGTCTCGGCCATGACTAGTGGCAGCAGCTTCAGCACGAGGTGGAAGTGGATCTTGATCTTTCCCTAATTTTGGAACCTCAACATTTTTGTTCTCCATATTTTAATAGGCACAACTAAAAGGCACCTCAGGTAAACAATGGAGATGGATGGATTGGATACTAGTATACAATTATGGACGGGCTGCCGAGTGCCGACACAGAGGTAGCCACTGCCGTGAACTACCGCACTGTACTGTGTCTGCTGCTAATATATAGACTGGTTGATAAAGAGATAGTATACTCGTAACTAGTATGTATGTATAAAGAAAGAAAAAAAAACCACGGTTAGGTGGTATATACAATTATGGACGGGCTGCCGAGTGCCGACACAGAGGTAGCCACAGCCGTGAACTACCGCACTGTACTGTGTCTGCTGCTAATATATAGACTGGTTGATAAAGAGATAGTATACTCGTAACTAGTATGTATGTATAAAGAAAGAAAAAAAAACCACGGTTAGGTGGTATATACAATTATGGACGGGCTGCCGAGTGCCGACACAGAGGTAGCCACAGCCGTGAACTACCGCACTGTACTGTGTCTGCTGCTAATATATAGACTGGTTGATAAAGAGATAGTATACTCGTAACTAGTATGTATGTATAAAGAAAGAAAAAAAAACCACGGTTAGGTGGTATATACAATTATGGACGGGCTGCCGAGTGCCGACTCAGAGGTAGCCACAGCCGTGAACTACCGCACTGTACTGTGTCTGCTGCTAATATATAGACTGGTTGATAAAGAGATAGTATACTCGTAACTAGTATGTATGTATAAAGAAAGAAAAAAAAACACGGTTAGGTGGTATATACAATTATGGACGGGCTGCCGAGTGCCGACACAGAGGTAGCCACAGCCGTGAACTACCGCACTGTACTGTGTCTGCTGCTAATATATAGACTGGTTGATAAAGAGATAGTATACTCGTAACTAGTATGTATGTATGTATAAAGAAAGAAAAAAAAACCACGGTTAGGTGGTATATACAATTATGGACGGGCTGCCGAGTGCCGACACAGAGGTAGCCACAGCCGTGAACTACCGCACTGTACTGTGTCTGCTGCTAATATATAGACTGGTTGATAAAGAGATAGTATACTCGTAACTAGTATGTATGTATAAAGAAAGAAAAAAAAACCACGGTTAGGTGGTATATACAATTATGGACGGGCTGCCGAGTGCCGACACAGAGGTAGCCACAGCCGTGAACTACCGCACTGTACTGTGTCTGCTGCTAATATAGACTGGTTGATAAAGAGATAGTATACTCGTAACTAGTATGTATGTATAAAGAAAGAAAAAAAAACCACGGTTAGGTGGTATATACAATTATGGACAGGCTGCCGAGTGCCGACACAGAGGTAGCCACAGCCGTGAACTACCGCACTGTACTGTGTCTGCTGCTAATATAGACTGGTTGATAAAGAGATAGTATACTCGTAACTAGTATGACTATAAAGAAAGAAAAAAAAACCACGGTTAGGTGGTATATACAATTATGGACGGGCTGCCGAGTGCCGACACAGAGGTAGCCACAGCCGTGAACTACCGCACTGTACTGTGTCTGCTGCTAATATAGACTGGTTGATAAAGAGATAGTATACTACTAATATTATATATACTGGTGGTCAGGTCACTGGTCACTAGTCACACTGGCAGTGGCACTCCTGCAGCAAAAGTGTGCACTGTTTAATTTTAATATAATATTATGTACTCCTGGCTCCTGCTATAACCTATAACTGGCACTGCAGTAGTGCTCCCCAGTCTCCCCCACAATTATAAGCTGTGTGAGCTGAGCAGTCAGACAGATATATAATATATATAGATGATGCAGCACACTGGCCTGAGCCTGAGCAGTGCACACAGATATGGTATGTGACTGACTGAGTCACTGTGTGTATCGCTTTTTTCAGGCAGAGAACGGATATATTAAATAAACTGCACTGTGTGTCTGGTGGTCACTCACTATATAATATATTATGTACTCCTGGCTCCTGCTATAACCTATAACTGGCACTGCAGTAGTGCTCCCCAGTCTCCCCCACAATTATAAGCTGTGTGAGCTGAGCAGTCAGACAGATATATATAATATTATATATAGATAATAGATGATGCAGCACACTGGCCTGAGCCTGAGCAGTGCACACAGATATGGTATGTGACTGAGTCACTGTGTGCTGTGTATCGCTTTTTTCAGGCAGAGAACGGATTATAAAGTAAACTGCACTGTCCTCACTAGTAAACTCTCTCCACTCAGTCTCTACACTTCTACAGTAACAGTACTCCTCCTAGTCAGCTCCAGTAAATCTCTCTCAGTCTCTTATAATCTAAATGGAGAGGACGCCAGCCACGTCCTCTCCCTATCAATCTCAATGCACGTGTGAAAATGGCGGCGACGCGCGGCTCCTTATATAGAATCCGAGTCTCGCGATAGAATCCGAGCCTCGCGAGAATCCGACAGCGTCATGATGACGTTCGGGCGCGCTCGGGTTAACCGAGCAAGGCGGGAAGATCCGAGTCGCTCGGACCCGTGAAAAAAAACATGAAGTTCTGGCGGGTTCGGATTCAGAGAAACCGAACCCGCTCATCTCTAGTGCAACCTAGCCCAACCTTTCAGCGCTCTGGAAAGGACAAACGACCCCGTGGGGTCCGTTGTCCCGTGGAGTCGCGAGTGAAAGGCGATGCCCGCAAGGGCAGTAGCCATGGCCGCTTTTGACCTACCGTTTTGGTAATGCTCCCAAACATAGGTCAACAGGGCGTCGGCCGAGGACTCACCTGCTACCCCGTACCTACTCTGAAAGGCTGACCAATCCCGCCATGCAGCATCATACGCTCGTAGCGTAGAGGGAGCCAGTGCACACCTGGCCAACGCCGTTAAACCGCTTCGACCATCTGCCAGACAGAAGGTGGGCACTGTAACCCCTCTGCCTCCGCTCCCGGAACCAACGTCCTGAATTTGTCAAACTGGAACCGGGACAATGCATCCGCAATTCCATTGTCAACTCCAGGTACGTGGCGAGCCCTAAAATTAATATTGCGCTGCAAACAAACCAACACTAAATGCCTTAGCAATCGCAGCGCCTGCGGAGATGAGGAACGCTGGTTATTAATCGCATGCACTACCCCTAAGTTGTCGCAAAGAAACAAAATGTCCCTATTTGCGAACCGTCCGGCCCATAACTCAAGCGCCACTAAGATCGGGAACAATTCCAGCAGAAGCAGGTTCTTGGTAAACCCACGCGTTACCCAAGATGCCGGCCAGGCCGCAGCGCACCATGAGCCAGCGAAGAACGCGCCGAAACCTCGACTGCCTGAAGCATCCGTGAACAACTGCAGCTGCTTACTGGAACAACAAGGAGCGGGCCACAACACTTCCCTGTTGAAGGACACCAGGAACGAGACCCAAATCCGCAAATCATCCTTGATCTCGCGGGAAAGGTACACGGAGTGATTCTGTCGAACCGTCCCCGCGGTGGCCCGCTCAAGTTTGCGACAGAAAATCCTACCCATGGGGATAATCCGACACGCAAAATTGAGAGAACCAAGCAAGGACTGCACCTGTTTAAGCCGAACCCTGCGTTTTCCTAAACAGTCTGTAATCAAACCCAATAGTTTCCGCACCTTATCCTCGGGCAAGCGACAGCACCCCCCTACCGTGTCAATCTCGATACCTAAATAGCTAAGACAAGTGCAAGGACCCTCGCACTTATCCTGCGCAACCGGTACCCCTAAAGCGCAGAATAACGACCTGGCCACCGAGAGAATGTCCCCACAGACCGAACTGTCTCCGGGGCCTACAAAAAGAAAGTCATCCAGGTAGTGAGCCACCCCCATCTGCCCGGAGGCGGTCTGGACGCACCAGTGCAAAAACGTGCTAAAGCACTCAAAGTAGGCGCAGGAGACAGAGCAACCCATGGGGAGACACCGATCGACGTAGAATTCGCCCCCTATTTTGAAACCCAGAAACCGCAGGGAATCTGGGTGTAGCGGGAGTAGCCGAAAGGCCGACTCCACGTCCAATTTTGCCAACAGACTCCCCGGACCACAATCCCGCACTAATCGCAGCGCGTCGTCAAACGACTGATATCGAACTCTGCATTGGGCTTCCGGGATAGCGTCGTTGACCGACAGCCCCGGCGGGTGCGACAAGTGCTGTATCAAATGAAACTTACCTATGGCCTTCTTGGGCACTACCCCTACTGGGGAAATGCACAAGGAGGGCAACGGGGAAAGGGCGTAGGGCCCAGCCATGCGCCCCAGCCCAATCTCCCCGTCAACCTTCCGCCGGACTTCCTGCGGGAATTCCCGAGCCGATCTCAAATTCTGGCGTGCAACCACATACACCGAATCCGGGATTGGCAAACGAAAACCGTGCTGAAAGCCCTGCAAGAGAAACGATGCCGCCGACTCATCGGGGTACAAGGTAAGCCAGCGCTGCAACTCGGGAACTATAATCGGGGAGAAGGCCTTACTTGCCAATTCCACCGGCCTCGGTGGAAGCGGCAGGCTTACCGCCTGTCGCCGCGGTGCATTCCTTGGCCGGGTGACTGGCTCCGCACAACCTGCATGAGTGGCGAAAACGACAGCCCGTTCCTTTGCCGCATTTGCCGTCGTTGTAGGCAAAGCACTTGCCTTTTCCCGTCAATCGAGAAGCCACCGCCCCGGCCGCCCCGGGCTTCTTGGCCGTGACGTCCGGGGTGGGTTTGACCTGCTGCGTGACCTCCAACCACACCTCAACATCCTTAAAACCCGCGGGCAGGATGGGGTTGCCATCCTGATTGCGACGAAACTTCTCGTCGTAATCCCGCCACGCGGAACCCTTGGATTTTAAGTACATATCGTGTACTAAAAACAAATATTTCACCAAGTTGGCATACTCCGCGGGACGCGATTCCGTGTAGCAAGCCATGAACACCAAAAACCCACGCAGCCACTGGTGAAAATTGCGAAACGCATTTTCCCCAATACCACCCGGTTTCTTGGCTGCGTCAAAATACATTTCCTCTGTAAGGGTGAATATGTCTACATTCTTCCCCTTACGTATTTTTTCCCGCATGCGCTTACGAACCCCTCTTGTCACTGCCGTGTTGGCGCAATGTACCATCTCGCCGTAACGGGGAGGGTCAGAGGGGACCACCTGCGCAGGAGCGGCCACCTTGTGCGCCTCCTTGGCCATTCGCCGCGTGATGAGCCTAGCTAATTTACGCGGGCGCCGCGGAGAGCCGGATGATACGCTGCTAGAAGACGAGGAACTACAAGTTGAAACGTGTAAAGGAATATTTAGCTCACCGGAGTTTGAAGGACCCGGAACCGCGTCGTCCGCTGCACCCGCCTCCGCTGATGGCCGTACCTCCACATTCGCAGTCGCGCCTGTCCGTGACCTTCGCCTCGTGACGGGCGTAGCCCCTGAATTAGACGGAACCTGCAAGGGAGAAAAAGAGGGGACAACCGGCACCGGGGGAACCAGAACATCATTAACACTTGTCCGCAAATGCGGAGGCGGAGAGCCCGTCCCCCCGTTCCGTGGCGGATGGCCGCCCGGCAGCTGCAGGGAGGGGGCCCCCGCCGAGGTGTACCCGATCGACTGCGTAAAGGCTGACCCGCTCACTGCACCGAAACTCGCGGGGTAAGACGGCCGCCACGCCGTATGCGGCGGGCAGCCGCCCGCCCCCGCCCATCCGTATGACGCCGGAAGGAACTGAGGGGGCGCCGCGAGAGGGGGCCAACTCTGTGCCACCTGATACCCACCGCCCGGTGCCTGCCCTGACTGCAGGCCCGCAAAGGCCGGCAAGGGCACTGCGACTCGGGGGCCACCGACCGACCACGTGGACTGCACGCCGGCGCCCGCGCTGGCCCCGTGCGGGGAAAACTGTGTGCCGGACACCGTCATGAAGCCCATGGAAGGCATGCTGGCGGCTAAGGGGAATGCTGGAGCCGGAGGCCACGCAAAACCCCCGGGGAAGGACTGGCTCCCCGCGAAGCCTTGCTGCGCTGCTACCGAAAGCGCCCCGCCGGGCGTCATATAAGCCGCCGAGACGGATGTCTGTGTGGACCCAAACTGAAAAGGACCGAGAAGGGCGTGGAGAGGGGTTTGAAAACCGACGAGCGGGGGCGCCGTTAATGGCGTCGGGGCGTCTGACACCCAGGAGGAGCCCGAGCAGGCCACCGAGGCCGGGGGAAAACCCTGCCATGTGACTGCCGCCGGGGCGGGTGTGGCGGCCGCCCCGGCCACGTCCCCCGCCCCGGCGACACTAGGCCCAAACGGCCCAATATTATTTAAATTGAGGTGCGGTGTGCTAAACCCCCCGCTGGAGGGGGGTAGTATGGGGCCCTGTATTGTCCCGGGGACAGCGGGAGCCGCTACCCGCTGCCCTGGGCTCATATCCCCCAGCTGCATATTGACCCCCCCCTCGCCCCCCGCAGCTCAGCCGCGGCCGTCCGGCACAGCTTGTGCCCCCAGGACGCCGCCGAGAGCCGACCGCGGGGATGGAGGAGGAGGGCCGGAGGCACTTATGGAAGGAGGGAGGGAAGTCGTTTCGCCCGCGGGAGGTGCCGGGGAGCGCGGCCCAGCCGGACCGCGCGCACCCGCGCCACGTGCAGAGCGGCCAGCGGCCGCCGGAGGGGAAGTGCTGCAGACGCCCGAGGCAGGAGGGAGAGGAGAGGCCCGTCCCGCTGCGAGCGCCGGGACGCGCGGCCCGGCCGAGCCGCGCGCATCGGCACCACGTGACGAGCGGCCGCTGGCCGCCCGTCTCCGTGCGGCAGGGGAGCGGGCTGTAACTGCCCGTCCCCGCCGCCTGTCTGAAACAGGGGGAAGTCCTCTCTGTGGCGCAACGCTCGGGGAGCGGGAGCGGAAGGCGCTCCCCGCATCCACGAGGCGCCGGGGGGGGGGAGCTGCACGTTTTGGACGAGGCATGGCAGAGGGGGGAGAATCTGCAAAAGTAGACAATGACACGCAGAGAGGGGGCACAGCACTGTATAATGCCCTAGAGAAGGCAAATGAAATTAAAAAACAAAACAAAAACAATTTACAGGCAGTGAAAATAAGCAATAGTACTTATCCTTCCTGGGGCATAAACTGAAAGGCAAGAGGGAGTCTAGCAAGATGGCCACCCCCTATATACTAACCTAAGACCCTCCTCTTCATCCTGATGCACAACCCCTTAAACCAATAGGAAAAAACCAACCGGGAAAACTGATCTGCCTAGCAACTGCTTAGTCATTTAACAACCAATCACAAAAAGTTGATCGCTTATATGGCCTCAGGCTTATGCAGCCTTCAGCTTATCTTAACCCTAATGGCTGCTGGGTCTTTTCAAATCTATTTGTCCTTCCTTCAGTCAGTTCTATTGATTCAAGCAAATAGAGAAAACGCCTTTATCCAAGATACTGGTACATGTGAAAATACTTGGAAACAACAGAAGATTTTAAAAAATTGCATCTTGAAAAAAAATGTATATATTTCCTCATCCGTCTACTTGCAGATGGCCATTTTGAGAATAGAGGCTATAAATAAATCAGAAGTCAATAACATAACCGAGACAAAAAGAGAAAAGGTCAAAATAAATGTGAGAGTTTGAGAAGCTTTAAAATGCATCTGACACTGTGGAAGAAGCCATTTTGAAACTACAACCTATCATTAGTGTGACTTTGTGGTGTCCCTGCTTCCTGCTGAATTTATATTCTTATGAACGGGAGGGTATCCGGTCTCTAGGTCGACAAGACTTAGGTCGACAGTGTCTAGGTTGACCACTATTGGTCGACAGTAAGTAGGTCGACATGGTTTCTAGGTCGACAGGGACTCTAGATCAACATGTTCTAGGTTGACATGACAAAAGGTCGACATGAGTTTTTCAAAAATTTTTCCATTTTTTTAACTTTTTCATACTTTACGATCCACGTGGACTACAATTGGGAATGGTAACCTGCCCAAAGTTTGCTCGCCATGCGAGGGGACACGGTGGACTAATTGGGGTTCCCGGTCACTGTACGGAGAAAACAACACCAAAAAAAGTGAAAAGACTCAGGTCGACCTTATGTCATGGTGACCTAGAGTCCCTGCCGACCTAGAACCCATGTCGACCTACTTACTGTCGACCAATAGTGGTTGACCTAGACACTGTTGACCTAACTCTTATCGACCCTCCATACTACACACGAACGGGATGTAGTTATGTGACCAGTGGTCAGGAGACCACCGGTCACAATAAATACTGGCAACTACATCCCGAATACTCACTATCCCGATGGACGACATGCCGACTAACAGGGACTATTCCTACTCATGGGTGTCCACGACACCCATAGAGTGGAAATATAACCTGTGACGATCTCAGTTCGCCACCGAGCCCACAAGGGGCTTCATTGTGCTCCTCCTCCGCCTCCCCTGCCGAGCATCTAAATGTCAGGATCCCACCATCGGTATTGTGACTGATGGCCTCCTGACTACCGGTCACACAAACCCAACCCTTATGAACTGTGGGCAGCACCATACAGAGTATACAAGCAAAACATATTATAGTAACAGGGTATTAGATCTTTAAAATGCAATAGACAGCAGAATGCTATAGCATAAATACCAAACATTAATATCACATCACAGACTGGGTAGAGGTTGAGGTGGGGCAACTCACTGAAGCTAACAGAAGTCATGGCTGGGAATCAATTCAGTACTCAATGATCCTGTACCCAATGTATGGTCGAGCAGCCATAGTTTAAGCCGCCGAGGGGTAGAGGGAGACAAGGACCGGAGCACTGGTGACATGGAGTTTGCTAGCGAAGAACAATAGGCAGGAGGACCCTGCATGTGAGCGCTTACATACTAAGGGGAATGCAAGAACAATTGGAGAGTACATTCTAATGAATATTGGGTTCAACAATTAAAAAAAAAACACAAGTGTAACAAAATTGAAAACAATATGAGAATTCTGCAGGACAATGATCTAGAGGTTCATTTATTGTTTGGTTCTTCATTGTGTTACTGTATACTGTATGGGGAACAAACATGGTTATCTTTCCTGTGCATATGTGATTATAATTTATTCCTTGGCGCACAATGTTGTAATACTTGTAGGTCATAAATACAGTGATCTTCAGAGTTTCTATTAATAACATTGTTATAAGCTCACCAGGGTATTTAAGCTTTACACTAGATATGCATGTGGAGCAATATTAATGCATTTGTGTATTTAGGCTTGCCAGCCCCAGTAGACTGTAAATACATGGATTATACAGAGATTAAGCTTCATTAGAGATATTGTTACTGACTTCCTACTGCAGGTTTTCTGAATGAAAAATTCTAATATATATGAATTGATATATTGCATGTTCATGACACAACATGTCTTATACATTACATGCAGCTTGGTACCACTGGTACATTCTGATTGCTTGGTGCCACTGGTTATGCTACTTGACTTCTCATATAAAGGGGGGAGAGTAGTGGGGAAGTTGCCCATAGCAACTAATCAGTTTACCTTTTATATTAAATGTGCTTTATAAGTGATAACTAAAATCTTATGGATTGCTATGGGTACTCCACGGTTAACTACATTTTGTGTCTCCTCTCCAAAAGACACCCAGAGAGGAGATGCAGCTGGGTACTTCAGTCGGAAGGGTGGGGGCTCTCACGTCATCCGCGAAGAAGGGGTGGAGCTAAAATGGTACAATTCATTACATTCTAGCCCCACCCCCTCCATACGGATCTCGATTCTTGGTACTGTCTCCTCTTCCTGCCCACTTTACTAGGAAGTGAGTGGGATGCGGGAGATCCACCCATTTTTCCAGGGGTCTCCCACAACTTCCGAAAGCGTAGGGAAGTATGGGGCACTTTATGTTGTTATGGTTATTATATTCACTTTAGCAGGAGACCTAGACATCAACCTCTTAAAAATACTATGAGCAAGACACAAGTTCTTCTTACTGTAGCAGGAGATTCAGAGCAGGGTCGTAGCCAGAACTTTGTGGGCCCCATAGCAATATTTTGAAGGAGCCCCCATCCCAATGCTTCTAGAGAGACGTTTTTCTGCAGCAGATGTTAATTTTATGCCCTATAATAATGCCCTAGTTCATTTTCTGAACCATAGTAGAGCCTTATTTAATGTTATGCCCTATAATAGTGCCCTAGTTTCTTTTATGAATTGCAGTAGTGCCAGGGCCGGATTAACAATGGGGCGGATGGAGCTGCAGCTCCAGGCCCACCCTCCAAAATAGGCCCACAGCATCACAGATCTCTGTGCTGCAGTAGGCAGGAAAAAAAATTTTTCCTTCTACTGCAGTAGCCTACGGTGTCCTAGGCAGGTCCCGTCCCCTCCGCCCTCAATACCCGAGACCCCCTACCTCTGGCCGCTGCGCCGGTGAATTAAATGGCGCTGCTCAGTTGGAGACAGCTGAAGGCTTTCCCTGCCTTCCCTGCGTACACATACAGTGTGACTCGGCAGCACCTCCTCCGTGCCAGGTGACGTTGCAGCGTGTGACGTCAAAAAGGTGCCGCCCCGACCGTTACCGCACCAAGAGTCGTGGACACCACAACACATACAGACCGGGGAAGGGCAGGGCACTGAAAGCAGCAGCTCAGTGAAGGAGGCCTAGCACCAATAGCAGGGTGTCTGATATCTTACAGACTGAGGTGAGGTATCAGACCCATTACCTGCTGGCTGCTGCTAATTGATACAGTAATGTGGTGGCATAATAAGGCACAGCTAATTTTTTGTAAAAAAAATAAAAATTGCTTTGGGTAGGTTACTATTCCCAATTGTAGTTCACGTGGATGGTAAAGTATTAATAAGTTGAAAAAAAAACAGCATTTCAACCATTGGTATGTCAACCATTTGAACCTGATGAATATATATATATATATATATATATATATATATATATTTATTTATTTAAAATCTGTGGAGCAGTATATATATATATATATATATATATTCATCAGGTTCAAATGGTATATATATATATATATATATATATATATATACAGGTTGAGTATCCCATATCCAAATATCCGAAATACGGAATATTCCGAAATACGGACTTTTTTGAGCGAGAGTGAGATAGTGAAACTTTTGTTTTCTGATGTCTCAATGTACACAAACTTTGTTTAATACACACAGTAATTAAAAATATTGCATTAAATGACCTTCAGACTGTGTATATAAGGTGTATATGAAACATTAATGAATTGTGTGAATGTAGACACACTTTGCTTAATGCACAAAGTTATAAAAAATATTGGCTAAAATGACCTTCAGGCTGTGTGTATAAGGTGCATATAAAACATAAATGCATTCTGTGCTTAAATTTAGGTCCCATTGCCATGATATCTCATTATGGTATGCAATTATTCCAAAATACAGAAAAATCCGATATCCAAAATACCTCTGGTCCCAAGCATTTTGGATAAGGGATACTCAACCTGTATATATATATATATATATATATATATAAGTATAAGGCAGTATTCAGTGGTCAATAATATAACAAGTGGTGTATGCTTCACATAAGCAAAGAGTGGAGGGAGATTGAGTTGGTTGAAGGTAGGTGGGTAGCTATACCCTCCATGGTGCTAGCCACACCCCATGGAACAGACCACACCCCATGGCAAAAACCACACCTCCATATCTGTAGTCACACCCCCGCACTGCTGGGCACACACCATTGCCGCTGCGCACATTAGGCCTTTTATAAATTTCAGCGCCAGGCCCATCAGGACCATAATCTGGCACTGAGTAGTGCTTAAGTTCACCCTATATCACATTTCAGTGCTGCCAGTACACATTATGCCGCACAGTACCCCCAATTCACATTATTCATATTGTGCCTCATTGCAGTGCCACGGTTCATATATAACATTAAAATGCCCTCAAGTTCAGATATAGCTATAGATGTATTGCAGGTCCCAAAGAAAAAGTTTGAAAGGACCACTACATACCACCCAATGGTGGAAAATGTATATAACACATATGACTTTGACAGGGAAGGTGGGCCCCTCTCAGCTCTGGGACCCATAGCAGCTGCACTGCCTGCACCTATGTTAGCTACGCACTTGATCCAGAGGGTGTGCTTCCCATGCCACAAGAGCAGTTTTTTGGAAATTCTTCTCAGGCTTAGGCATGTGTAATAAACATTAGCAAATCTATCAAATGCAGCATCAGTTCTATTGTTTTCTGGCTTACTTCTATGCTCTTTATTCTTGTAGTTATATGAGTAAGAACATACCTCCCAACTGTCCCGATTTTGGCGGGACAGTCCCATTTTTTTCGGTTGGTCCCATCCGCGGGTCACCATGTCCCACGGGTGGGGGGGGGGGCACTTGGGAGATCCCCCCCCCCCCGTCACTCGTTGCTCTGAGCAAAGCAGCGATGAATAGATGCTTTGCGCTTGTGCACAACATCTATTTCTGGCAGAGAGGGACAGGGGCATGACCAGCAGCTCTCTAAGCGCTGTTCATGCCCCTATAATGATGGGAAAGGGGGCGTGGCTTGAGATTGCGGCACTTACTACGAGGCCACGGCCCTTTCCGATAGGCCACGTCCCCTAATTTCGACCCTCCTCGACTGTGACCAAAGCTGGGAGGTATTGTAAGAAGACAGGCGGGTTTATCTTGTTTCCTGGAATTTGCTATCAGGATACTGCTGTATTCTGTATAGAAATCATAGGATATTTGTGTCATCACCAAGAGCAGCTCAAATCAATGCATGTTGATGTAAATGTATGGCTATAGAGCACAGAAATATAAAGCAATGTCTATAGTAAAAGTTTCAGGAGAGAAAATAAAAGGCATTAAAATAATCAAAATGTATACAGTTCCTATAATAGAATGATTTACAGTATGGAGCAACAGAAAGAGAACTGAGCAAAATGTAAATACTGTACAGTGTAACAAAAGGAAGCGCTTGTTAAAATGGTTAATATTTATTAATAATAAGGGTCGGACTGGCCCACAGGGGAACATGGGAAACCACCGGTGGGCCCCACTGCCTATGGGCCCTCCTCCTCCTCTAGGGATCAGGTTCCAGACTCTATCCTTGTGCACTTGAATTATGTATTATTATACTTATGTTACAGTATACTTCACAATAATATGGTTTATTATATATTTACCAAGGGGAACAGAACATGTGCTTTGTAACGGTTAGCCAAACCTCTGTGGTGACTGGCCACGCCCCAGTGGAGCCTGGCCACACCTTTAAGCATGGGCCCCTACAACAGCATCCCCCGGTGGGCCATTTATGCACCAGTCCAACACTGTTAATAATTACATATTGGCACTTACAAAGGGAGAAACTAGGGGCCTCTTTGTAAGTGCACAAATGTAATTGAAATGATGAATGATACAAGATACATGCAGAGACTGATATGCTTGAGATCTATGAAACAAAGCTGATACTAAAACAAATTGTAATGATCTATATACAGCACAAAGGAAAGGAGCTAAATGGGAGATGTGTAAAACCTTCAAGAGAGGACAAGTGTAGGTGTTGCCCACAGTAGCCAATCACCTTCTAGCTATCATTTATCATGGATATTCTATAGAATGATAGGTTAAAGCTGATTGATTAATAAAAGGAACTTCTCTACCTGTCGCCTTAAGAAGGTTTCATTCCTGTCCCTCTAAGTTCTTCTTTTAACAGAAATGGTGGAAGACCCATACAGTAAATCTATAATATAGTTACTGTAGAAAAAAAAAATCTGAAAAAAGAATTGCTACTAAAACGTACATGTCAAACACTGAAGATAAGCCTCCTGACAGCTGTATCTATGGTTGCAGACACCTTTAATTATGTAACAACTACACTAAAGCACCTTTACAGTATTCAACTGATTCTGGCACACACCCTCTTTACATCGCTAAGCATAAGGAGACAAACATCGGGAATACACAAATATCTTAATATGCACTTACACACATACTTGTATCCTACTATGAATGACTCCCAGAAACATTACATACATTATTACACTCAGTCCTGAACAGGTACCGCATTTAAAGCTATTTTTCCCTTTAAAATAGTTTAACCATCAAATCAGTGAAATATGTATTCATCTTCACTTAGGTCAGAAACGGTATTCTCACCTTAAAGTCTCTTCTCACCTGTGTCAGGAGGCAATTACTAAACTAGGACTTTCCCATTCCCTCCAGGAGCAAACCACGAGAAACAAGATGAAAATCTGAAAATGAACATGCCTAGATTCATTTACTTGCTTGAGACTCTACTAGTTTATATTCCAGAACCCTGTGTCATACAGGCACAACACAAGCTAATTTCACAATTTGATGACCACAATATAAGGCTATATTATTAATAATCTGTACAATTGAGAGGAATTGATTATTCCCAACATGCTTGACACCATTAAAGAATTTCTCTTGAACAAGGCATGCTAGAGCCATCTTCATATGGTGGATATATTCAACATCTCAACACTAGGAAAGCACCAATAAGACTATTAACTAGGGCAGTGGTTCTCAAACTGGGTGCCATGGCGCGATGCGTTTTTATTTGCCGTCTGTCGGGATCCTGACAGTCAGGATACCGATGTCAAAATCCCGACAGGCGACAGTGCTGCTAGCCAGAATCCCGGCGCAACAGGACTATTCCCACTTGTGGGTGTCCATGACACCCATAGGGCGGGATTCAGATCTTTTATTGTCCCTGATCTCCCGTCTAAAGTGACGGGAGATCGCGGGGCGATATTCTATGGCCCCCTGTTATCGCGCTGATCGCGCCCATAAGAGACAGGTTTAGCCGCGTAAAGCAGCTAAACCCGACTAAAGACATGGGCGCGATTGCGAAAATTCCCGTTTGGGCGTCAAAACGGGTCACTTTTCGTGCATTTTAGCTCACCACCCCAGGGGGTGGTGAGCTGAAATGCTGATATCGCGCCCAACGGCAGTAACATTTGAATACTGCTGGAGGGCGCGATGGGGGGCGGGAGGGCAGTTGGAAGATTTGAATCCCGCCCACTGAGTGATAATAGATCCTGTGGGGAGCACATCAAGCCAAGCCTGCAGCGTGGTGAGCCCACAAGGGGACTTTTTGTGCTCGCCCCACTGCTGGCATTCTGGCGGGTGGGATACCACTGTCGGGATATTGACAGCCTGCATCCTGCCCGCCGATAAATTATACTGATTCTGCCATGGCAACCTGGTTTGCAGGGGAGCACTTTCAGGGGTGACACAGTTGGTGGTACAGAAGCAAAACAAATTATTTCAATGTGATAGGAAAAGAAAGTTTGGGAGCCACTGAACTAGAGTAACTTTCAAAAACTGTCCATTCAAAACTTTACTTTCCTCCGATCCTGTGAACTGAAGCCCAGTCTTGTTTTCAGTAGGTGAAGGCGTAGGATCAGAAGTGACTGCCAGTAATATTTATCAGGTATAAATGGACCATATTCCATGATGAACTCAGGTCATCACTCCCTGATCTCTAAGAATATGGAGAAGCCTCCAAATAAAGCACTTATTTGTCATGACACAATAGACACCCCAATAAGTATCCACTTAACTCCGGTGCAACATCGTTTACAGACACAGCTTCAATTAAAAACACCACTCCCTTATATATAGTAAGCACAGGTGACTTGATGCTCTCCAATGCAAACATAGGACCTGGATCTGACACACACTCTAAGCACTAAACAACAAGTTCTTAATTTTAACAAGGTAAACAAAGAAGACTGAATATTAAATAATCAGACAGTGTCATAACTCCTACTATCCTATTTAGAAGTGCTCCTTTTCTGCAGATAGATGGTGCCTACAACAGGAAAAGGGATATATTGTTAAATATATTTTGAGTTCGACTGATGCTCCATCACTGGACGAAGAACATTATTGATGCCATGATGCATGTAGCTACTTTCCAGTTTCTCTCTGTCCCCACATTGTTGGCAGATCATTATAGCCAATTTAAACTGGGCTCCTAGAAAAGGTTGTTGCTTATTCATCTTATTAACATGTCAAAGGGACTATACTGGCCTAGTGGAAACAGCTCATTACACCTCTCATTAAAGTCTGGATGCAGACAG